>NC_041381.1:671636126-671786951 GCF_002162155.2 Triticum dicoccoides
GGGAGCAGGCGTCAGGTAAGTTTTTCCATTTCTTTCTGTTTTCTGTTTTTTTAATACTTCTGCAACTTTGTTGAATTAAATAAAATACTTAGGCAACTCCTAAAATCACCAAACTACTCCTGGTCCATAGTTGGATTATTTCCAACATGAAACATTTTAGTTTGGAGATATTTGAGCATTTAAATATTTTATATAATTTTAAATGCCCAAATTCAATTATTTATGATTTAATTCAAAAACCCTAAGATGGCCTAGGAAAATGTGCATCACTTTTGGCAGAGGTTCTGAACCAAGACAAAAATGATGGGCATTTTAGAAGGGCATTTCAGGTTCATTGAAAAAGTTTTTAGTAAACCCTAATTGGTTTCAGAGGGGACTGGGGGTTCTGTCATCCCCATTTCAGGTTTCTGATGAAAGAGTGAACATGATGCAACACTCTAATGCATAGCTAACTAGGGTGTGACAGAAGCTCTTGTAGCTTGGTGGCAGTGATTGAAGAATTCTGTCAACGACACTATCATCAGGAAGATTAACTCCCAGTTGAATCAAGTGATTATTATACCCAGACATTTTGAGTATATGTTCACTGACAGAACTATTCTCTTCCATCTTGCAGCTATAGGACTTATTGGAGACTTCATATCTCTCAATCCGGGCATTTGCTTGAAATATTAACTTCAACTCCTGGAACATCTCATATGCTCCATGATGTTCAAAACGTCGTTGTAGACCCGGTTCTAAGTCGTAAAGCATGGCACACTGAACTATCGAGTAGTCATCAGCTTTGCTCTGCCAGACGTTCTTAACGTCGTCAGTTGCATCAGCAGCAGGCCTGGCACCCAGCGGTGCTTCCAGGACGTAACTTTTCTGTGCAGCAATGAGGATAATCCTCAGGTTACGGACCCAGTCTGTGTAATTGCTACCATCATCTTTCAATTTTGCTTTCTCAAGGAACGCATTAAAATTCAACAGAACAACAGCACGAGCCATCTATCTACAAAAAAACATAGACAAGCAAGATACTATCAGGTACTAAGTTCATGATAAATTTAAGTTCAATTAATCATATTACTTAAGAACTCCCACTTAGACAGACATCTCTCTAGTCATCTAAGTGATCACGTGATCCAAATCAACTAAACCATGTCCGATCATCACGTGAGATGGATTAGTTTCAATGGTGAACATCACTATGTTGATCATATCTACTATATGATTCACGCTCGACCTTTCGGTCTCCGTGTTCCGAGGCCATATCTGTATATGCTAGGCTCGTCAAGTATGACCTGAGTATTCTGCGTGTGCAACTGTTTTGCACCCGTTGTATTTGAACGTAGAGCCTATCACACCCGATCATCACGTGGTGTCTCAGCACGAAGAACTTTCGCAATGGTGCATACTCAGGGAGAACACTTCTTGATTATTAGTGAGAGATCATCTTAAAATGCTACCGTCAATCAAAGCAAGATAAGATGCATAAAGGATAAACATCACATGCAATCAATATAAGTGATATGATATGGCCATCATCATCTTGTGCTTGTGATCTCCATCTTCGAAGCACCGTCGTGATCACCATCGTCACCGGCGCGACACCTTGATCTCCATCGTAGCATCGTTGTCGTTACGCCATCTATTGCTTCTACGACTATCGCTACCGCTTAGAGATAAAGTAAAGCAATTACAGGGCGTTTGCATTTCATACAATAAAGCGACAACCATATGGCTCTTGCCAGTTGCCGATAACTTCGGTTACAAAACATGATCATCTCATACAATGTAATATAGCATCACGTCTTGACCATATCACATCACAACATGCCCTGCAAAAACAAGTTAGACGTCCTCTACTTTGTTGTTGCAAATTTTACGTGGCTGCTACGGGCTATAGCAAGAACCGTTCTTACCTACACATAAAAACCACAACGATAGTTTGTCAAGTTGGTGCTGTTTTAACCTTCGCAAGGACCGGGCGTAGCCACATTCGATTCAGCTAAAGTGAGAGAGACAGACACCCGCCAGCCACCTTTAAGCACGAGTGCTCGCAACGGTGAAACCAGTCTCGCGTAAGCGTACGCGTAATGTCGGTCCAGGCCGCTTCATCTCACAATACTGCTGAACCAAAGTATGACATGCTGGTAAGCAATATGACTTGTATCGCCCACAACTCACTTGTGTTCTACTCGTGCATATAACATCAACGCATAAAACCTAGGCTCGGATGCCACTGTTGGGGAACGTAGTAATTTCAAAAAATTTACTACGCACACGCAAGATCATGGTGATGGCATAGCAACGAGAGGGGAGAGTGTTGTCCACGTACCCTCGTAGACCGTAAGAGGAAGCGTTAGCACAACGCGGTTGATGTAGTCATACGTCTTCACGATCCGACCGATCCAAGCACCGAACGTACGGTACCTCCGAGTTCAGCACACGTTCAGCTCGATGACGATCCCCGGGCTCCGATCCAGCAAAGCTTCGGGGATGAGTTCCGTCAGCACGACGGTGTGGTGACGATGATGATGTTCTACCGGCGCAGGGCTTCGCCTAAACTCCGCGACGATATGACCGAGGTGGAATATGGTGGAGGGGGGCACCGCACACGGCTAAGGAACGATCCGTAGATCAACTTGTGTGTCATGGGGTCCCCCCTGCCCCCGTATATAAATGAGCCAGGGGGGAGGAGGCGGCCGGCCAAGGAGGGCGCGCCAAGGGGGGAGTCCTACTCCCACCTGGAGTAGGACTCCCTTCTTTCCTAGTTGGAATAGGAGAAGGGGGGAAAGAGGAGGAAGAGGGGAAGGAGAGGGGGGGCGCCGCCCCCCTTCCCTTGTCCTATTCGGACTAGGAAGGGGAGGGGCGCGCGGCCCCATCCTGCCTCCTTCCCTCTTCTCCCTCGAGGCCCATGTAGGCCCAATAATCCCCCGGGGGGTTCCGGTAACCTCCCGGTGTTCCGGTAAAATGCCGATTTCACCCAGAACAATTCCGATGTCCAAATATAGGCTTCCAATATATCAATCTTTATGTCTCGACCATTTCGAGACTCCTCATTATGTCCGTGATCATATCCGGGACTCCGAACAAACTTTAGTACATCAAAACTTATAAACTCATAATAAAACTGTCATCGTAACGTTAAGCGTGCGGACCCTACGGGTTCGAGAACTATGTAGACATGACCTAGAACTATTCTCGGTCAATAACCAATAGCGGAACCTGGATGCCCATATTGGTTCCTATATATTCTACGAAGATCTTTATCGGTCAAACCGCATAACAACATACGTTGTTCCCTTTGTCATCGGTATGTTACTTGCCCGAGATTTGATCGTCGGTATCCAATACCTAGTTCAATCTCGTTACTGGCAAGTCTCTTTACTCATTCCGTAATGCATCATTCGTAACCAACTCATTTGGTCACATTGCTTGCAAGGCTTATAAAGATGTGCATTACCGAGAGGGCCCAGAGATACCTCTCCGACAATCGGAGTGACAAAACCTAATCTCGAAATACGCCAACTCAACATGTACCTTCGGAGACACCTGTAGTACTCCTTTATAATCACCCAGTTACGTTGTGATGTTTGGTAGTACCCTAAGTGTTCCTTCGGTAAACGGGAGTTGCATATTTCTCATAGTTACAGGAGCATGTATAAGTCATGAAGAAAGCAATAGCAATATACTAAACGATCAAGTGCTATGCTAACGGAATGGGTCATGTCAATCACATCATTCTTCTAATGATGTGATCCCATTAATCAAATGACAACACATGTCTATGGTTAGGAAACGTAACCATCTTTGATTAACGAGCTAGTCAAGTAGAGGCATACTAGTGACTATATGTTTGTCTATGTATTCACACATGTATCATGTTTCCGGTTAATACAATTCTAGCATGAATAATAAACATTTATCATGATATGAGGAAATAAATAATAACTTTATTATTGCCTCTAGGGCATATTTCCTTCAGTTCGACCTTTCGGTCTCTGTGTTCCGAGGCCATGTCTGTACACGCTAGGCTCGTCAAGTTAACCCTAAGTGTTCTGCATGTGTAAATCTGTCTTACACCCGTTGTATGTGAACGTAAGGATCTATCACACCCGATCATCACGTGGTGCTTCGAAACGACGAACTTTAGCAACGGTGCACAGTTAGGGGAAACACTTTCTTGAAATTATTATAAGGGATCATCTTATTGAAGGAAATATGCCCTAGAGGCAATAATAAAGTTATTATTTATTTCCTTATATCATGATAAATGTTTATTATTCATGCTAGAATTGTATTAACCGAAAACATAATACATGTGTGAACACATAGACAAACATAGTGTCACTAGTATGCCTCTACTTGACTAGCTCGTTTATCAAAGATGGTTATGTTTCCTAACCATGGACAAAAGAGTTGTCATTTGATTAACGGGATCACATCATTAGGAGAATGATGTGATTGACTTGACCCATTCCGTTAGCCTTAGCACTTGATCATTTAGTATGTTGCTACTGCTTTCTTCATGACTTATACATGTTCCTATAACTATGAGATTATGCAACTCCCGTTTACCGGAGGAACACTTTGGGTACTACCAAACGTCACAACGTAACTGGGTGATTATAAAGGAGTACTACAGGTGTCTCCGAAGGTACATGTTGAGTTGGCGTATTTCGAGATTAGGTTTTGTCACTCCGATTGTCGGAGAGGTATCTCTGGGCCCTCTCGGTAAATGCACATCATTATAAGCCTTGCAAGCAATGTGACCAAATGAGTTGGTTACAGGATGATGCATTACGGAACGAGTAAAGAGACTTGCAGGTAACGAGATTGAACTAGGTATTGGATACCGACGATCAAATCTCGGGCAAGTAACATACCGATGACAAAGGGAACAACGTATGTTGTTATGCGGTTTGACCGATAAAGATCTTCGTAGAATATGTAGGAACCAATATGAGCATCCAGGTTCCGCTATTGGTTATTGACCGAGAATAGTTCTAGGTCATGTCTACATAGTTCTCGAACCCGTAGGGTCCGCATGCTTAACGTTACGATGACAGTTTTATTATGAGTTTATAAGTTTTGATGTACCGAAGTTTGTTCGGAGTCCCGGATGTGATCACGGACGTAACAAGGAGTCTCGAAATGGTCGAGAAATAAAGATTGATATATTGGAAGCCTATATTTGGACATCGGAATCGTTCCGGGTGAAATCGGCATTTTACGGGAGCACCGGGAGGTTACCGGAACCCCCCGGGGGGTTATTGGGCCTACATGGGCCTCGAGGGAGAAGAGGGAAGGAGGCAGGAGGGGGCCGCGCGCCCCTCCCCTTTCCTAGTCCGAATAGGACAAGGGAAGGGGGGCGGCGCCCCCCCTTTCCTTCCCCTCTTCCTCCTCCTTCCCCCTTCTCCTATTCCAACTAGGAAAGAAGGGAGTCCTACTCCCGGTGGGAGTAGGACTCCCCCCTTGGCGCGCCCTCCTTGGCCGGCCGCCTCTTCCCCCCTGGCTCCTTTATATACGGGGGCGGGGGGCACCCCATAGACACACAAGTTGATCTACGGATCATTCCTTAGCCGTGTGTGGTGCCCCCCTCCACCATATTCCACCTTGTTCATATCGTCGCGGAGTTTCGGCGAAGCCCTGCGCCGGTAGAACATCATCATGGTCACCACGCTGTTGTGCTGACGGAACTCATCCCGAAGCTTTGCTGGATCGGAGCCCGGGGATCGTCATCGAGCTGAACGTGTGCTGAACTCGGAGGTGCCGTACGTTCGGTGCTTGGATCGGTCGGATCGTGAAGACGTACGACTACATCAACCGCGTTGTGCTAACGCTTCCACTTACGGTCTACGAGGGTACGTGGACAACACTCTCCCCTCTCGTTGCTATGCCATCACCATGATCTTGCGTGTGCGTAGGAATTTTTTTGAAATTACTACGTTCCCCAACAGTGGTATCAGAGCCAGGTTTTATGTGTTGATGTTATATGTACGAGTAGAACACAAGTGAGTTGTGGGCGATACAAGTCATACTGCTTACCAGCATGTCATACTTTGGTTCGGCGGTATTGTGAGATGAAGCGGCCCAGACCGACATTACGCGTACGCTTACGCGAGACTGGTTTCACCGTTACGAGCACTTATGCTTAAAGGTGGCTGGCGGGTGTCTGTCTCTCTCACTTTAGCTGAATCGAGTGTGGCTACGCCCGGTCCTTGCGAAGGTTAAAACAGCACCAACTTGATGAACTATCGTTGTGGTTTTTATGCGTAGGTAAGAACGGTTCTTGCTAAAGCCCGTAGCAGCGACGTAAAATTTGCAACAACAAAGTAGAGGACGTCTAACTTGTTTTTGCAGGGCATGTTGTGGTGTGATATGGTCAAGACGTGATGCTATATTTTATTGTATGAGATGATCATATTTTGTAACCGAAGTTATCGGCAACTGGCAGGAGCCATATGGTTGTCGCTTTATTGTATGAAATGCAAACGCCCTGTAATTGCTTTACTTTATCTCTAAGCGGTAGCGATAGTCGTAGAAGCAATAGATGGCGTAACGACAACGATGCTACGATGAAGATCAAGGTGTTGCACCGGTGACGATGGTGATCACGACGGTGCTTCAAAGATGGAGATCACAAGCACAAGATGATGATGGCCATATCATATCACTTATATTGATTGCATGTGATGTTTATCCTTTATGCATCTTATCTTGCTTTGATTGACGGTAGCATTTTAAGATGATCTCTCACTAATAATCAAGAAGTGTTCTCCCTGAGTATGCACCGTTGCGAAAGTTCTTCGTGCTGAGACACCACGTGATGATCGGGTGTGATAGGCTCTACGTTCAAATACAACGGGTGCAAAACAGTTGCACACGCGGAATACTCAGGTCATACTTGACGAGCCTAGCATATACAGATATGGCCTCGGAACACGAAGACCGAAAGGTCGAGCGTGAATCATATAGTAGATATGATCAACATAGTGATGTTCACCATTGAAACTACTCCATCTCACGTGATGATCGGACATGGTTTAGTTGATTTGGATCACGTGATAACTTAGATGACTAGAGAGATGTCTGTCTAAGTGGGAGTTCTTAAGTAATATGATTAATTGAACTTAAATTTATCATGAACTTAGTCCTGGTAGTATTTTGCAAATTATGTTGTAAATCAATAGCTTGCTTTGTTGCTTTCATATGTTTATTTTGATATGTTCCTAGAGAAAATTGTGTTGAAAGATGTTAGTAGCAATGATGCGAATTGGATCCGTGATCTGAGGTTTATCCTCATTGCTGCATAGAAAAATTATGTCCTTAATGCACCGCTAGGTGACAGACCTATTGCAGGAGCAGATGCAGACGTTATGAACGTTTGGCTAGCTCAATATGATGACTACTTGATAGTTCAGTGCACCATGCTTAACGGCTTAGAATCGGGACTTCAAAGATGTTTTGAACATCATGGACCATATGAGATGTTCCAGGAATTGAAGTTAATATTTCAAGCAAATACCCGGTTGAGAGATATGAAGTCTCCAACAAGTTCTATTGCTAAAAGATGGAGGAGAATCGCTCAACTAGTGAGCATGTGCTTAGATTGTCTGAGTACTTCAATCGCTTGAATCAAGTGGGAGTTAATCTTCCAGATAAGATAGTGATTGACAGAATTCTCTAGTCACCATCACCAAATTAGTAGAACTTTGTGATGAACTATAGTATGCAAGGGATGACGAAAACGATTCCGAGCTCTTCGTGATGTTGAAATCAACGAAGGTAGAAATCAAGAAAGAGCATCAAGTGTTGATGATTGACAAGACCACTAGTTTCAAGAAAAGGGCAAAGGGAAAGGAAGGGAACTTCAAGTGGAAAGACAAGCAAGTTGTCACTCCTGCGAAGAAGCCCAAAGCTGGACCATAGCCTGAAACTGAGTGCTTGCACTGCAAAGGAAATGGTTACTGGAAGCGTAAATGCCCTGAACATTTGGTGGATAAGAAGGATGGCAAAGTGAACAATGGTATATTTGATATACAGGTTCTTGATATGTGCCTTACTAGTGTTTATAGTAGCCCCTGAGTATTTGATACTTGTTCGGTTGCTAAGATTAGTAACTCAAAACAGGAGTTACAGAATAAACAGAGACTAGTTGAAGGGGAAGTGACGATGAGTGTTGGAAGTAGTTCCAAGATTGATATGATCATCATCACACACTCCCTAAACTTTCGGGATAAGTGTTAAACCTAAATAAATGTTATTTAGCGTTTGCGTTGAGCATGAATATGATTTGATCATGTTTATTGCAATACGGTTATTCATTTAAAGTCAGAGAATAATTGTTGTTCTGTTTACATGAATAAAACCTACAATGGTCATACACCCAATGAAAATAGTTTATTGGATCTCGATCGTAGTGATACACATATTCATAATATTGATGCCAAAAGATGCAAAGTTAATAATGATAGTGCAACTTATTTGTGGGACTGCCGTTTGGGTCATATCGGTGTAAAGCGCATGAAGAAACTCCATAAAGATGGATTTTCGGAATCACTTGGTTATGAATCATTTGATGCTTGCGAACCGTGCCTTTTGGGCAAGATGACTAAAACTCCGTTCTTTGGAACAATGGAACGAGCAACAAACTTGTTGGAAATAATACATACTGATGTATGCAGACCAATGAGTATTGATGCTTGTGGCAAGTATCGTTATTTTCTGACCTTCACAAGATGATTTGAGCAGATATGGGTATATCTACTTGATGAAACATAAGTCTGAAATAGTTGAAAGGTTCAAAGAATTTCAGAGTGAAGTGGAAAAATCATCGTAACAAGAAAATAAAGTTTCTGCGATCTGATCGCGGAGACGAATATTTGAGTTACGAGTTTGGTCTTCAAATTAAAACAATGTGAGATAGTTTCACAGCTCACGCCACCTGGAACACCACAACGTTATGGTGTGTCCGAACGTCGTAACCGCACTTTATTGGATATGGTGCAATCTATGATGTCTCTTATTGATTTACCATTATTGTTTTGGGGTTATGCATTAGAGACAGCTGCATTCACGTTTAATAGGGCACCATCTAAATCCGTTGAGACGACACCAAATGAACTGTGGTTTAGCAAGAAACCCAAGTTGTCGTTTCTTAAAGTTTGGGGCTGCGATGCTTATGTGAAAAGTTTCATCCTGATAAGCTCAAACCCAAATCGGAGAAATGCGTCTTCATAGAATACCCAAAGGAAACTATTGGGTACACCTTCTATCACAGATCCAAAGGCAAGATATTCGTTGCTAAAAATGGATCCTTTCTAGAGAAGGAGTTTCTCTCAAAAGAAGTGAGTGGGAGGAAAGTAGAGCTTGATAAAGTAATTTGTACCTTCTCCCGAATTGGAAAGTAGTTCATCACAGAAATCAGTTCCAGTGATTCCTACACCAATTAGTGAGGAAGCTAATGATGATGATCATGAAACTTCAGATCAAGTTACTACAGAACCTCGTAGGTCTTCCAGAGTACGGTCCGCACCAGAGTGGTACGGTAGTCCTGTTCTGAAAGTCATGTTACTAGACCATGATAAACCTACGAACTATGAGGAAGCGATGATGAGCCCAGATTCCGCGAACTGGCTGGAGGCCATGAAATCTGAGATAGGATCCATGTATGAGAACAAAGTGTGGACTTTGGTGGACTTGCCCGATGATCGGCAAGCCATAGAAAATAAATGGATCTTCAAGAGGAAGATGGACGTTGATAGTAGTGTTACTATCTACAAAGCTCGACTTGTCACAAAAAGGTTTTTCGACAACTTCAAGATGTTGAATACAATGAGATTTTCTCACTCATATCGATGCTTAAGTCTGTTCGAATCATGTTAGCAATTGCCACATTTTATGAAATCTGGCAAATGGATGTCAAAATTGCATTCCTTAATGGATTTATTAAAGAAGAGTTGTATATGATGCAACCAGAAGGTTTTGTCAATCCTAAAGATGCTAACAAAGTGTGCAAGCTCCAGCAATCCATCAATGGACTGGTGCAAGCATCTCGGAGTTGGAATATACGCTTTGATGAGTTGATCAAAGCATATGGTTTTATACAGACTTTTGGAAAGGCCTATATTTACAAGAAAGTGAGTGGGAGCACTACAACATTTCTGATAAGTATATGTGAATGACATATTGTTGATCAGAAATAATGTAGAATTATTCTGCAAAGCATAAAGGAGTGTTTGAAAGGAGTTTTTCAAAAGAAAAACCTCAGTGAAGCTGCTTACATATTAAGCATCAAGATCTATTGAGATAGATCAAGACGCTTGATAAGTTTTTCAATGAGTAAATACCTTGATAATTTTTTTTGAAGTAGTTCAAAAATGGAACAGTCAAAGAAAGAGTTCTTGCCTGTGTTGCAAGGTATGAAATTGAGTAAGACTCAAATCTCGACCACGGCAGAAAATAGAAAGAGAATGAAAGTCATTCCCTATGCATCAGTCATAGGTTCTATAAAAGTATGCCATGCTATGGACCAGAACTATTGTATACTCTGCCCTGGTTTGGCAAGGGAGTACAATAGTGATCTAAGAGTAGATCACTGGACATTGGTCAAAATTATCCTTAGTGGAATAAGGAGATGTTTCTCGGTTATGGAGGTGATAAAAGAGTTCGTCGTAAAAGTTACATCGATGCAAACTTTTACATTGATCCAGATGACTCTAAGTCTCAGTCTGGATATATATTGAAAGTGGGAGCAATTAGCTAGAGTAGCTCCGTACAGAGCATTGTAGACATAGAATATTTGCAAAATACATACGGCTCTGAATATGACAAACCCGTTGACTAAGCTTCTCTCACGAGCAAAACATGATCACACCTTAGTACTCTTTGGGTGTTAGCCACACAGCTATGTGAACTAGATTATTGACTCTAGTAAACCCTTTGGTGTTGGTCACATGACGATGTGAACTATGGGTGTTAATCACATACAGATGTGAATATTGGTGTTGAATCACATGATGATGTGAACTAGATTATTGACTCTAGTGCAAGTGGGAGACTGAAGGAAATATGCCCTAGAGGCAATAATAAAGTTATTATTTATTTCCTTATATCATGATAAATGTTTATTATTCATGCTAGAATTGTATTAACCGAAAACATAATACATGTGTGAATACATAGACAAACATAGTGTCACTAGTATGCCTCTACTTGACTAGCTCGTTTATCAAAGATGGTTATGTTTCCTAACCATGGACAAAAGAGTTGTCATTTGATTAACGGGATCACATCATTAGGAGAATGATGTGATTGACTTGACCCATTCCGTTAGCCTTAGCACTTGATCGTTTAGTATGTTGCTACTGCTTTCTTCATGACTTATACATGTTCCTATAACTATGAGATTATGCAACTCCCGTTTACCGGAGGAACACTTTGGGTACTACCAAACGTCACAACGTAACTGGGTGATTATAAAGGAGTACTACAGGTGTCTCCGAAGGTACATGTTGAGTTGGCGTATTTCGAGATTAGGTTTTGTCACTCCGATTGTCGGAGAGGTATCTCTGGGCCCTCTCGGTAAATGCACATCATTATAAGCCTTGCAAGCAATGTGACCAAATGAGTTGGTTACGGGATAATGCATTACGGAACGAGTAAAGAGACTTTCCGTTAACGAGATTGAACTAGGTATTGGATACTGACGATCAAATCTCGGGCAAGTAACATACTGATGACAAAGGGAACAACGTATGTTGTTATGCGGTTTGACCGATAAAGATCTTCGTAGAATATGTAGGAACCAATATGAGCATCCAGGTTCCGCTATTGGTTATTGACCGAGAATATTTCTAGGTCATGTCTACATAGTTCTCGAACCCGTAGGGTCCGCACGCTTAACGTTACGATGACAGTTTTATTATGAGTTTATAAGTTTTGATGTACCGAAGTTTGTTCGGAGTCCCGGATGTGATCACGGACGTAACGAGGAGTCTCGAAATGGTCGAGACATAAAGATTGATATATTGGAAGCCTATATTTGGACATCGGAATCGTTCTGGGTGAAATCGGCATTTTACGGGAGCACCGGGAGGTTACCGGAACCCCCTGGGGGGTTATTGGGCCTACATGGGCCTCGAGGGAGAAGAGGGAAGGAGGCAGGAGGGGGCCGCGCGCCCCTCCCCTTCCTAGTCCGAATAGGACAAGGGAAGGGGGGCGGCGCCCCCCCTTTCCTCCCCTCTTCCTCCTCCTTCCCCCTTCTCCTATTCCAACTAGGAAAGAAGGGAGTCCTACTCCCGGTGGGAGTAGGACTCCCCCCTTGGCGCGCCCTCCTTGGCCGGCCGCCTCCTCCCCCCTGGATCCTTTATATACGGGGGCGGGGGGGCACCCCATAGACACACAAGTTGATCTACGGATCGTTCCTTAGCCGTGTGCGGTGCCCCCCTCCACCATATTCCACCTCGGTCATATCGTCGCGGAGTTTAGGCGAAGCCCTGCGCCGGTAGAACATCATCATCATCACCACGCCGTCGTGCTGACAGAACTCATCCCCAAAGCTTTGCTGTATCGGACCCCGGGGATCGTCATCGAGCTGAACGTGTGCTGAACTCGGAGGTGCCGTACGTTCGGTGCTTGGATCGGTCGGATCGTGAAGACGTACGACTACATCAACCGCGTTGTGCTAACGCTTCCGCTTACGGTCTACGAGGGTATGTGGACAACACTCTCCCCTCTCGTTGCTATGCCATCACCATGATCTTGCGTGTGCGTAGGAATTTTTTTGAAATTACTACGTTCCCCAACACTTATTTACTACCGCCGTTCTAAGTAAACAAGATGCATAAAACATAATAAACATCACATGCAATTATATATAGTGACATGATATGGCCAATATCATATAGCTCCTTCGATCTCCATCTTCGGGGCTCCATGATCATCTTCGTCACCGGCATGACTCCATGATCTCCATCATCATGATCTCCATCATTGTGTCTTCATGAAGTTGTCACGCCAACGACTACTTCTACTTCTATGCCTAATGCGTTTAGCAATAAAGTAAAGCAATTTACATGGCGTTCTTCAGTGACACGCAGGTCATACAAAAATAAAGACAACTCCTATGGCTCCTGCCGGTTGTCATACTCATCGACATGCAAGTCGTGATTCCTATTACAAGAACATGATCTCATACATCACAATATATCATTCATCATTCATCACAACTTCTGGCCATATCACATCACATGACAATTTCTGCAAAAACAAGTTAGACGTCCTCTAATTGTTGTTGCATCTTTTACGTGGCTGCAATTGGGTTCTAGCAAGAACGTTTTCTTACCTACGAATAACCACAACGTGATTTTTGTCAACTTCTATTTACCCTTCATAAGGACCCTTTTCATCTAATCCGCTCCAACTAAAGTAGGAGAGACAGACACCCGCTAGCCACCTTATGCAACTAGTGCATGTCAGTCGGTGGAACCTGTCTCACGTAAGCGTACGTGTAAGGTCGGTCCGGGCCGCTTCATCCCACAATACCGCTGAAGCAAGAAAAGACTAGTAACGGCAAGCAAGTTGACAAGATCTACGCCCACAAGTTCTACTCGTGCAATAGAGAACTACGCATAGACCTAGCTCATGATGCCACTGTTGGGGAACGTTGCAAAAAATTAAAAATTTTCCTACGGTTTCACCAAGATCCATCTATGAGTTCATCTAAGCAATGAGTCATGGCAGAGAGATTGCATCTACATACCACTTGTAAATCGCGTGCGGAAGCATTCAAGGGAACGGTGATGATGGAGTCGTACTCGCCGTGATTCAAATCACCGATGACCAAGTGCTGAACGGACAGCACCTCCGCGTTCAACACACCTACGGTACGGACGACGTCTCCTCCTTCTTGATCCAGCAAGGGGGAAGGAGAGGTTGAGGAAGAAGGCTCCAGCAGCAGCACGACGGCGTGGTGTTGGTGGAGAGGCAGTACTCCGACAGGGCTTCGCCAAGCACTTAACGGAGGAGGAGAGGTGTTGGGGATGGGAGGGGCTGCGCCTTGGATCAGGTGTTCAGCCCTCCCCTCACCCCTCTATTTATAGGGTAAGGGGGAAGGGGGACGGCCCCCTCTAGATGAGATCTAGAGGGGGGGCGGCCAGGGAGGGGGCTTGCCCCCCAAGCAAAGGGGGCGCCCCCTTTAGGGTCCCCCCCCCCAACCCTAGGCGCATGGGCCCAGGGGGGGGCGCCCAGCCCTCCAGGGGCTGGTTCCCTGCCCCACGCGGCCCATGTGGCCCACCAAGAGGGGTGGCCCCTCCCAGTGGACCCCCGGAACCCCTCCGATGGCCCCGGTACAATACCGATATGCCCCCGAAACTTTCCGGTGTCCGCACGACAACTTCCCATATATAAATCTTCACCTCCGGACCCTTCCGGAACTCGTCGTGACGTCCGAGATTTCATCTGGGACTCCGAACAACATTCGGTAATCACATACAAGTCTTCCTAATAACCCTAGCGTCACCGAACCTTAAGTGTGTAGACCCTACGGGTTCGGGAGACATGCAGACATGACCGAGACGGCTCTCCGGTCAATAACCAACAACGGGATCTGGATACCCATGTTGGCTCCCACATGCTCCTCGATGATGTCATCGGATGAACCACAATGTTGAGGATTCAATCAACCCCGTATGCAATTCCCTTTGTCAATCGGTACGTTACTTGCCCGAGACTCGATCGTCGGTATCCCAATACCTCGTTCAGTCTCGTTACCGGAAAGTCACTTTACTCGTACCGTAATGCACGATCCCCTGACCAAACACTTGGTCACTTTCAGCTCATTATGATGATGCATTACCGAGTGGGCCCAGAGATACCTCTCCGTCATACGGAGTGACAAATCCCAGTCTCGATCCTTGTCAACCCAACAGACACTTTCGGAGATACCTGTAGTGCACCTTTATAGTCACCCAGTTACGTTGTGACGTTTGGTACACCCAAAGCTCTCCTACGGTATCCGGGAGTTACACGATCTCATGGTCTAAGGAAGAGATACTTGACATTGGAAAAGCTCTAGCAAAACGAACTACACGATCTTGTGCTATGCCTAGGATTGGGTCTTGTCCATCACGTCATTCTCCTAATGACATGATCCCGTTGTCAAGGACATCTAATGTCCATAGTCACGAAACCATGACTATCTGTTGACCAATGAGCTAGTCAACTAGAGGCTTACTAGGGACGTATTGTGGTCTATGTATTCACACGTGTATTACGATTTCCGGATAATACAATTATAGCATGAATGAAAGACAATTATCATGAACAAGGAAATATAATAATAATACTTTTATTATTGCCTCTAGGGCATATTTCCAACAGACACGGACGCTGGCACGCTGCCGAGTGGAGGCACTCGTGATGGGTTGTTCACCGTGACGCGAGAGACCTGCAAGGCGTGTTCCACGCTGCTAGCCGCCGCCGACGCTGTGCTAAGGCAGCACCATGTGCTCAGGCTGGAGGTCGACGGTGATGGCGAAGACATTACAGATTTACAGCTGATGCGAAGGACAGACTCGCATGGCATGTCCACGTCGACAGTCTGCTATCGCCGATGGGCAGCTGAGTACCTGAGTTTCACCAGGCTCACGCACTGCGCGGCTGCGCTCCATTCTCCAAGCCTCGTTGTGGTACATCCCGGGTTACAGGGCAGTTAGCAGCCGCCACTGATTGATATCGTCAGACGTCGGTGTTGCGCTGCCGTCTAGCATGCCGTATGCGAGTCTTGACGCCTGAAGCCAAAGAAGATAACCTTGCTTTGACTTAGCGGACAATGGTTGTACGTGACAAGGACGAGCACCAGATGCTCAGATTTGTCACCAAATTCGCCAATTATTCCAGAGAGAGAGAGGACGGGGGTGGGTGCTGAGGGGCTGACAGTTGGGCCTTCTGTACCTGGTACATGTCAGATCATCATGTATTCCTCTGCGTATACACTGTGTGTATTCCCACAAAATGGAATTTGGCTCAGATCACGAGGCTCAATTGAATGGTACAGATAGCAGGAGCATATGAGCTCGGGAGCCAAAACGCTGCTCTCCTTGTAGGGATATCCAATTTGGAGCCTGAGCTATGCTACTCTTGATATCTATGCCGTCAGTCATCCTCGAGATTGGAAAAGTTGCATGTATTCACTCCCGTATATGAATCTTTTCAATTTTTGGTAAATGACTGCCCATCCATGCCCCACGTTCATTTATTGCTACCTAAAATGTCGTTCTTGACTACTTCGTGCTGGAGGCCAGACGCCAGAGGTGCTCGGACGACTTGTGTGCTGGCCACCGGCTTCGGCGGTGCTCCTGATGACATGATGCGTGGACACGGACACTGGCACGCTGCCGAGTGGAGGCACTCGTGCTGGGTTGTTCACCGTGACGCGAGAGACCTGCAAGGCGTGTTCCATGCTGCTAGCCGCCGCCGACGCTGTGCGAAGGCAGCACCATGTGCTCAGGCTGGAGGTCGACGGTGATGGCGAAGACATTACAGATTTACAGCTGATGCGAAGGAAAGACTCGCGTGGCACGTCCGCGTCGACAGTCTGCTATCGCCGATGGGCAGCTGAGTACCTGAGTTTCACCAGGCTCACGCACTGCGCGGCTGCGCTCCATTCTCCAAGCCTCGTTGTGGTACATCCCGGGTTATAGGGCAGTTAGCAGCCGCCACTGATTGATATCGTCAGACGTCGGTGTTGCGCTGCCGTCTAGCATGCCGTATGCGAGTCTTGACGCCTGAAGCCAAAGAAGATAACCTTGCTTTGACTTAGCGGACAATGGCTGCACGCGACAAGGACGGGCACCAGACGCTCAGATCTGTCACCAAATTCGCCAATTATTCCAGAGAGAGAGAGAGAGAGAGAGAGAGAGAGAGAGAGAGGACGGGGGTGAGTGCTGAGGGGCTGACAGTTGGGCCTTCCGTACCTGGTACATGTCAGATCATCATGTATTCCTCTGCGTATACACTATGCGTATTCCCACAAAATGGAATTTGGCTCAGATCACGAGGCTCTATTGAATGGTACAGATAGCAGGAGCATATGAGCTCGGGAGGCAAAACGCTGCTCTCCTTGTAGGGATATCCAATTTGGAGCCCGAGCTCAGCTACTCTTGATATCTATGCCGCCAGTCATCCTCGAGATTGGAAAAGTTGCATCTATTCACTCCCGTATATGAATCTTTTCAATTTTTGGTAAATGACTGCCCATCCATGCCCCACGTTCATTTATTGCTACCTAACATGTCGTTCTTGACTACTTCGTGCTGGAGGCCAGACGCCAGAGGTGCTCGGACGACGTGTGTGCTGGCCTCCGGCGGTGCTCCTGCTAACATGATGCGTGGACACGGACGCTGGCACGCTGCCGAGTGGAGGCACTCGTGCTGGGTTGTTCACCGTGACGCGAGAGACCTGCAAGGCGTGTTCCACGCTGCTAGCCGCCGCCGACGCTATGCGAAGGCAGCACCATGTGCTCAGGCTGGAGGTCGACGGTGATGGCGAAGACATTACAGATTTATAGCTGATGCAAAGGACAGACTCGCATGGCACGTCCGCGTCGACAGTCTGCTATCGCCGATGGGCAGCTGAGTACCTGAGTTTCACAAGGCTCACGCACTGCGTGGCTGCGCTCCATTCTCCAAGCCTCGTTGTGGTACATCCCGGGTTACAGGGCGGTTAGCAGCCGCCACTGATTGATATCGTCAGACGTCGGTG
This sequence comes from Triticum dicoccoides, assembly GCF_002162155.2. Lineage (NCBI taxonomy): Eukaryota > Viridiplantae > Streptophyta > Magnoliopsida > Poales > Poaceae > Triticum > Triticum dicoccoides. The sequence goes on from NC_041381.1 coordinate 671,653,881, forward strand.
TTGCGCTGCCGTCTAGCATGCCGTATGCGAGTCTTGACGCCTGAAGCCAAAGAAGATAACCTTGCTTTGACTTAGCGGACAATGGCTGCACGCGACAAGGACGGGCACCAGACGCTCAGATCTGTCACCAAATTCGCCAATTATTCCAGAGAGAGAGAGAGAGAGAGGACGGGGGTGAGTGCTGAGGGGCTGACAGTTGGGCCTTCCGTACCTGGTACATGTCAGATCATCATGTATTCCTCTGCGTATACACTATGCGTATTCCCACAAAATGGAATTTGGCTCAGATCACGAGGCTCTATTGAATGGTACAGATAGCAGGAGCATATGAGCTCGGGAGCCAAAACGCTGCTCTCCTTGTAGGGATATCCAATTTGGAGCCCGAGCTCAGCTACTCTTGATATCTATGCCGTCAGTCATCCTCGAGATTGGAAAAGTTGCATCTATTCACTCCCGTATATGAATCTTTTCAATTTTTGGTAAATGACTGCCCATCCATGCCCCATGTTCATTTATTGCTACCTAACATGTCGTTCTTGACTACTTCGTGCTGGAGGCCAGACGCCAGAGGTGCTCGGACGACGTGTGTGCTGGCCACCGGCTCCGTCGGTGCTCCTGCTAACATGATGCGTGGACACGGACGCTGGCACGCTGCCGAGTGGAGGCACTCGTGCTGGGTTGTTCACCGTGACGCGAGAGACCTGCAAGGCGTGTTCCACGCTGCTAGCCGCCGCCGACGCTATGCGAAGGCAGCACCATGTGCTCAGGCTGGAGGTCGACGGTGATGGCGAAGACATTACAGATTTACAGCTGATGCAAAGGACAGACTCGCATGGCACGTCCGCGTCGACAGTCTGCTATCGCCGATGGGCAGCTGAGTACCTGAGTTTCACAAGGCTCACGCACTGCGTGGCTGCGCTCCATTCTCCAAGCCTCGTTGTGGTACATCCCGGGTTACAGGGCGGTTAGCAGCCGCCACTGACTGATATCGTCAGACGTCGGTGTTGCGCTGCCGTCTAGCATGCCGTATGCGAGTCTTGACGCCTGAAGCCAAAGAAGATAACCTTGCTTTGACTTAGCGGACAATGGCTGCACGCGACAAGGACGGGCACCAGACGCTCAGATCTGTCACCAAATTCGCCAATTATTCCAGAGAGAGAGAGAGAGAGGACGGGGGTGGGTGCTGAGGGGCTGACAGTTGGGCCTTCCGTACCTGGTACATGTCAGATCATCATGTATTCCTCTGCATATACACTGTGTGTATTCCCACAAAATGGAATTTGGCTCAGATCACGAGGCTCTATTGAATGGTACAGATAGCAGGAGCATATGAGCTCGGGAGCCAAAACGCTGCTCTCCTTGTAGGGATATCCAATTTGGAGCCTGAGCTCAGCTACTCTTGATATCTATGCCGTCAGTCATCCTCGAGATTGGAAAAGTTGCATGTATTCACTCCCGTATATGAATCTTTTCAATTTTTGGTAAATGACTGCCCATCCATGCCCCACGTTCATTTATTGCTACCTAAAATGTCGTTCTTGACTACTTCGTGCTGGAGGCCAGACGCCAGAGGTGCTCGGACGACCTGTGTGCTGGCCACCGGCTTCGGCGGTGCTCCTGCTGACATGATGCGTGGACACGGACACTGGCACGCTGCCGAGTGGAGGCACTCGTGCTGGGTTGTTCACCGTGACGCGAGAGACCTGCAAGGCGTGTTCCACGCTGCTAGCCGCCGCCGACGCTATGCGAAGGCAGCACCATGTGCTCAGGCTGGAGGTCGACGGTGATGGCGAAGACATTACAGATTTACAGCTGATGCGAAGGACAGACTCGGATGGCACGTCCGCGTCGACAGTCTGCTATCGCCGATGGTCAGGTGAGTACCTGAGTTTCACCAGGCTCACGCACTGCGCGACTGCGCTCCATTCTCCAAGCCTCGTTGTGGTAAATCCCGGGTTACAGGACGGTTAGCAGCCGCCACTAATTGATATCGTCAGACGTCGGTGTTGCGCTGCCGTCTATCATGCCGTATGCGAGTCTTGACGCCTGAAGCCAAAGAAGATAACCTTGCTTTGACTTAGCGGACAATGGCTGCACGCGACAAGGACGGGCACCAGACGCTCAGATCTGTCACCAGATTCGCCAATTATTCCAGAGAGAGAGAGAGAGGACGGGGGTGGGTGCTGAGGGGCTGACAGTTGGGCCTTCTGTACCTGGTACATGTCAGATCATCATGTATTCCTCTGCGTATACACTGTGCGTATCCCCACAAAATGGAATTTGGCTCAGATCACGAGGCTCTATTGAATGGTACAGATAGCAGGAGCATATGAGCTCGGGAGCCAAAACGCTGCTCTCCTTGTAGGGATATCCAATTTGGAGCCCGAGCTCAGCTACTCTTGATATCTATGCCGTCAGTCATCCTCGAGATTGGAAAAGTTGCATCTATTCACTCCCGTATATGAATCTTTTCAATTTTTGGTAAATGACTGCCCATCCATGCCCCACGTTCATTTATTCCTACCTAACATGTCGTTCTTGACTACTTCGTGCTGGAGGCCAGGCGCCAGAGGTGCTCAGACAACGTGTGTGCTGGCCACCGGCTCCGGCGGTGCTCCTGCTGACATGATGCGTGGACACGGACGCTGGCACGCTGCCGAGTGGAGGCACTCGTGCTGGGTTGTTCACCGTGATGCGAGAGACCTGCAAGGCGTGTTCCACGCTGCTAGCCGCCGCCGACGCTGTGCAAAGGCAGCACCATGTGCTCAGGCTAGAGGTCGACGGTGATGGCGAAGATATTACAGATTTACAGCTGATGCGAAGGACAGACTCGCGTGGCACATCCGCGACGACAGTCTGCTATCGCCGATGGGCAGCTGAGTACCTGAGTTTCACCAGGCTCACGCACTGCGCGGCTGCGCTCCATTCTCCAAGCCTCGTTGTGGTACATCCCGGGTTACAGGGCGGTTAGCAGCCGCCACTGATTGATATTGTCAGACGTCGGTGTTGCGCTGCCGTCTAGCATGCTGTATGCGAGTCTTGACGCCTGAAGCCAAAGAAGATAACCTTGCTTTGACTTAGCGGACAATGGCTGCACGCGACAAGGACGGGCACCAGACGCTCAGATCCGTCACCAAATTCGCCAATTATTCCAGAGAGAGAGAGAGAGGACGGGGGTGGGTGCTGAGGGGCTGACAGTTGGGCCTTCTGTACCTGGTACATGTCAGATCATCATGTATTCCTCTGCGTATACACTGTGCGTATTCCCACAAAATGGAATTTGGCTCAGATCACGAGGCTCTATTGAATGGAACAGATAGCAGGAGCATATGAGCTCGGGAGCCAAAAAGCTGCTCTCCTACTTGTACTAGTTCAAATCTCTAATTAAGGGTTTTGGAAAAGAAAATGGTTTTAAGATACTGTTTTCCAAGAACTTTTTTTTTGAATCGTTTTTCAAGAGCTGGGGGCGCCGACTAAGGGACCGGCCCATATAGCTGGGCCTGGGCTGCACACATCCCTCCAAAATTACCCTCAGTTGGTCACATACAAAAAAACTTGGCCCCGTTCGGGAAGCCACACTCCACTACGGCACGGCAGCAGCAACAGGAGTGGCAGCCTGCCACCGGCGTCCGGCGCCAACGGCAGATCGACCCCCGCTCTGGACGGCGCTGCTCTCCCTGGTACCCCGCCTCCTCCTTCTACTCACCCACCTTTCTCCGTCTTCCCTTGATCGCCTACGGGGGATGTCTCCGTCCATGCATGAGCAGCGTCCGCTGGCCACGCACACAACTTGTTCGACTTATTGCCTCTGCGCGGCAAAAAATGTTGTTGTGCCGTCATTCTTCTCTGATAATGTTTCTTCTCCGCATTGCAGGACCGATGGCAGCAGAGAACAAACTGCACTCGCAGCCACCGCCGTGGTGGTCAGCCCTCCCGCTGGACCTGGCAGGCCTGGTGCTCAGCCTGCTCCCTGCGTACGCCGACCGCGCCCGCTTCGCCGCAGTGTGCCTGCAGTGGCGTGCCGCCGCGAGGCAGAAGCTCCAGACCACAACACTACCCCTGCTCGCGCTGCCCGACGGCACCTTCTACAGCCTCCCCTATGACAAGCCCTTCTGCTTTCCAGGGTGCGGCTTCGCTGGGTACAAGAGCGTCTGTGGCAGCTGGCTTGTCTTCCCCCGTGACGATGGGTGCTTCCTTGTCAATCCCTTCTCCAGGGCGGTCGTGACGCTCCCTCCTCTCTCGAGCGTCCGACTCCGGCCTCCAAATGCAGTCGCTAAATGGTCACTCGACGAGCATGGGTCAAAATTTGCAGACCCTTACAATACATGGATGCATATCAAGAAGTCAAAGAAGCTGCACGTAATTAAGCTAATCCTGTGCTCGTCAAACCTTGTTGCCGCATTGGTCGGCGTTGAGCACACCAGTCAGATCCTAATCTGCCAGCCAGGGGCCTTGTCGTGGTCGGTACGCGCGTGTGATGAATGTAAGGATTTTGAAGACATGGCATTCTACCAGGGCAAGCTCTATGCCCTTGACGATGACGAGAACCTCCTTGTGGTGAACATCAGCAACGACCAAAGCACCGGCAATCCGCAGGTTTCTCGGATTGGAAGGGTCATCGAGGGCAAGGCGGATTTCAGGTTATACCATGTTGGGACTGAAGAGAACGGTTTGCCCGTGAAGAAGCTCTATCTGGTTGAATCGCGTGGCATGTTGCTGATGGTACGCAGGAATATTTGGTGCCAGGTTCCTGAAGTTAGACCTGGAGGGCCTCGTAAATTTATTGCTGGACGAAGCGAGTTTGAGGTATTCGAGGCTGACTTTGAGCACTCGCAATGGATCAAGGTGTCAACCATGGGGGATGACCAGGTGCTGTTTCCGGGTCGAAGGTGCTCCAGGGCTGTGGCCGTGTCTCGGTACGGGTTGTTGGGCAATCGCATCTTCTTCTTGGACGACGATGACGAGTATCGTGTGGATTACCATTACGCCGAGGAGAACACATCATGCAGTGCCTATGACATGCAACTCGGCGACATCTCTTCCCCTCATCCAATTATTTCCTGGAAGCGCCACAAGGAGATGCGTCTGGCAGCATGGCTATTCCCCCAGGACTGAATTGAAGGTGTTATATTGTTGTTGGGTTGTTGCTATATAAGATATGCTTTAGCAAAACTGATGTTTATTTTGCAAGCTGCTCACAGGTTAATCCATCTGACTGTGGTACGTACGGCGGTTGATTATGGTGTTCGGTGGTCCCATGCAAGCCGCGAAATGCGTTGGTATTTGACTTGCTTATGCCGTTAGTTGCGGCCATGTATCATTAATTTGCCTGAACTTAATATGGTGGTTACTATGGAAGCTAACTGCATCAGTTTTCAAATAGTACTGTGGTCATTGCTGTGTCTGTGAATGATCTTAAAATGCATCGTTGCTTATCAGTATATTTGGTTTGGTGATCTCTTCTTCTTTTGCGATAATTTTGCACTCTGAACTGGTTGATTTGCTTCTATGGTTTGACTGAATTTGGAGATTCAGTCACTGCTTGAGAGTAGTTTATCTCTGCAGCCGCAGTTAATTTCTCGCTCCCTTCACGGTTCAAAGGCGACATAAATTGAAATTTCTATGCATGATAAGCTGTCAGGCCATGTTGCCATGTCGTGGATTTGAAGAGTACAAAGTTGTGACGAGCCTTTTTCTTTTGTATTCGATGAGTGGAGTTTTTGCTTCATATATGCGCCCTACTTTTGCTTGGTCACCCAACAACATTTTTTTTGTTTCCTTTTCTTTTTCTTGCTTCTTTATTCTTCATCTTTTACTTTTTAGTATGTCTTCGTATTTAATTTTTTTATTTTTAGTTGTATGCCTCTTTATTTTTCCCTTATATTTGTTTACCACCTTTCTTCATATGTGAGCTTAATCTAACAATGTATATGCATGAATGACCTGCCCTCGGTCCTGTAGTACATCGCGGCGGTGCATGCAAGCTATACAATGTTTAGAGCAACATTGTGTGAATGGATGAATTAACCAACATGTAGAGCAACAGGAAGCAAAACTTACGATTTCCATGGTTGACGCGCCCAATGGGCACATTGTCTCCACTCATTCAACCGCGGCGCAAAACTTCATGACGAAGTTGCCGATAGTGTACCATCGATGCGATATCGACCTCATATTGTATTCATGGATGATGTGTATGCCGTAGGGCATGAAGTGCTTTTGACCATGAAACGAACCATGCACGCACCACCAGAAGATTGAGTCCCTTGAGTTCATGCCTACAAAGTCCACAAATACGGTCACCCACGCATCAAAACAACTCATCCTCCTTCATCGAGTACCCGGTCATCGTGCTTGAAAACAACAAGAAGTTCCAAAAAAGGTCAATGGCATTAACCGAACACCTATCGGGTATGGTGTCCACCATAGACGTCATCGGCAGGGGCGAGAGGTACCTAGCCGCGGAGGTATCCTGGGTGGACGATGGCGTAGTCCAAGGAGGACAGATGCGTTGGTGGGGGTCGCAGACATCCTACGATGCCTGGCTGGCGGCCGGAGAGGTACATCAGCGGCGACGGACGAGGAGAGTGCAGATGCAAAGCAAAGAGGGGCAGAGACGGAGTGGAGGAAAAGTGGACTGGGATGGGGATTCCAATGGGTCGGGTGTGTCATAGTCCTACGTGGCGGCGGTCTCGAGTCCCGCCAAGCCCTTCCCCCAGTTCACTTTCGTTTTGCGGGAAAAATGGACGCCCAAACCGTTCTGCGGATCGATAGGGTACCACATTGAATAGCAAAATAGGTCCAAACAGTTCGGTCTGAACGGGTACGGACGATTTAAGGATGGAGATGCCCTTAGGAAATATTCTCTTTAAAAGGGGAGTGGTGTGTCTCTTTTTGACGAAACACTGATCAATTGTCTTTTACACGCTAGAATGGTGATTGTCTCTTCTTTTTCCTGTGATTTGGCATGGTCATCCCGACTCCCTATAGTAACTAACTCTGTAGTGGTAGACTTGTTTTGCAAGTTGCTCATATTTTATGATATTTAACTTGTGATGAACTTTGTGCGGTTGTGCTTCTAGTGTGGTTTGGTTTGATTGAATTTGGAGATTCAGTCAGTGTTCCGGGATAGTTTCGTCTGTGCGGCCGCAGTTAATTTGTTTGTCCCCTTCATGGGTTGAAGCCGACATAAATTGAAATTGGTATTTTTACTCTGTTTTGCACTGCACCTGGGAGCATTTAGTTCACGACTCCTCTGCTTAACTCATACTCATGCATTTGCTTTTCTACACATGTGTCCAGAAAATTACAAGTATTTCAGAGAGATACTGTTACCCCAGTAGACGGATTCCATAACCCTGCAAAATATATTAAACTTGGAGCATGATCTGATAAGCTAAGTGATTTCCAGCACTGTTAGAGTACGTAATAGGCCTAATGGGCCCATTAGTTTTAGTGTTAATTAAAGATAAGGGTCGCTTGCTTAGGGGTCAAGTAAGCCTTGCTTAGTAGTCAAGTAAACCTCTCTATATAAAAAGAGGAGATGTATCAATCTAATCAAACAAGAATTAAGAAGGAAATCCCTTTCCTCTTGCCCGGCTGTGGGCAGAAAGGCCCTCGGCCAGCCCTCTCGCACCCTCCTTCTAGCAGCGCCATAACAATTTGGTATCAGGTAGCTCAGTTCTGATCATGTCTTCACTGCCGCCCACCCCGTCACTTCCGCTGCCGACCATCACCACCACGCCGCTGCCCTCCCCGTCCGTGCCGCTGGTCGCATCCTCCGGCGCCGCCACCGCCCAGATGCCGGCGCCCTCTACCGCACCACCGGCCGCCGCCTACACCCCGGAGGAGATCACCGGGGTCCTCAACGACCTCGTCACAGCCGTCTAGGGGATCCAGCTGTACCTGGCCAGCCCCTACGGGCCGTCGCCGCCCCTGCCGCCACCGGGCCGCCGCCCCTGCCGTGGTACTCGCCGCATCCAGGGGCCTCCGCGGTGTTCGTTGGGACGCTGCAGCCCCAGCTGCAGCTGCCGGCACCGCCCGCCGCCGCCCCACAGTGGCCGCAGTGGCCGACGCCGGCTCCCGCTGCGCCTCCAGCGCCCATCGCTGCCCCTGCGCCGCTATGGCTGCCGTGGCAGCCGCCGCACCAGTCGGCCTTCGTCGCGCTCGCCGGGCCATCGCAGCAGCCGCTGCAGCTGCCATCCATCGCCACCACCACCCAGCCCTGGCTGCAGTGGCAGCCGTCGCTCCTGGCGGCCTTCGCTGTGCCCGGTGCGCCACCACAGCAGCCGATGCAGCTACAACAGCCACTGCCGGTTAGCTCCGGTCTCGCATCGACCGCACCGGCCGGAGTCACGCTTTACCAAGTCCAGTCCCCGCCGTCGCTGTGACCGTTTCTGTCTTGGATCGCTACCCGCCATGTGTCAGCGGCAGCGAGGCTGCAGGCTGCTACACACGGCCTCCTAGCGCGTCGGTGTGTGCGGGAGATGCATGGTCTGCGGCTGCCGCTCCTCCAAGTTGCCCTTCGCTGCGCAAAGGACCTCGATATCATCCGTTGCATCGGGGATCTTGGGCATGCGGTTTTCCCCATGGGCGGCGGGCATGCTGTTTTCCCCGCGGGCAGCGACCTTAAAGTCTGCGACATCGGCGGTTGGGGGGCGCACACCTCCTTGTCATTCTCCATCGCAAGCCCTCCACTCTTCCCTGTGCGGTGCAAACCAACAGCCGTCCGGCAGGGAGAAGGCATGGTGTCACCGACAGCAACGCACCGCGTAGCACCACTGCATTCCGCCACCGGCCGCCGCGAGGGTGCCTCTGTTGGTCACTCTTGCGACCACTTCGAGGTGGTCATACACATGCACTCCTTTTGTTCAGGTGGTGTCCATGGGATCCAGGTGGCTCTACACATGCACGTCCGACGTGCGGATGGTGTCTACTTTTTGTTAAGGAATCCAAAATAAAGCGCCCCAGTCCATTTCAGGTTGAGAATAATAAAACAAGTCGAGATGTAAAAGGCTTGTTTTTACGTGTTAGATTTGTGTTGCGTCGAGTCATGATTTTAAGTTGGTTAGGCTGCAGCTCGAGGACAAGCTGCATGTCCAGGTGGGGTGTAGTGTTAGAGTACGTAATGGGCCTAATGGGCCCTCTTAGGGTTAATTAGAGATAAGGGTCGCTTGCTTAGGGGTCAAGTAAGCCTTGCTTGGGAGCAGTGGCGGAGCTTGAACGAAAAAGTTAGGCGGGCCAGACTAAAGAAGAGCACAATGTTTTTTTCAAATTCTGAATTATAAGGACATATTGCGAGCACTCAGGTCACAAGATTGAGCTAGCAGATATGCATATATGTACCAAAGTACAGTTCAACCATGACACACTATTAAGTTAACTAACACAAAAGTGTTGAGACCTTGGTTATGTTGTTGTTCAGGTTCAATTGTCCGAACTCTTCCATCTAGGTTATGTTGTTGTTCAGGTCACTTGTTCGAACTCTTCCATCTAGGTTATGTTGTTGTTCAGGTCACTTGTTCGAACTCTTCCATCTAGGTTATCTTGTTGTTCAGGTTGTTGCTGTTGCAATTCAAGCAAGGGCAATACATGGTCTTCCTCAACTTCAGTTATATTATCTTTTCCTTTTAAACACTAAATCAATTCTTCTCCGAGTCCAATTTTCCTTGCCCATGACTACCTATGTTGCAATTTGCAGGCCTGATTACTGAATGTATATGAAACTAAACAAAATCAGACTCCTGCACATGTTGCCCTGCTGGTTGGTGTTGGGTGTGAAGTGTGATGTGGCAGGGGCAGAACCAGGGACTTGGCAGGCGGGAGTTGGAGGAGAACAGCCGCAAGATCCCGGCGGGTGTCGCCGCGGCGTTAGCTTTGCGAATCGTGAGACAATGGGCACCTGGGCGACTGGGCGGCGCGACCGCGCGAGGGACACTACTAGGAAAAGGGCTATAGATGAGATGGACACTAATGGCGCACCTGTCATGTGGTGCGCCACTACTATGTAGCAGTGACGCACCATGTGCAGGTGCGCCATTAGTGTGGAAGACACTAATGGCGCACCAGGCACATGGTGCGCCACTAGTAACATTTTTTTTAATTTTTCCAAACATACTAATGGCGCATCATGGCACGGTGCGCCATTACTAGTTACTAGTAATGGCGCACCGGCCACACAGTGCGCCACTACTGTTGTTTTTTTTTATTCTTTTTTTTTTGCAAAACTACTAATGGCGCACCGTAGCATAGTGCGCCATTACTAGTTTAAACTAGTAATGGCGCACTGTGCCACGGTGCGCCATTGAATATATACTTTTTTTTATTTTTTTTGCAAAACTTCTAATGGCGCACCAGCAGCAGGTGCGCCATTAGTAACCAGGGTTACTAATGGCGCATTTGCAGGTGGTGCACCATTAGTAACCTTGGACCAACAAGATATTTTGGACAGCCCACCTACCCACTCACTTTCCCCACTTCATTCTCTCCACCTCCTCCTCCAAGCTTGTATCGGTTGCCTCCTCCTCCTCACCTCATTTGCACCATAGATTCATCCAAATTAAGTGGTTAAATTACATTTTTTGATAGGTAGGTAAGGGGGGAAGCTATCTTTATGTTGTTCTCCCTCTCCAACAACATGCACATGCACTTTTTGTGGCCTAGCTAGATCTATGTATGTTCGTGGTGTTGCATATGTTTGTGGTGTTGCATATATGTTTGTGTTTGCAGGTACCGATATTTGAAATGCGATAGTTGCCAATATTTTGCTGGAATGTTGATTCATTTCCGTTTCGGCGAGAATTTTGGCACTATGCATTCTTTTTTGTCCTATTTTTAGGGAAAGTCATGCCAAATTTTTTCTTGGTTTTAAAATATCGTTTTGCTCTACCCCGCAGGCGACCATGGTCCGCACGATGACCGAAGGCATCGTGAATAGGTTTTTGAGCTCCACGAAGGCCGAGATGCTTCAAAAGAACGAGAAGGAGATAAGATGTCCGTGTCGAAGATGCAAGCTAAAGAGCCTTATTGCGGACCCGGATTCCGGGCAGGTGCGGGACCACCTGCTCTTGCGTGGTTTCATGGATGGCTATCGGTGGCAAGGTGATGAAGATGACTATGAAGTCGTCCATGGGGGCCGGGCAAGAAATGAGGAAGGGCAGCAAGACAACCACCGCGGCTCGGGCGGGCGAGAAGACGAAGAATCTCCAGGACATGATCACGACGGTGATGCTGTACACAGTCATCATGTAGAAGATTCCGGACATGATGATGAGGAAGATGCCGGAGCAGACAAAGGGCATGATCATGAAGATGAAGATGCCGGCGGAGCAGACGATGATGGACCATCGATGGGCTGGGTGCAGGACCCTCATATTCAAGAGCCGCTTCTCAAGCAGACGGATAACGCAAGAGCTGCCGCCCGAGAGAAAGCCAAGCTGGATCAATTGGAGATAGACGTGATTACTCTATTGTATGAAGGATGCAGGTCTAAGGATACTCGCCTGAAAGTAATGCTCATGGCTCTAGAGATGAAGGTAAAACACAAAATGACCGACGCATGCTTCGACGAGAACATGTCATTCTGGCACGAACGTCTTCCCAAGGGGAACAAGTGCCCGACCAGTTTCGAGGAGTTTAAGAAAATCGTGTGTCCCCTGGATTTACCGCACGTGAAATACCATGTGTGCATGAACAATTGCATCATTTATCGGGATGAGCACGCGGAGTCTACCATATGTCCGGTGTGCACCGTCACTCGATACAAGAAGAGGAAGAAAGCTCCTCGAAAAGTGGTGTGGCACTTTCCGATCACTCCTCGTCTGCAGCGGTATTTCACGGACCCTAAGGTAGCAAAGCTCCTGCGTTGCACGCGGATAGGGACGAGAAGAAGCGAGAAGATGACGCAAATGATCCGGAGATAAATAAAAAAGACAAGATGCTGAGTCACCTAAAGGATGCGAGCCAGTGGCAAGCGTTGAACTTCGAACACCCAGAATTTGGGAAGGATCCAAGGAACATCGTGCTGGGCGCGAGCACCGATGGAGTCAATCCGTTTGGCAGCCAGAGAAGCACACATAGCACCTGGCCTGTGTTTGTGTGGATGTACAACCTTCCCCCTGGTTGTGCATGAAGAGGAAGTACATTCACATGAGTATGCTAACTGAAGGGCCGAAACAACCAGGGAACGACATCAATCTGTATCTGGGGCTGCTAAAAGAGGAGCTAGATACGCTGTGGAAAACGCCAGCCAATACGTGGGACGCTGCAGAGAAAGAATATTTCCCTATGAGAGTCGCACTGCTCACGACGGTGCACGACTATCTCAGTTACAGATATCTCGCGGGACAGGTGGTCCACGGATTTTCTGGATGCGTCAGGTGCATGGATGACACAACGTATCGCCAGCTAGATAGAGATCCCGGGTCTTCGAAAACCGTGTTCATGTGACATCGAAGGTGGCTTCGCAACGATGACCCGTGGAGGAAACGCAAGGATCTGTTCGATGGTGAAACCGAACCCTGAAGACACCCGCATACGAGGAGCGGCGAGGAAATAGACCAGCTGTTGAAAAATTGGAAAGATTGCCCACTGCCGGGAAAGAAGCAAAAGGCGCCAGAGCCGGGAAAGAAGTGAAAGGCGCCAGAGCCACTGCTGATGGTATGGAAAACGAGGTCTGTTTTCTGGGACTTGTCGTACTGGAAGATCCACCGTGTGCCTCACAGCCTTGATGTCATGCATATCACGAAGAACGTGTGCGAGAGTCTGCTTGGTACCCTGCTCAACATGCCAGAGAGGACCAAAGATGGGCCGAAAGCAAGGGCAGACTTGAAATCAATGGGCATCAGGGAGGAGCTTCACGCTAATGATGATGATGATGAGGCGAAGCAGGACACGGAAAGTCGTCGCAAAGGCAAAAAGGCCAAGAAGACCGGAAATGACTACCCTCCCGCGTGCTTCACTCTAAGTCAGGAGGAGATCGAGCAGTTTTTCACCTGCCTCGTAGGAGTAAAACTTCCTTACGATTACGTGGGGAAGATAAGCAGATACCTAGACCCAGTGAAGCAGAAGTTCAGCGGGATGAAGTCTCACGACTGTCACATGTTGATGACGCAGATACTTCCAGTTGCAATCCATGGGATCATGGACGCGCACGTCCATGAAATGCTATTTGGCCTATGCAACTTTTTCAACGTCATCTCTCGAAAGTCGGTTGGCGTGAGGCAACTCAGAAGGCTACAGGAAGAGATCATGGTGATACTATGCGAGCTTGAGATGTACTTCCCGCCCGCATTCTTCGACGTTATGGTGCATCTGCTGGTCCATATCATGGAGGATATCATCCAACTCGGGCCGACGTTCCTGCACAGCATGATGCCGTTCGAAAGGATGAATGGTGTCATCAAAGGATATGTTCGCAACATGTCACGTCTAGAGGGAAGCATAGCCAGGGGCTTTCTGACCAAAGAGTGCATCTCCTACTGCACAAATTATCTAGGCATCGAGGACCCCGTTGGTCTGCCCGTCAACAGGCACCTCGGCAGGCTCGCTGGATGGGGTCACCGTGAGGGTTGCCGCGAAATGCATGTCGACTTCGAGGGTCGACTCACCGACTTTGAAAGAGCAAACCTAGTCGCGCTACAACACATAGACATGGTCGATCCTTGGGTGGTAGAGCACAAAACCTTTATTGAGAAGACGTACAATGACCGAGGCCAACAGAGGACGGACGGAGATATAATCAAAGAGCACAACTCATGTTTCACGCGTTGGTTCAAGCAGAAGCTTCTGTCGTACCCTTTACATGAGGATTCTTCCGCGGAAGAACAACTCATATTCGCCTTGTCACAGGGCGCCGAGCACAACCTGATGACCTATGAGGCGTACGATATCAATGGCTACACATTCTACACCGAGGACAAGGACATGAAGAGCGATGGTTATCAGAACTCCGGGGTAACGATGGAATCCTACACCGGTAATGACAAGGACAGATACTACGGAAGGATCAAGGAGATCTGGGAGCTGAGCTACGCTGGAGAGATGGACCCGATGTTCCGTGTCAGATGGGCCAAGAGCGTCCTAAAATAAGACTGGTATTTCACCACCATGGTTATACCCAAAGCCAAATCCAAGACCGCGGGCGCAAACGTCACCGCAAAAAATGAGCCATGGGTACTGGCTTCCCAAGTGGACCAATGCTTCTTCATTACCGACCCGCCAAAGCCCAGTCGTGTTGTCGTGAGGAGAGGCAAAAGGAAGATCATCAGAATGGATGGAGTAGCCAATGAGCAAGACTTTGACAAGTATGGCGACCCGAAGATCGAACATGACGACGACGATGAAGTAGCAGCATACACCACAAGAAGAAGTAGGACCACCCTACCTAAAGGACGTTCGTTCCACAGAAGAACTCCATTTGTGAAAAAGAAGGGCAAGAAGATTGTGAACAGATAGCTAGCTAGCTAAGATCGATTGTATTTAAATTGTAGTCTTCATTTCTTGATTGTATTTCATGGGCACTTTTTGAACTATCATGAATATTTTTAAATTTCATGGGCACTTTTTGAGTTCATGAAAAAATATTGAATATTCATGAGGACACTCGATCTCGATCCCCCTCCATCTTGATCGCTATCCCCCCTCGCCAGATACCCCTTGCCAGATCCCCCTCGCTGCCGAGCACCCCCCGCACCCTCCCCCGCTCCACCACCGCCGACGACCCCCGCACCCTCCCCCGCTCCACCGTCACAAATGAATGCAACTAAAAATAAAAAAACAAATTTGATTATATTTTCAAAAAACAAATTTGATTATATTTTCAAATAACAAATTTGATGATATTTTTTTATATTCATAAATATTTTCAAATAACAAATCTGATGATATTTTTTAAAAAATTATTATTGTTTTTATAAAAATTTATTACTGTTTCATAGTCATATTCATTTTCTAAAAAATTATTAGATGCAACAAAATAATAATAATAATAAATCTTACTTATGGCGCACGGCTGGCTGGTCTGCCATTGCTATCTAAAAAAAGAATACTTATGGCGCACGGTCACGCTGGTGCGCCATTGCTATGAAAAAAACATTCTAATGGCGCACCGCCAGGGGGTGCGCCATTAGTAATCTTCCCCCATCCATACACTGCGTCCCTCCCTCGTCCCTCCCTCTCGCCAGACACTTCGTCCCTCTCCTTCCATCACGCCGCTCCCTCCCTCGTCCCTCCCTCCACCGCGCCGTCACCGCCGCTGCCCCGACCCACTGCACCGCAGCCGCCCACGCGCCCCCGCTGCCTCCCTCTCCCCTTCCTCCCCCTCGAGCGCCACCTCCCCCCGAGCCCCGCCTCCCCCGCGAGCGCCGCCTCCCTCGCCTCCCTCGAAACCCTAGAAACCCGCCAGAGATTTGGAGCCTCAGAGCCGCCGGAGACTTGGAGCCTCGGAGCCGCCCCACGTCCACCAGGAGAGGAGGCCCCACGTCCACTAGGAGAAGAGGCCCGCGACCTCCCCGCCGTCTATCCCCGCCTCCCCCAAGCTCGCCGTCTCCGCCTTCCGTTGTCTCCGCTCCGGCCACCACCTCATCATGGTCAGGTAACCCTCCTCCCTCTGCCTCTCTTCTCCTCTGGAAGAATTGTGCTGCTTGTGGCCTTGAAGAAATAGTGATGTTGCTATTTGAATCAATGTTGCTGTGTGCTTGTCTGTCGCTTCAGAGTTCAGACTCTCCTCTTGATGCCATTTGTTTATGTCAGCAAGTTTCTACTGTGATAGTTTATCTAATTTAATTTGCTGTCATTTTATCTACTGTGATTGTTTCCAAGTCTGCAGACTGCAGATAGAAACCTCTGATTTTAAACCTACAATCTTTAGAGTTTGAAATTATGTACTGTCAGTTAAATTCATGCCCCCCCCTCTTTTGGTGCTACGCAAGTTTTCTTAACCTATATGTTGTTGCTGCCATTTGAGTAAAACTAAAGTTGGTGTATTTGTGAGCCTTGTTAATTTCTGACAGATCATTCCAAGTTTTTTCCTCAGTGGACTTGTCATCCACATGGCAAGAGGCCAAGAACAGCTTGACCGCTAGTGCTCAGAAAGTCACAATGCATTAGATTCAGATTAGCTTCTTGAGATAAATTAGAGGCTTTTCACAATGCACTGTATCATGTATTTGTCCATGGTTTATAGACGAAAAAATGCACTGGACACACTGAAGAAAAATGCACTGTATCATGTATTTGTCCATGGTTTATAGATGAAAATGAGTTATTTTGCACTAGAGAATATAGTTGTTTATGCTGTAACCTTGTTTTAACTGCATCTTCGCACCTGTGAGTTTTCCATCTTCTCTGCTACTCTGTTGGACATTAACCATTGCAAGCAGTGTGCTGCTACCACTGTCCTGCAAGGTAAGAGACATGTAGGACTGAAACTGGATCCAGTCCCGTTTGCAACTAGATATAGACTAATTGCAAACTGTGCTCTTTATTATATCCCAATAAAATAAAATATAGGATAAAGTATGTAGTGCTGGCTCCTGAGAATGAGTAGAGCTATCTAGTCTCTGCAAGCAACTTAAAGCCCCAGTATTCAGTTGTTGGTCTGTTTGAGCAGTGGCATCTTTAGCTGGTGATCATTATCAGATGAGCAGCTGCCTCTACTGAACCACATTCAGCTATGACAGTAGCTCAAGTTTTTTTATGGTATTCTTTGTGATATTAAGATGGAAACCTGGGATACTATTTCTGTTAGGAGATGGTGTCATATTAAGATGCATATATTGTTATGTTACGCAAATTGTATCATCTTGCCACTTAAGTCAGCCTTCCCTTTAAGCAGAAAATTCAGTTAGGAGCTACTGTTAGGAGCTACTGTCAAAAACTTGAGCTACTGTCAAAAAAATCAGTTAGGTACAGTTAGGAGCTACTGTAAACAAACTTGAGCTACTGTCAAAAAATTCAGTTATGGCATCTAGAATTATGTCTGTTTTGTTTGGTAACTAGAAGACCAAAGTGTTAGGAATTATGTCCAAACTGTAGTTTTCAGTATTCTGTCCAAACTGAAAACTGTTAAAAAGACCATGTGTTTTTTGGTCAAAATCTGCATGTAAAACTGAAATAATCAGTCATAAAGAATATCCTCAAGACCATGTGTTTCTTGGATTTCTGTAATGATGATGGAACATTATAAAGCATTGTACTCCAGTGTGTATATATTGTTATTATTTTTCTGTAATGATGATGGAACATTATAAAGCATTGTACTCCAGGGTGTTGCTTTATTGTGATGCCTCTGAATTACTTATGATCATATTGAGAAAGACTTGCAAAGATGATGATCATCTTTTACAGAAAACAATTTCTGTAAACACGTCAGTAACTTTGCTAGTTTGTTGGGTTTTGTCTCCGACCATTGTGTCGTGATGAATTTGCAGGTACCCCGAGAGGCCCTTGAGTTTGCTGGAATGTCGATTAACTTCCGTTCCGGCAAATTAAGGTACTCCATATGTCCTATTTTCAGCAAAGGTCATGCTGAAATTTTCAGTGAATTTTAGCATGACTTTGCTAAAAATAGGACATATGGGGTACTTGCAACTAATGCATGGGCCGGGGTATCTTAGTACTTAGTTAAGTAGGATCAACTGCCCCGCCATTCTTACTGCATTAAACCATAGGTGGCAATAGAGCCAAGTGATTAGGCCCAACTTAGAATTCTCCTTAGCATCAATAAACCCTAGATGATAAACCCAACATAGGTGGCAATAGAGCCAAGTGATTAGTGCCAAGTGATTAGGCCCAACCTAGGGTGCCTCAGCATCGATAAACCCTAAATGATGAAAACTTAACTTGGCATTTAGGGTGCCTCGGTGTCAACAAACCCTAAATGATGAAACCTTGGCTTCTATAGGGTGCCTCGGTGTCGATGAGAACCTAAATGATGTACGCTTAGGCTTTTAGGGTGCCTCGGCGTCGACAAACCCTAAATGATAAAAGCTTAGCTTTTAGGATGCCTCGGTGTCGACAAACCCTCAATGATGAGACCATGATCTTGTTCCTTGACAATAACCAACTTTTTGACCAAACTTTTTTCCTATTTAGAGCGAAACATGGCTGTGACACTTCAAAATTTTAATTTGGTTTTCATCAAAAACTTTGTTGGATTTTAAAAGAGGGCATTTAAAATTTCTTTCCCAGAAATCCTTCCTCTTAAAAACTTCCTTTCCTTTGGCAAGGATTTTCTTTTCCCTTTCAAATTTGGTGTTGAATTTTTGGAAGCTTTTCCTTCTGGTTGTTACCCTCTCAAACTTATTTATTTTCATTTAAAAAAAAGAAACCCTAGGAGTTTGGGACTTCTTTCTTTTTGAAACCACCCATGGTTTTACCATGTCTCCTATAGTAAATCTTCTCAAAACCCCTCCCTCCACCTTTGAGCAATTTAAATCCTCTGTCTCAACAAGTCCAAACAAGTTTTGGATTTTATTTCAATTATTTTATCTCCCAAAACATTTCTGCCAATTATTTTGAGCCTAAGTGATTTTCAAAGCAAGTACCACTTTGCCTTTGAGTTTTTATCCCAAACCAACTTCCCTGGATTGTCTTTAGTACCCACAACCTAGAACCATCTTGATCCACTCTTCTTCTTTTCAAATATTTCAAATTTCACTCACTGCAAGTTTGGACCAGATTTGACAAATTTGATGAAATTCATATCTACACTCCTCCAAAAATTCCACCAAAAATCATGCAGCCTACTAGAGCAATGAGAAGGCACTCCACCAAATTTCAGCTCAAGGAAAAATACCTAGATGCCAAAAGCATTCTGTCGAACACCTGAGCTGCACTGTTCTTTGCATTTTCAGTAAGTTCAGTAAAATTCAGTTTTACAGTGTCGTTTTCTTCAGAGTTCAGTCACAAGCTCACAGTGCGCTTGGCTCGATGCTCGCAGCCCCTCCCTCTTGTTCGGAGCTTCACACGCGTGCGTGGAGCCTTCCTGGCATCGGTGGCGCGCTAGCCCGCCCTCGCCGGCGTCTTCTGCGGCGTCGGGACCTCCCGTGGCGGCCGACAGAAGGCACACCACGGCAGAACGCCGTTCAGCGCCGCCCAAAGCCCCCTGGCTCTCCGCGTGGCCTCATGCATGCCAGCGCACGCCCGTGGCACCATCACCGTGGCCCGGCAAGCACGGAACGTGCTCCCTGCCGCCGACGGGCCGCGCCACCCCCGTTCCGTCGAGCTCGACCCAAACACCCAAACCCCGGCCAGTTTAGCACCTAAACGGACCCATTGAACCCCCACGACGGCGCTCGACCCCTAATCCTCCCCGACCAATGCCCTGCGCCGCCGTAAGCTTCGCCGGAGAACCCCGTTCTCGGCCACCGCCTCGAATCGCCTATAAAAAGGAACCCGAGCTCGCCCTCGAGCACGCACCTTCACTGCACCTCCCCAGGACCCTGCCAAGCCACCAGGAGGACCTCGAGGAGGTCTCCTTCCCCAACTCCGGCCGCCTTGCTCCGCCTCGGCCTCCAGCTTGATTCACTCTGGTGAGGCCATCTCCGACGCCCAAACCTCGTCCGTAGCCCTCTCTCACACCCATTACTCTAACCCCCTCATCAATTTGGCCTTTGCAGTCCTCTCCGACAAGCTCCATCCACGCCCGAACCACCGTCCGCCGGAGTTGAGACCGCCGTCGACGTGGTGCTCCCCGGCGACCAACACCACCACCCACCGTTGCGGAAGGACACGGTGAGCACGTTGGTAACCTCCGATCCCCTTACCTCGCCGTGGATCGCCGCCGGCGACCACCGCAGCCCTCGGGCGCCGACGAGCCTCGTCCCTCCCATTTGAAAGTTTAAACATGACAAGTGGGACCCGCTGTCAGCCTCTCTGTCCTTTCTAAACGAAGCGTTTTCTGAAAACGCCTTCTGCCAAATGCGCTTTCTCTTTGGGCTGGCGTAGTTTCTGCCGAAGCGTTTTCTGTTTTTATAAACTAGCCCCTGGAAACTTTCTGTTTCATTACAGATGAGTCCCTGGATTAAAACCCTTATAACTTTTAAACAAAAAGGTATTTTTGATTGATTCTTTTTCTGTTCTCTTTAAAATTTTGTCTAGTTTTTTATCAGATTTATTTGAAAAATATTTGGAATAGTTTTTGTGCACCCCTTGGTATTTACGATAGCGCATATATTTTCTTTATACCGTAGATACCGAAGGAGGTGACGGAGCCGCGAACTTCACCGAGCTAGGCTCCGACTACTCTGAACCAGGCAAGCATGTTAGAACTTTTGATATGATGAGTGTCTTGGCATGTTTTGCATTTAGTTAGTTTCATGGCATGTTGATGAGCATATCGATGAACGTTATTTTATGCAATGTTGAGGTAAGTGAGTTCGATGATCCATAAGTGGATGGATGTGAGTATGAATGGCCATGTGTTGGCCTGAGGATGGGTAAGATGGCAGTGTCGTAGCATGCCAGTCTTATGCCAGACTATATGACTTCAGTGTCAAACCGTATCGGTCCAGTTCCTCTCATTTCCTTCCCTGTACTACCACATGTTTTCCGCAAGGAATATGGTTTAGTAAGTTGCAAACCGCTTTCCTGGTACACACCAAAAGGAGAGGCCGGGATGATGGTTCCATGGCCCTGGATTAAAGCCAGTCATCCGGTCAGGGGGCATGGGTGTTTCCGGTTGGGACCGAGAGGGGGCACCCCTTAGAGCGCGCGTATATAAATTTGATCCCATGCTATTCGAGATTGTGATCTCCCCGTCTCAAAAGTTTTTCTTGGACGATGTCTAGGGTGAGTCCTGGCATCGAGAGGTAGGATGGGTGTGTACTGGATAGCTGTGTTTTCTTCCGAAAAACCGTAAACGGAACTAGTCCTTCGTGACTACGAAAATCCGTTGGCTGTGGGAAAATTTTTGTACAAACTCTGCAGAGTCATACATTCCTTGAATCATCTATTCCATGTCCAAATTCGTATTATCTTGTCCTAACAGTATCAGTTTGATGACAGAGACTCCGGTGAATCCCATGAGTGCTAAGTCCAGTTAAATGTTATTCCTGTGGGTGGACTAACCTGTTTATTATCATGAATTGAATATTTATTATGAGTATTATTTACTTGTGAATAAAGCCCTTTCTGTGATGTCGCCCCGACGTCCGACTGTGGCATTTCCTTTAAAGCCCTTTCTGTGATGTCGCCCCGACGTCCGACTATGGCATTTCTTTTAAAGCCCTCTCTGTGATGTCGCCCCGACGTCCGACTGTGGCATTTCTTTTAAAGCCCTCTCTGTGATGTCGCCCCGACGTCCGACTGTGGCATTTCTTTTAAAGCCCTTTCTTTGATGTCGCCCCGACGTCCGACTATGGCATTTCTTTTAAAGCCCTTTATGTGGTGTCGCTAAGACGCCCGACTGTGGCATGATTTTCTCCTTTATTTATTTGTTCACCTTTCGAGGCGTCGCTTCAGACACCCGATCGGTTTCCATTTATATTTCTGTCGGGATTTCAGGTGGACTACCGCCGATTCCCTCTTTGCTTACCTTGTCTGCTAATACTTTAAATGTACATTGGTGAATTAACCATGACGCATTCATGCATGCATTTGTTATATCTTACGTCCGAACTGTCTTGCGAGTACTTTCAAAGTACTCATTGGCTTGTTGATTTGGCCAGATGCTGACGAAGGCGATCTCATGGATGAAGAATTCGATAGCGAGTCCGACGCCTAGAGGAATCCCAGTCAGTCTCGTGCGACCCTGGATTTGGTCACTGTATTATATCCGCTTCCGCAACCCGAATAAATTTATCGAGCCTCACCTCGACGCTCGATGAGATGCCAGTTTGAGAGTCGTGTTATCACACTCCCCACTGTGTTATTCCACCATCACTTTATCCTCGAGTCAGTAGTATGCCACCACACCATTGTGTTATATCCGCCATTATGTATAATTATTGGCGCGCTTGTAATAATTTGTTGAGCAGCCCTAGCTCAACCCTGTAATATATCCTATGCTACTGGCTTATTGTATCAAGAATTTGTCTACCAATGAGGAGGATTTCTCTCATACTGGACTCAAAAGATTGGTTTCTCAATAAATATTTTTATTGGAAAATCGGTCGTGACAATGGCCAACAACGATGAGGCTGGCGGTTCGGGCGGCAAGCAATTCTGGGAGCTGTCCCAGGAGATGGAGGAACAACCTCACCGCTATGAGGATGCCGCGGAAGACACCGATCCTGACTACACAACCCCTAGTGGCGTCGGGGATGACACCACTGATGGTGCCGCCGAGGATGCCACCACTGATGGTGCCGCCGAGGATGCCACCACTGATGATGGCGGCGCACGCACAGATGGCAGCCAACCGAAGAAGCAACGAAAGGACCGGCGCCCGAACGCGCTCCGCACCGTCAAGGAGGAATGTACTCAAGTGGACTCCGACGGGCATCCAACAGAGCCCAAACATATAGTCAAGGGGTACTCGGTTCAGCTCGGGTGCATTCTCCGGAGCACCGTCTCGATCAACACCGAGAACCTTAGGCATAAGGACCGAGGGAATTTGCGCAACCTCCTCTTCACGAAGCTGCACGAACGATACAAGTTCCCCGCTGAATTTGAAAACACACGCCTCTCAGGGAATAAAGTGAACAGTGCCGCCCTCACGAGGATGAGCACGGCCCTGTCTACTTGGAGAAGCGCGGTGAAGAGAATGATTGAGAAAGGTGATAGTTATGAGAAGATCAAGGCAAAAAATCCTTCGATCAATGAAGATGACTACAAGGAGTTCAAGATCAAGTGCGAGAGCAGTGCAACCTCCGAATCAAGTCAGTGGGGGAAAGAAATGCGGGAGTTGAACTTAGGGGAACACAAACTCGGTCCCGGCGGTTACAGAGTGGCGGAGCCTATATGGGACAAGGAGGACGCGGAGCGTGCCGAGCAAGGCCTACCGCCCCGCTTCGAGAAATACAGCAGTGACAAGCAGACCAGAAACTATGTCAGGGCCCGGTACAAGGAGGACCCGATAACAAAGGAGCTTACCACAGATCCGAAGACCAGGGCTCTTGAGCTTGTTCTGGCGAAGGAGACTGAAAGCAGTAGCGCGGGGTCGTCTCAGAGCACCCCTGCTTGGGACAGCACTCTAAATAGGGCATTGAACGTAATGAAAAACAGGGATAAGCTCAGTAAGCCATCGTCAACTGGTCATGTGGCCGGCAAAGGCTTGTCCACAAAATGGTCGTCATACTATACCGCTGGTGAGCGAAAGGAGAAAAAGACCAGCTTGGAAAGCCAGTCGCGCGAGGTTGAAGAACTCAAGGCACAAGTGGCACGGATTCCAGAGGTTATCCAAGAGCAAGTGCAACAACAACTGGGAACGACGCTCACCGGTGTTATGCCTACCTTGATTCATGGGCTGACGACGTGGATTGCGGGTGGCCAACAGGGGCGCACCGGATTCCCAGCTTCACGGCCGACAACTCGCACAACGCGCAGGCGGCGCCATTGGTGTCACCGGCGGCGGCGGTATTGGTGTCTCCGGCGCCGGCACGGGTATTGGAGCTCAATGCACCCGGGTGTACGCCGGCCGGCACCTCGGCAGCAAGCGGCCCCTCCGTCAGTTGCCCGCCCGCCGTTGGCGGTGCCTCGACATTAGCCGAGCTCGATGCCATCATCACGGTAACTAATTAAGTCTCTCGGCCGAGGATTTCATCCCCTTTTGCCTTTGACTAGGCATCGCTGACGCCCTACATGTTTTCGCAGGGCGCCGCCAACGTTCCGTGCACTCTCCTGCACTTCGTGAATGACGAGTTGGTCGATGTCGCCAAGGGCAAAATCGTTCAACCGGGCAACCCCGTGTTCCACGGTAAACCGATGCCACCCACCGTGTATAGGGTTCAACTGGTTCGGGTGCTGCCAGGCTGTGACGAGTTGTTACCTCCGATTCGACCCGCCGGGGCCGATGAAGATGATCTGATGACCCTCAGCGCCTGCCTAAGCTGGCCCCTGCTTTGGCCGAAGAGCCAGATTCGTTTGGGGCGGGGGACACTACCCCAAAGACAACACCGCCAGTCGTGCCGGCGCCAAGCCATGGCAAGACCGCCGCAAGCTACCGGACATGCCGGACATCCCTATGGCACAGGATCCAAACATGCATATGGCACATGATCTGGACGACGACGACAACGACGACGGCCGTACATTTAGCAACGTCGATAAGTACTTTGCCAAACATGGGTACGATGACGAATTCTGCGGCCTCTTTCTCAAGAACCCAACCCTACAAAAGACGACCGCGGTCTAGCTGGTACGGCGGAGAAACCCAACTGCAACAGGCGTCGTCTTGCGTTCAGTTCTCAGGAGACGCCTCCAGCTGCCGACTTCACCGAGCCTCAGATAGCCGAGGTGCCAAATATTATCAGCCCCAACACACTCAAGAAGGCGGTCTGTGAGCAGAACTCGGTCCCATTACAACAGAAGAAGAAGGGACGGAAAATAAAGAGTAACAAGGGTGCGAGCCAGCCGGCAACGAGTACGATCCGTGCTCAGGACGGGCCACCTTCACCTAAGGATATCTCGAGGAGGGTGCATGTGGCGGGTAGTGCGATGCTACCAACAAATATGCTCAATGCTGCAACCGGTGCTATGCGAAGTCTGCATGACAGTGTTCTTTCTTTGGAGAAGCGGCGTCTCAGAGAGAATGATGTGGCATACCCGGTTTTCGTGGCCAAGGTGCCAGAGGGCAAGGGCTTTATGGATGGCCCCAACGGGGGTACGATCGTCCTGCAGTTTGATGACATCTTTGCTATGTTTAACCTTCATCCGCTGCACTACACCTTCGTTCGGCTGTTTTCGCTGAGTATGGAGATGCGGATCATTAGAGACAAGACCTCGGACATCGTGATAGTCGACCCCTTCTACATGCGTGCCAAGAACTTGTGCAACGCTGGGGATTGGCATGTCGCGACTTCTTACCTCGAAGGCGTCATTTTGGCAAACCCAGATAAGGATAACTTCCTCGTGCCTTACTTTCCCGAGTAAGTCATCCCCTAACCGCCCCGTAACATATGATTTCTTAGATTTCGATCGTTCTTTTTTTTCTAGCATTCCGTGTTCTGTGCAGTGACACACATTGCACACTCATCCTCTTAAGCCCGAAATATTCCATGGCCACGTATTTCGACCCAGACCGTGACTCCAAGATAGACTACACAAATATCAAGAAAGTACTTGATGATGTTCTCCCCGGCTACAACAAATCTGGAGGCACCTTCGCCAAGCCAGTTCGTAGGCGGTACGGCGCGCACGTGTTTGCCCACAATACAAAGTTCTCCTGCGTCAAGCAGCCGCCTGGCGGTCAGAAGGATGCCTACTACGCCCTCCATCACATGCAGGCGATCGTACGGGACCATCATCACCTTCTGCTACCAGATAATCTCAAAGATTGGGCCACGAGCTTGTCGGCAATTCAGGACGCGGACATCAGACAAGAATTCTTTCGCATCCAGACGGAGTTTGCGGAAATTATCCATCAAGATGTCCTTCATACCTCGGGGCAGTTCTACCTCAGATATCAACCGTCCAACAGTGAGATAGACACAGCGCTACAAATGCAGGCTAACAACGCCCGCGATTTCATAACCATCATGATAGACGGCGGCTTCATCCACGCTCCGGTCCCATGAGTCGAGTCGAAAGTAGTGATGCTTGTTGGGGAACATAGTAATTTCAAAATTTCCTACGTACACGCAAGATCATGGTGATGACATAGCAACGAGAGGGGAGAGTGTTGTCCATGTACCCTCGTAGACCGTAAGCGGAAGCATTATGACAACGCGGTTGACGTAGTCATACGTCTTCACGATCCGACCGATCCAAGCACCGAACGTACGGCACCTTCGAGTTCAGCACACGTTCAGCTCGATGACGATCCCCGGGCTCCGATCCAGCAAAGCTTCGGGGATGAGTTCCGTCAGCACGACGGCGTGGTGACGATGATGATGTTCTACCGGCGCAGGGCTTCGCCTAAACTCCGCGACGATATGACCGAGGTGGAATATGGTGGAGGGGGGCACCGCACACAGCTAAGGAATGATCCGTAGATCAACTTGTGTGTTCTGGGGTGCCCCCCTGCCCCCGTATATAAAGGAGCAAGGGGGGAGGCCGGCCGTCCCTTGTGGGCGCGCCAAGGAGGAGGAGTCCTCCTCCTAGTAGGAGTAGGACTCCCCCTTTCCTACTCCTACTAGGAGGGGAAAGGAAGGGGGAGAGGGGGAAGGAAAGAGGGGGGGCGCCGCCCCCCCTCCTAGTCCAATTTGGACCAGAGGGAGAGGGGGTGCGCAGCCCACCCTGGCCGCCCTCTCTCTTTCCACCAAGGCCCATGTGGCCCATTATCTCTCCCCGGGGGGTTCCGGTAACCCTCCGGCACTCCGGTTTTCTCCGAAAACGTCCGGAACACTTCCGGTGTCTGAATATAGTCGTCCAATATATCAATCTTTATGTCTAGACCATTTAGAGACTCCTCGTCATGTCCGTGATCACATCCGGGACTCCGAACAAACTTCGGTACATCAAAACTTATAAACTCATAATAAAACTGTCATCGTAACGTTAAGCGTGCGGACCCTACGGGTTCGAGAACTATGTAGACATGACCTAGAACTATTCTCGGTCAATAACCAATAGCGGAACCTGGATGCCCATATTGGTTCCTACATATTCTACGAAGATCTTTATCGATCAAACCGCATAACAACATACGTTCTTCCCTTTGTCATCGGTATGTTACTTGCTCGAGATTCGATCGTCGGTATCTCAATACCTAGTTCAATCTTGTTACTGGCAAGTCTCTTTACTCGTTACGTAATGCATCATTCCGTAACTAACTCATTAGCTATATTGCTTGCAAGGCTTATAGTGATGTGCATTACCGAGAGGGCCCAGAGATACCTCTCCGACAATCGGAGTGACAAAACCTAATCTCGAAATACGCCAACCCAACATGTACCTTTGGAGACACCTGTAGTACTCCTTTATAATCACCCAGTTACGTTGTGACATTTGGTAGCACCCAAAGTGTTCCTCCGGTAAACGGGAGTTGCATAATCTCATAGTTATAGGAACATGTATAAGTCATGAAGAAAGCAATAGCAACATACTAAACGATCAAGTGCTAAGCTAACGGAATGGGTCAAGTCAATCACATCATTCTCCTAATGATGTGATCCTATTAATCAAATGACAACTCATGTCTATGGCTAGGAACCTTAACCATCTTTGATTCAACGAGATAGTCAAGTAGAGGCATACTAGTGACACTATGTTTGTCTATGTATTCACACATGTATTATGTTTCCGGTTAATACAATTCTAGCATGAATAATAAACATTTATCATGATATAAGGAAATAAATAATAACTTTATTATTGCCTCTAGGGCATATTTCCTTCAGTCTCCCACTTGCACTAGAGTCAATAATCTAGTTCACATCGCCATGTGATTTAACACCAATATTCACATCTTTATGTGATTAATACCCAATAGTTCACATCGTCATGTGACCAACACCCGAAGGGTTTACTAGAGTACAAAGGTACGATCATGTTTTGTTCGTGAAAGAAATTTAGTCAACGGGTCTGTCACATACAGAGCCGTATGCATTTTGCAAATATTCTATGTCTTCAATGCTCGGCATGGAGCTACTCTAGCTAATTGCTCCCACTTTCAATATGTATCCAGATTGAGACTTAGAGTCACCTGGATC
The DNA here is from genome assembly GCF_002162155.2 of Triticum dicoccoides. NCBI lineage: Eukaryota > Viridiplantae > Streptophyta > Magnoliopsida > Poales > Poaceae > Triticum > Triticum dicoccoides. Next base: position 671,681,633 of record NC_041381.1, read on the forward strand.
AGTGTAAAATTTGCACCGATGTAACTTTTACAACGAACTCTTTTATCACCTCCATAATCGAGAAACATCTCCTTAGTCCTCACTAAGGATATTCTTGACCGCTGTTCTAGTGATCTATTTTTAGATCAAAATTGTATTCCTTTGCCAAACTCAGAGCAAGGTATACAATAGGTCTAGTACACAGCATAGCATACTTTATAGAACGGCATAGGGAATGACTGTTCATTCTTTTCTATTTTCTGCCATGGTCGGGTTTTGAGTCTTACTCAACTTCACACCTTGCAACACAGGCAAGAACTCTTTCTTTGACTGTTCCATTTTGAACTACTTCAAAATCTTGTCAAGGTATGTACTCATTGAAAAATCTTATCAAGCGTCTTGATCTATCTCTATAGATCTTGATGCTCAATGTGTAAGCAGCTTCACCAAGGTCTTTCTTTGAAAAAACTCCTTTCAAACACTCCTTTATGATTTCCAAAAAAATTCTACATTATTTCCGATCAACAATATGTCATTCACATATACTTATTAGAAATGCTGTAGTGCTCCCACTCACTTTCTTGTAAATACAGGCTTCACCGCAAGTCTATATTAAAACTATATGCTTTGATCAACTTATCAAAGCGTATATTCCAACTCCGAGATGCTTGCACCAGTCCATTGATGGATCGCTGGAGCTTGTACATTTTGTTAGCACCTTTCGGATCGATAAAACCTTCTGGTTGCATCACATACAACTCTTCTTTAAAAAATCCATTAAGGAATGCAGTTTTGACATCCATTTGCCAGATTTCATAAAATGTGGCAATTGCTAAAATGATTCGGACAGACTTAAGCATCGCTACAGGTGAGAAAGTATCATCGTAGTCAACCCCTTGAACTTGTCGAAAACCTTTCGCAACAAGTCGAGCTTTATAGACAGTTATATTACCATCAGCGTCAGTCTTCTTCTTAAAGATCCATTTATTCTCAATGGCTTGCCGATCATTGGGCAAGTCAACCAAAGTCCATACTTTGTTTTCATACATGGATCCCATCTCAGATTTCATGGCTTCTAGCTATTTTGCGGAATCTGGGCTCATCATCGCTTCCTCATAATTCGTAGGTTCGTCATGGTCAAGTAACATGACTTCTAGAATAGGATTACCATACCACTCTGGTGCGGATCTTACTCTGGTAGACCTTCGAAGTTCAGTAGAAACTTGATCTGAAGTTTCATGATCAATATCATTAGCTTCGTCACTAATTGGTGTAGGTGTCACATAAACCGGTTTCTGTGATGAACTACTTTCCAATAAGGGAGCAGGTATAGTTACCTCATCAAGTTCTACTTTCCTCCCACTCAGTTCTTTCGAGAGAAAATCCTTCTCTAGAAAGGATCCATTCTTAGCAACGAATGTCTTGCCTTCGGATCTGTGATAGAAGGTATACCCAACTGTTTCTTTTGGGTATCCTATGAAGACACATTTCTCCGATTTAGGTTCGAGCTTATCTGGTTGAAGTTTCTTCACATAAGCATCGCATCCCCAAACTTTAAGAAACGACAACTTTGGTTTCTTGCCAAACCACAGTTCATAAGGCGTCGTCTCAACGAATTTTGATGGTGCCCTATTTAACGTGAATGCGGCCGTCTCTAAAGAATAACCCCAGAACGATAGCGGTAAATCAGTAAGAGACATCATAGATCGCACCATATCTAGTAAAGTACGATTACGACGTTCGGACGTACCATTTCGTTGTGGTGTTCCGGGTGGCGTGAGTTGCGAAACTATTCCGCATTGTTTCAAATGTAAACCAAACTCGTAACTCAAATATTCTCCTCCACGATCAGATCGTAGGAATTTTATTTTCTTGTTACGATGATTTTCCACTTCACTCTGAAATTCTTTGAACTTTTCAAATGTTTCAGACTTGTGTTTCATTAAGTAGATATAACCATATCTGCTCAAATCATTTGTGAAGGTCAGAAAATAATGATACTTGCCGCGAGCCTCAATACTCATCGGATCACATACATCAGTATGTATTATTTCCAATAAGTCAGTTGCTCGCTCTATTGTTCCGAAGAACGGAGTCTTTAGTCATCTTGCCCATAAGGCATGGTTCGCAAGCATCAAGTGATTCCAAAATCCCATCAGCATGGAGTTGTTGGGGAACGTAGTAATTTCAAAAATTTCCTACGTACACGCAAGATCATGGTGATGGCATAGCAACGAGAGGGGAGAGTGTTGTCCACGTACCCTCGTAGACCGTAAGCGGAAGCGTTAGCACAACGCGGTTGATGTAGTCGTACGTCTTCACGATCCGACCGATCCAAGCACCGAACGTACGGCACCTCCGAGTTCAGCACACGTTCAGCTCGATGACGATCCCCGGGCTCCGATCCAGCAAAGCTTCGGGGATGAGTTCCGTCAGCACGACGGCGTGGTGACGATGATGATGTTCTACCGGCGCAGGGCTTCACCTAAACTCCGCGACGATATGACCGAGGTGGAATATGGTGGAGGGGGGCACCGCACACGGCTAAGGAACGATCCGTAGATCAACTTGTGTGTCATGGGGTGCCCCCTGCCCCCGTATATAAAGGAGCCAAGGAGGAGGGGGCGGCCGGCCTAGGAGGGGCGCACCAAGGGGTGTCCTACTCCCACCGGGAGTAGGACTCCCTCCTTCCTTGTTGGAGTAGGAGAAGGGGGAAAGAGGGGGAGAGGAGGAAGGAAAAAGGGGCCGCACCCCTTGTCCAATTCGGACCAGAGGGGGGCTGCGCGCCTCCTTCCTTTCGGCCTCTCTCCTCTATTCCCGTATGGCCCAATAAGGCCCATATACTCCCCGGCGAATTCCCGTAACTCTCCGGTACTCCGAAAAATACCCGAATCACTCGAAACCTTTCCGAACTCCGAATATAGTCGTCCAATATATCGATCTTTACGTCTCGACCATTTCGAGACTCCTCGTCATGTCCCCGATCTCATCCGGGACTCCGAACTCCTTCGGTACATCAAAACTCATAAACTCATAATATAACTGTCATCGAAACCTTAAGCGTGCGGACCCTACGGGTTCGAGAACAATGTAGACATGACCTAGAACTATTCTCGGTCAATAACCAATAGCGGAACCTGGATGCTCATATTGGCTCCCACATATTCTACGAAGATCTTTATCGGTCAAACCGCATAACAACATACGTTGTTCCCTTTGTCATCGGTATGTTACTTGCCCGAGTTTCGATTGTCGGTATCCAATACCTAGTTCAATCTCGTTACCGGCAAGTCTCTTTACTCGTTACATAATGCATCATCCCGTAACCAACTCATTGGCCACATTGGTTGCAAGGCTTATAGTGATGTGCATTACCGAGAGGGCCCAGAGATACCTCTCCGACAATCGGAGTGACAAATCCTAATCTCGAAATACGCCAACCCAACATGTACCTTCAGAGACACCTGTAGTACTCCTTTATAATCACCCAGTTACGTTGTGACGTTTGGTAGCACCCAAAGTGTTCCTCCGGTAAACGGGAGTTGCATAATCTCATAGTCACAGGAACATGTATAAGTCATCAAGAAAGCAATAGCAACATACTAAACGATCAAGTGCTAAGCTAACGGAATGGGTCAAGTCAATCACATCATTCTTCTAATGATGTGATCCCGTTAATCAAATGACAACTCATTTGTCCATGGCTAGGAAACATAACCATCTTTAATAAACGAGCTAGTCAAGTAGAGGCATACTAGTGACACTATGTTTGTCTATGTATTCACACATGTATTATGTTTCCGGTTAATACAATTCTAGCATGAATAATAAACATTTATCATGATATGAGGAAATAAATAATAACTTTATTATTGCCTCTAGGGCATATTTCCTTCAGTCTCCCACTTGCACTAGAGTCAATAATCTAGTTCACATCATCATGTGATTTAACACCAATATTCATATATGTATATGATTAACACCCATAGTTCACATCGTCATGTGATCAACACCCAAAGAGTTTACTAGAGTCAATAATCTAGTTCACATCGCTATGTGATTAACACCCAAAGAGTACTAAGGTATGATCATGTTTTGCTCGTGAGAGAAGTTTAGTCTACGGGTCTGTCACATTCAGAGCCGTATGTATTTTGCAAATATTCTATGTCTACAATGCTCTGCATGGAGCTACTCTAGCTAATTGCTCCCACTTTCAATATGTATCCAGATTGAGACTTAGAGTCATCTGGATCGGTGTAAAAGCTTGCACCGATGTAACTTTTTACGATGGGCTCTTTTATCACCTCCATAATCGAGAAGTATTTCCTTGGTCCTCACTAAGGATATTCTTGACCGCTGTCCAGTGATCTACTATTAGATCAAAATTGTATTCCTTTGCCAAACACAGAGCAAGGTATACAATAGGTCTGGTTCATAGCATAGCATACTTTATAGAACCTATGACTGATGCATAGGGAATGACTTTTCATTCTCTTTCTATTTTCTACCATAGTCGGGTTTTGGGTCTTACTCAACTTCACACCTTGCAACACAGGCAAGAACTCTTTCTTTGACTGTTCCATTTTGAACTATTTCAAAATCTTGTCAAGGTATGTATTCATTGAAAATCTTATCAAGCGTCTTGATCTATCTCAATAGATCTTGATGCTTAATATGTAAGTAGCTTCACTGAGGTCTTTCTTTGAAAAACTCCTTTCAAACACTCCTTTATGCTTTGCTGAATAATTCTACATTATTTCCGATCAACAATATGTCATTCACATATACTTATCAGAAATGTTGTAGTGCTCCTGCTCACTTTCTTGTAAATACAGGTCTTTCCAAAAGTCCGTATAAAACCATATGCTTTGATCAACTCATCAAAGCGTATATTCCAACTCCGAGATGCTTGCACCAGTCCATTGATGGATCGCTGGAGCTTGCACATTTTGTTAGCACCTTTAGGATTAACAAAACCTTCTGGCTGCATCATATACAACTCTTCTTCCAGAAATCCATTCAAGAATGCAGTTTTGACATCCATTTGCCAAATTTCATAATCATAAAATGCATCAATTGCTAACATGATTCGAACAGACTTAAGCATCGCTACGGGTGAGAAAGTCTCATCGTAGTCAACCCCTTGAACTTGTCGAAAACCTTTTGCAACAAGTCGAGCTTAGTAGATAGTAACACTACTATCAGTGTCCGCCTTCCTCTTGAAGATCCATTTATTTAACATGGCTTGCTGATCAGAGCAAGTCAATCAAAGTCCATACTTTATTCTCATACATGGATCATATCTCAGATTTTATGACCTCAAGCCATTTCGTGGAATCTGGGCTCATCATCGCTTCCTCATAGTTCGTAGGTTCATCATGGTCTAGTAACATGACTTCCAGAACATGATTACCGTACCACTCTGGTGCGGATCTTACTCTGGAATACCTACGAGGTTTGGCAGCAACTTGATCTGAAGTTTCATGATCATCATCATTAACTTCCTCACTAATTGGTGTAGTAATCACTGGAACTGATTTCTGTGATGAACTACTTTCCAATAAGGGAGAAGGTACAATTACCTCATCAAGTTCTACTTTCCTCCCACTCACTTCTTTTGAGAGAAACTTCTTCTCTAGAAAGGATCCATCTTAGCAACGAATAACTTGCCTTCGGATCTGTGATAGAAGGTGTACCCAATAGTTACCTTTGGGTATTCTATGAAGACGCACTTCTCCGATTTGGGTTCGAGCTTATCAGGTTGAAAACCTTTTTTTTCATATAAGCATCGCAACTCCAAGCTTTAAGAAATGACAACTTAGGTTTACTGCTAAACCATAGTTCATACGGTGTCGTCTCAACGGATTTAGATGGTGCCCTATTAAATGTGAATGCAGCTGTCTCTAATGCATAACCCCAAAACGATAGTGGTAAACCAATAAGAGACATCATAGATCGCACCATATCTAGTAAAGTACGATTACGACGTTCGGACACACCATCACATTGTGGTGTTCCAGATGGCGTGAGTTGTGAAACTATTTCACATTGTTTCAAATGAAGATCAAACTCATAACTCAAATATTCGTCTCCACGATCAGATCGTAGAAACTTTATTTTTCTTGTTACGATGATTTTTCCACTTCACTCTGAAATTCTTTGAACTTTTCAACTATTTCAAACTTATGTTTCATCAAGTAGATATACCCATATCTGCTCAAATCATTTGTGAAGGTTAGAAAATAACGATACTTGCCACGAGCCTTAACACTCATCGGATCGCATACATCGGTATGTATTATTTCCAATAAGTCAGTAGCTCGTTCCATTGTTCTGGAGAACGGAGTTTTAGTCATCTTGCCCAAAAGGCTCGGTTCGCAAGCATCAAATGATTCATAACCAAATGATTCCAAAATCCCATCTTTATGGAGTTTCTTCATGCGCTTTACACCGATATGACCCAAACGGGAGTGACACAAATAAGTTGCACTATCATTATTAACTTTGCATCTTTTGGCATCAATATTATGAATATGTGTATCACTACGATCGAGATCCAACAGTATTTTCATTGGGTGTATAACCATCGAAGGTCTTATTCATGTAAACAGAATAACAATTATTATTTAACTTCAAATGAATAACTGTATCACAATAAACATGATCAAATCATATTCATGCTCAACGCAAACGCTAAATAACATTTATTTAGGTTTAACACTAATCTCGAAAATATAGGGAGTGTGTGATGATGATCATATCAATCTTGGAACTATTTCCAACACTCATCGTCACTTCCCCTCAACTAGTCTCTGTTTATTATGTAACTCCTGTTTCGAGTTACTAATCTTTAGCAACCGAACAAGTATTAAATACTCAGGGGTTACTATAAACACTAGTAAGGCACACATCAAACACCTGTATATCAAATATACCCTTGTTCACTTTGCCATCCTTCTTATCCACCAAATATTTAGGGCATTTCCGCTTCCAGTGACCATTTCCTTTGCAGTGTAAGCACTTAGTCTCAGGCTTTGGTCCAGCTTTGGTCTTCTTCACGGGAGTGACAACTTGTTTGCCATTCTACTTGAAGTTTCCCTTTCTTTCCCTTTGCCCTTTTCTTGAAACTAGTGGTCTTGTCAATCATCAACACTTGATGCTCTTTCTTGATTTCTACCTTCGTTGATTTCAACATCACGAAGAGCTCGGAATCGTTTTCGTCATCCCTTGCATACTATAGTTCATCACAAAGTTCTACTAACTTGGTGATGGTGACTAGAGAATTTTGTCAATCACTATCTTATCTGGAAGATTAACTCCCACTTGATTCAAGTGATTGAAGTACTCAGACAATCTGAGCACATGCTCACTAGTTGAGCGATTCTCCTCCATCTTTTAGCAATAGAACTTGTTGGAGACTTCATATCTCTCAACTCGGGTATTTGCTTGAAATGTTAACTTCATTCCTGGAACATCTCATATGGTCCATGATGTTCAAAACATCTTTGAAATCCCAATTCTAAGCCATTAAGCATGGTGCACTAAACTATCAAGTAGTCATCATATTGAGCTAGCCAAACGTTCATAACGTCTGCATCTGCTCCTGCAATAGGTCTGTCACCTAGCGGTGCATTAAGGACATAATTCTTCTGTGCAGCAATGAGGATAAACCTCAGATCACGGATCCAATCCGCATTATTGCTACTAACATCTTTCAACACAATTTTCTCTAGGAACATATCAAAATAAACATATGAAAGCAACAACGCAAGCTATTGATCTACAACATAATTTGCAAAATACTACCAAGACCAAGTTCATGATAAATTTAAGTTCAATTAATCATATTACTTAAGAACTCCCACTTAGAAAGACATCCCTCTAATCCTCTAAGTGATCACGTGATCCAAATCAACTAAACCATAACCGATCATCACGTGAAATGGAGTAGCTTTCAATGGTGAACATCATTATGTGATCATATCTACTATATGATTCACGCTCGACCTTTCGGTCTCCGTGTTCCGAGGCCATATCTGCATATGCTAGGCTCGTCAAGTTTAACCTGAGTATTCTGCGTGTGCAAAACTGGCTTGCACCCGTTGTAGATGGATGTAGAGCTTATCACACCCGATCATCACGTGGTGTCTGGGCACGACGAACTTTGGCAACGGTGCATACTCAGGGAGAACACTTCTTGATAATTTTAGTGAGAGATCATCTTAAAATGCTACCGTCAATCAAAGCAAGATAAGATGCATAAAGGATTAACATCACATGAAATCAATATAAGTGATATGATATGGCCATCATCATCTTGTGCTTGTGATCTCCATCTCCGAAGCACCGTCGTGATCACCATCGTCACCGGCGCGACACCTTGATCTTCATCGTAGCATCGTTGTCGTTTACGCCATCTATTGCTTCTACGACTATCGCTACCGCTTAGTGATAAAGTAAAGCAATTACAGGGCGTTTGCATTTCATACAATAAAGCGACAACCATACGGCTCCTGCCAGTTGCCGATAACTTCGGTTACAAAACATGATCATCTCATACAATAAAATATAGCATCACGTCTTGACCATATCACACCACAACATGCCCTGCAAAAACAAGTTAGACGTCCTCTACTTTGTTGTTGCAAGTTTTACGTGGCTGCTACGGGCTTAGCAAGAACCGTTCTTACCTATGCATCAAAACCACAACGATAGTTCGTCAAGTTAGTGCTGTTTTAACCTTCGCAAGGACCGGGCGTAGCCACACTCGATTCAGCAAAAGTGAGAGAGACAGGCACCCACCAGCCACCTTTAAGCACGAGTGCTCGTAACGGTGAAACCAGTCTCGCGTAAGCGTACGCATAATGTCGGTCCGGGCCGCTTCATCTCACAATACCGCCGAACCAAAGTATGACATGCTGGTAAGCAGTATGACTTATATCGCCCACAACTCACTTATGTTCTACTCGTGCATATGACATCTACGCATAAAACCAGGCTCTGATACCACTGTTGGGGAACGTAGTAATTTCAAAATTTCCTACGTACACGCAAGATCATGGTGATGACATAGCAACGAGAGGGGAGAGTGTTGTCCACGTACCCTCGTAGACCGTAAGCGGAAGCGTTAGGACAACGCGGTTGATGTAGTCGTACGTCTTCACGATTCGACCGATCCAAGCACCGAACGTACGACACCTCCGAGTTCAGCACACGTTCAGCTCGATGACGATCCCCGGGCTCCGATCCAGCAAAGCTTCGGGGATGAGTTCCGTCAGCACGACGGCGTGGTGACGATGATGATGTTCTACTGGCACAGGGCTTCGCCTAAACTCCGCGACGATATGACCGAGGTGGAATATGGTGGAGGGGGGCACCGCACACGGCTAAGGAACGATCCGTAGATCAACTTGTGTGTTCTGGGGTGCCCCCCTGCCCCGTATATAAAGGAGAAAGGGGGGAGGCTGTCCGGCCCTTGTGGGCGCGCCAAGGAGGAGGAGTCCTCCTCCTAGTAGGAGTAGGACTCCCCCTTTCCTACTCCTACTAGGAGGGGAAAGGAAGGGGGAGAGGGGGGAGGAAAGAGGGGGGGCGCCGCCCCCCCCTCCTAGTCCAATTCGGACCAGAGGGAGAGGGGGCGCGCGGCCCACCCTGGCCGCCCCTCTCTCTTTCCACCAAGGCCCATGTGGCCCATTATCTCTCCCCGGGGGGTTCCGGTAACCCTCCAGCACTCTGGTTTTATCTGAAAACGTCCGGAACACTTCCGGTGTCCGAATATAGTCGTCCAATATATCAATCTTTATGTCTCGACCATTTCGAGACTCCTCATCATGTCCGTGATCACATCCGGGACTCCGAAAAAACTTCGGTACATCAAAACTTATAAACTCATAATAAAACTGCCATCGTAACGTTAAGCGTGCGGACCCTACGGGTTCGAGAACTATGTATACATGACCTAGAACTATTCTCGGTCAATAACCAATAGCGGAACCTGAATGCCCATATTGGTTCCTACATATTCTACGAAGATCTTTATCGGTCAAATCGCATAACAACATACGTTGTTCCCTTTGTCATCGGTATGTTACTTGCTAGAGATTCGATCGTCGGTATCTCAATACCTAGTTCAATCTTGTTACTGGCAAGTCTCTTTACTCGTTACGTAATGCATTATTCCGTAACTAACTCATTAGCTACATTGCTTGCAAGGCTTATAGTGATGTGCATTACCGAGAGGGCCCAGAGATACCTCTCTGACAATCGGAGTGACAAAACCTAATCTCGAAATATGCCAACCCAACATGTACCTTTGGAGACACCTGTAGTACTCCTTTATAATCACCCAGTTATGTTGGGACGTTTGGTAGCACCCAAAGTGTTCCTCCGGTAAATGGGAGTTTCATAATCTCATAGTTATAGGAACATGTATAAGTCATGAAGAAAGCAATAGCAACATACTAAACGATCAAGTGCTAAGCTAACAGAATGGGTCAAGTCAATCACATCATTCTCCTAATGATGTGATCCCATTAATCAAATGACAACTCATGTCTATGGCTAGGAAACTTAACCATCTTTGATTCAACGAGCTAGTGAAGTAGAGGCATACTAGTGACACTATGTTTGTCTATGTATTCACACATGTATTATGTTTCCGGTTAATACAATTCTAGCATGAATAATAAACATTTATCATGATATAAGAAAATAAATAATAACTTTATTATTGCCTCTAGGGCATATTTCCTTCAATGCTATGTGTAGTTCTGAAACATTGATTGGCTCATGTTGTAATTAAACTTTAATGAACTTGTATGTTTCTTTGGTTTGGACAGTCGTTCAACTTAGATGTAATTGATGCTATTTATTAGTAGGACCATGAATCGTGCTATTAATGTCTTGCTTTTCTCTTCCAATCCTTTTGTTGCATACTTATATATTGCTTATGTATTGTTTGTTGTTTGGCTTGTGCATAGAGATGCCGTCGTATGTCGTGTACAAGGGTAAGGTTCTCGGAGTCTACGACGACTGGGAGGAGTGTCGGAGATAGGTTCACCGTTTCAGCGGTAACAGTTACAAAGGGTACACCACTAGGGCGGAGGCGGAATCTAGATACGCCTGCTATCTAGCGGGAGAGAGGAGGGAGCGTTGGAGGAACTGGATGAAGACCAGTTTCATCGCGATGATGCTCATCGTGATGACCGCAACTCTCTTCTATGTGATGGTAGTTTAGATAATCGATATCGACTTATAATGTGAAGACAAACTCGCTACTCGCGGTCTCGAGACTTGTAATGTTCTATCTTTGTTCGGTCTTTTGAATTCGGAGACTAAGATGATGAATTGTATTCGGAGACTAATCTTCTATTGTATTCGATAAATCTGCTATTGTTGTTTGGTGTTGTCTAAATTCTGTCCAATAATATATTTTGTAACCTGTGAAAATATCAGAAAAGAAAAAAATAATCCCTAATATTCATACTAGTGGCGCACCACACAAGACACTAATGGCGCACTGTGATAATCACACTAATGGCGCATCAACCACTGGTGCGCCATTAGTATGCCAAAGCACATGGGTACATATGGCCCCCTGGGAGGAATTTTAATGGCGCACTGTGGGCAATACTAATGGCGCACTACGTGGTGCGCCAGCACCAGTGGTGCGCCATTAGAGTTTAATTCTAATGACGTGATGCTAGTGGCGCACCAGTAATGCGCCATTAGTAGGCAAAACGGGTGCGCCACTAGCATGCCTTTTCCCTAGTAGTGGGAGCAGGGCGAAAGCAAGGCGACGAGGGCTAGGTGAGATCCCGCGGGGCGCGAGCGTCTCCGGCGGTGGCTCCGCGAGACAGCGGGCGTCGTGCTCGTGTGGATGGTGCTCCATGTCCACGGCGGCTACAAGCTGAGAGGATGGGGAATTGGGGGATGCGTGTGCCTGTTCGTGCGTGAGACGAGAGGACGGTGATGCTGTGACTATTCGTGGGTTGGGCTTAGACGACATATAGGTAAAATATTTTTTGGTAAATTCCTAGGCGGGCCATGGCCCGGTTTGGCCCCTACAGAGCTCCGTCCCTGCTTGGGAGTCAAGTAAACTTTTCTATATAAAAAGAGGAGATGTATCAATCTAATCAAATAAGAATTAAGAAGAAAATCTATTTCCTCTTGCCCGGTCGTGGGCAGAAAGGCCCCCGGCCGGCCCTCTCGCGCCCTTCTTCTAGCAGCGCCATAACAAGTACCTATCTGGTCATGTTTTCTGGGAAGCTTCTGAACTCACGTTTGATATCCGCTCTTTGCAAAATGGATCTCTCTTGCTAGGCGAGCCCAGCAAGCATCTCTTCTTGGAGTTTCGTTTTTGGTTTTTGCTTCTTCTTCATCTTGCTTTTCTTTCTCTGTATTTATATTTTTTTAATTCTGTAAATTTATATGCATGTGTGTTTCTTTTCTTTTTCTTTTTAATAGTTACTTTATTCCACCTTTTTTCAATTCTTTTTAAGGAATTTTCTTCTTCTTTTTGTCTCATCGACAGGTGAAAATCCTATTGCCACTCATTGTGTGGAATAAGCATGGTCAACATAATTTTGTATTGTCATGGTGGCCGACCCATTTTAGCTAGGATGGTTTTTTTTATTTTTTATTTTTGGTTTCTTTTCCTCTTCTTTTTTATGGTTTCATAAATTAATTTATTGGGGTATCCCTTTTTGTTTCATTTTTCATTAATTACTTCACTGTTATTTTATTTTCCGGTCGCTAAAATTTGTCTTTATATTTTTCTGCATCATTTTCTATCTTTATGAATTAAGCATGTATACATATATTTATCTAATGCATAGAATATTTTTCCTACTAATGAATATGTTTTGGCATTTTTAAAAATAGTGATATCTTTGGATAGTGGATATATTTAATTATTTTATCATATTGTACATTTATATCCATCAAAACAATTTTTTAGCAGAGTTTTATTTGTCCATGTGTATCTGACAAAATATGCACATCACGTTTGTAAATTGTTTCTAATAGTAAAAGAATTTATACGAAATTTAATATGCACCAACGTTGCATTCCATGAACCTTTATGTTCCTTCAAAACAAATTTAAATTATTCATAGATTTCATGGGGCCAAACATCAATAAGATATATAGTAGCCCGGATGACCTTTGAATCCGAACCACGTGACGTACGTGGTAAGCAATCCAAACTATTCGGAAAAAAGGCCTTTGAACTCGAACAAAAACATCTGAAAAGAAACTCTGTAGCTTTATGTTAAGTTGAAGACGGCCACGTCCATTTCAAACGTTGAATCGGATGGGAAACAAATCCCCCGCAAAAAAAAACAGAAGAATGGGAAATACAGGTTGGCTGGGCCTGGCTTGACTTGACTTGGTCACCCGCTCCCGTCCACACCGCACTCCCTCAAAAAACAAAAAGAAAAAAAGAACTCCACCCGCACAGCGGCGAGAGCGGCGAGCTGCTCACCGGCGCGGCGCGGCGCGGACGGCCAATCGACCCCGCTCCCGGCGCGATCTCTCCGGTACCCACCTCTTCCTTCTCACCTCATTGTCCGGCGCACTCTCTTGCTCGCTCACCGGAGTTCTCTTCCCTGCTCCCGCCATGTCCGCTAGCTATGCACGCCAGGTGTTCGACGTATTGCTTGCCACGTCTGGGACTGGTTGCGATGTACGATAACATGATGTTTTCTTCTTTGTAGGACTGATGGAAGCAGACAAGAAACCGCGCTTGCCCCGGTCACCGTGGTCAGACCTCCCGCTGGACATAGGAGGCCTGGTGTTCAGCCGGCTCCCCCGGTACGCTGACCGCACCGCCTTTGCTCTGGTGTGCCCGCAGTGGCGTGACGCCGCGAGGCAGCAGGTCCTGACCCTGCCACTGCCGGTGCTCGCGCTCCCAGACGGCACCTTCTACAGCATCTTCTACCCTAAGCTCTATTCCTTCCCTGGCTGCGGCTTCGCGGGGTACGAGAGTGTCTGTGGCAGCTGGCTCGTCTTCCCACGTGACGACGGCTGCTTCCTGGTCAATCCCTTCTCCAGGGCCAGCTTCATGCTCCCTGCTCTCTCCAGTGTCCGACTCCGGCCTCCAAATGCAGTCGCTAAGTGGTCACTCGAGGATGGGTCACAAGTTGCTGACCCTTACACCACATGGATGCATATCAATACATCGGAAAAGCTGCACATAAGTAAGCTACTCCTGTGCTCGCCAAACCTTGTTGCTGCACTGGTTGGCACTGGACACACCAGCCAGATTCTAATGTGCCAGCCAGGGGCCTCGTCGTGGTCAGTACGTGCTTACGATCAGTGTAAGGGGTTCGAAGACATGGCATTCTACCAGGGCAAGCTCTACGCCATTGCCAATGACGAGAACCTCCTTGTGGTGAACATCAGCCAGGACCATAGCACCGGCGATCCACAGGTTTCTCGGATTAGACAAATCATCAAGGGTGAGCCATGGTATCCAGCTGTGTCCGAGGACAACACTATATGCTGCAAGAAGCTTTATCTGGTTGAATCGCATGGGGTGTTGCTGATGGCACGAAGGGCGATCTTGTGCCGGGTACCTGGACCTGGAGCAGTGCCCAGTGAAGTAGTTCCTGGAATGAGCGGGTTTGAGGTTTTCAAGGCCGACCTTGAGCATTCACAGTGGGTCAAGGTGTCGACCGTGGGGGATGACCAACTGCTGTTTCTAGGGCGAAGGTGCTCCAGGGCCATGTCTGTGTCTCAGTACGGGTTGCCCGGTGATTATATCCTCTTCTTGGATGATGATGAGGAGAATCGTATGGACTATTGCTACGACAGGGAGAACACTTCTTTCGGCGCCTATAAAATGGGATCCGACGGTGTCCTTTTCCCTCATCCCTATATTTCCTGGAAGCTTTGCGATGAGATGCGTCTGGCTGCATGGCTCTTCCCCCGGGACCGATGAGATGAGTCATAATGCTATATATATGCAAGCTGCTCCCAGGTTATCTGGCCATGCTATAAATGTTGTTGTTCCGGGGTTATTTTGCAACCTGCTCATAGGCTATCTATCTGACTGGTATATATATATGGTGGTTGGTATAGTGTTGACTGGTTTACCTACAAGACGTGAAATGCGTTGGTACTATTGCTGCTATCTATCTGAACTTTGTTACTCTGTTTAGTGTTGTTTGTTAATCAGCACTTATCTGAAGTTATTATGGTGGTTACTACTACTATGGTGGTTTTTGATTAGTAACGTGGCCTATGAAAGATCTTAAAATGCACCATTGCTTATCTGAATCTTTGTCACTGTGGTCCCTCTCTTTTTCTTTCTTTCCTTTTTTTGTCATGAATTGGCATGGTGGTCTTTTTTTGGCTGAAATTGCTACCTTGTAATGCATCCTGTGCTGCTTGTGAGCTACGTTTGATTTGATTTGAGATTCAACTAGTCAGTGCTCTGGAAATACTCCCTCTGTAAACTAATATAAGATCGTTTGGATCACTATTTTAGTATTCTAAACGCTCTTATATTTGTTTACGGAGTATTTTATCTGTGCAATTGCAGTAAATTTATTGCTCCCTTCACCGAGTGATGGTGAGAAAATAATATTACAGAGAGATACTGTTACCCCAGTAGACAGATTCCATAACCCTGCAAAATATATTAAACTCGGAGCATGATTTGATCAGCTAAGTGATTTCGTGTCCCTATCTGGTCATGTTTGCTGGGAAGCTTCTGAACTCACGTTTGATATCCGCTCTTTGCAAGATGGATCCCTCTTGCTAGGCGAGCCCTGCAAGCATCTCTTTCTTGGGAGTTTCGTTTTGGGGTTTTGCTTCTTCTTTGGCTTGGTTTTCTTTCTCTGTATTTGCATTTTGTTTTAATTCTGTAAATTTATATCCATTTGTGTTTCTTTTCAGTAGTTACTTTATTCTACCTTTTTTTCTTGTTCTTCTATGAGGAACTATTTTTTCTTCTTTTTATCTCGTCACATGGTGAAAATCCTATTGACTCACACTCGTGGTGTGGAATAAGCATGGTCAACATAATTTTGTATTGCCATGGGCCCGACCCATTTTAGCTAGGGTGGGGCTTTGTTTTTTGTTTCTCATTTTTGGAATTTATTTTCTTCTTTTACGGATTTCATAAATGGTAATGCTAACTGGCGGATGTTCGGTGAGAAGGAACTCTCAGGGAATGCACTCGCAACCACTCGATCGGGGATCAAACGATGTCAGGTTTTGGAAAATATTGCCTTCTCTAGGAAGGAATTTCCGTGCTTGTCTGAACATATTGCCATCCCCTACAACTAAAATTGTCATAGAAACCGTTCGCAAATGTCATCTTCCCTAGCGAACGTTCCCCGGCTAATAGGGTCCTTTCATAAATTAATTTATTTGGTTTTCCCTTTTGTTTGTTTTTTTTTAATTCCTTTACTGTTTTTTATTTTTCGGTCGCTAAATTTGTTCTTTATGTTTTTCTGCATCATTTTCTGTTTTTAATGAATTAGACATGTATACATATATTTATTTTATGCATAGAATATTTTTCCTACTAATGAACATATCTTCAGAAAGTTCTAAAAATAGTTATATCTATGGACAGTGGAATATATTTAATTATTTCATAATATTGCACATTTATATCAATTGAAATAATGTTTTTACACAGGGTTTTACTTGTCCATGTGTGTCTGAAAAAATATTCACATCACATTTGTAAATTTTCTCGAATACTAAAAATGTTTTATACAAATTTTTAGTATGCACCATCTTTGCATTCCATGAACCTGTTTCTTTTTTAAGTCTCGAGCTTACAGAAGTAATACAATCAGCATTGGAACTCGAAGAAAAACATCTGAAAACGAAGTCTCTTTTTATTTTAAGTTGATGAAGACGGCCACGAATGGGAAATAAACAAGAGCTATATTTTCCTATATTTTGTCTTTTTTTTTGAGAATTATATTTTTAGAGCTATATCTGGCTGGTGTGTCCAATGCCAACCAGAGCGGCGGCCGGCGGGGTACCCACCGGCGCGGCGCGGACGGCCAATCGACCATTCGAACCCCGCTGCCGGCGCGATCTCTCCGGTACCCACCTCTTCCTTCTCCCCTCATATCCCGGCCTACTCTTCTGCTCGCTCACCGGAGCTTTCTTCGCTGCTCCCGTCGTGTCCGCTGGCTATGCACGCCAGGTGTTCGACGCATTGCTCGGCGCGTTTGGGGTGGTTGCGATGTTCGAAGTACGATAACATTCGATGATTTTGTTGCTTCTTTGCAGGAATGATGGCAGCAGACAAGAAACCACACCCGCAGCCACAGTCGTCGTGGTCAGACCTCCCGCTGGACATAGTAGCCTTGTTCTCAGCCTGCTCCCAGGCCCGTCGATGGGGCAGGCCAAATTGGCCGACCGTCCCGGGCCCCCAAAATTTTGGGGGCCCCATCAGGGGAAATTATATGAAAAGCCCACTAACTGAGCAAGGAGCCCATTCACGTACACGCCTCGCTGCTTCGGCCGCTGATGCCGGTAGGGCTTCTTCTGTCGTCTGACGCCCGATCCGATCGCTCGCCTCGTGCTGGCCGCCCTCGCCGTCGTCGGCCTCCGGCCCTCCCCCAGTCTTCCTCTTGTCTCCTCGGCCCCTCGCCAGATGGATGTTGCATGCTACTAGTTGACTAGTTCCCCAAGCGATTTTCTTCAGAGTCCTTTCTGAATTTTTGTACAGCTCGAAGACCCAAAGCAATCTGCATCTCCTGACCCGAAAAATCAAGAGACACACTGCTGCTCCATTATTATATGTATGCTCTTAGTTTTTGAATTTTGGTGCACAAAATGATCACATAGATAGTTAGTAAACTTGAGCATTAGCCAATGTACTTC
This sequence comes from Triticum dicoccoides, assembly GCF_002162155.2. NCBI lineage: Eukaryota > Viridiplantae > Streptophyta > Magnoliopsida > Poales > Poaceae > Triticum > Triticum dicoccoides. The sequence continues at coordinate 671,699,465 of NC_041381.1, forward strand.
CTATATATCGATAAGTGATACAATTCTTTACACTTTGCAGCAAGAGGTTTAGACTTCAGATGGATTGATGCAACTATTTCGGCGATAATTGCTAATTCAAGCTTCAAGGTGCAACCTTTTTCTTTTCTTATCTTGATAAATGATAAACTTAGAACTTCAGTTATAAGAGTGTATATCAAAATTTAGGAACCCATTTTGCATTTCGTCCCGGGCCACTGTATTTCTGGAGACGGCCCTGCCTACTCCCCGAGTACGCCCACCGTGCCGTCTTTGTTGTGGTGTGCCCGCACTGGCGTGTGGCCGCGAGGCAGCAGCTCGTGCCCCCGCCACTGCCTCTTCTCGCGCTCCCAGACGGCACCTTCTACAGCATCTTGTACCCTAGGCTCTATTCCTTCCCTAGTTGCGGCTTCGCAGGGTACGAGAGTGTCTGTGGCAGCTGGCTTGTCTTCCCACGTGACGACGGGTGCTTCCTGGTCAATCCATTCTCCAGGGCCACCGTCACGCTCCCTGCTCTCTCCTGCGTCCGACTCCGTCCTCCAAATGCAGTCGCTAAGTGGTCACTCGAGGATGGGTCAAAAGTTGCCGACCCTTACATCACATGGATGCATATCAATACATCGGAAAAGGTGCACATAAGTAAGCTAATCCCGTGCTCGCCAAACCTTGTTGCTGCACTGGTTGGCATTGGACACACCAGCCAGATTCTACTGTGCCAGCCAGGGGCCTCGTCGTGGTCAGTGCGTGCTTACGATCAGTGTAAGGGGTTCGAAGACATGGCGTTCTACCAGGGCAAGCTATACGCTATTGCCAATGACGACAACCTCGTTGTGGTGAACATCAGCCAGGACCATAGCACCGGCAATCTACAGGTTTCTCGGATTGGACAAATCATCAAGGGTGAGCCATGGTATCCAGTTGTGTTGGAAGATAACACTATGCCCTGCAAGAAGCTCTACCTGGTTGAATCGCATGGGGCACTGCTGATGGTACGAAGGGCAATTTGGTGCCGGGTACCTGGACCTGGAGTGCCTAGTGAAGTTGTTGCTGGAGTGAGCGGGTTTGAGGTTTTCAAGGCCGACTTTGAGCATTCACGGTGGGTCAAGGTGTCGACCATGGGGGATGACCAAGTGTTGTTTCTAGGGCGAAGGTGCTCCAGGGCCATGTCTGTGTCTCAGTACGGGCTGTTGGGTGATTATATCTTCTTCTTGGATGATGATGAGGAGAATCATATGGACTACTGCTACGACAAGGAGAACACTTCTTTCGGCGCCTATGACATGAGATCCAGCAGTGTCCTTCCGGCATATCCCAGTATTTTCTGGAAGTGTTGTGATGAGATGCGTCTGGCTGCATGGCTCTTCCCTGAGGACCGATGAGAATGTGTCATAATTTATAATTAAAGAAGGGCTTGCCCCTTCCGATTTTCATTACTGAAAACCACTGAGTTCTACAAACGAGTTCAAACAGGAACGAAAAGATCGAAACGGAGCCAACATGGCCATACGGCATCAGGGCCAGCCACCCCAAACATCCCCAAGTTCACCAACAGCCACAAAGTTCGATCTGTCTCGATCACCATTACAGCAAAGCAAAGACAAAAGCAGCAAAAGGAGCCAGTGATCCTGTCTACAGGAACAACAAACATCAGGTTCACCACCGCAGGAGAGTCTTCATTCCAGCCTCGCTACATTGATCCTCCACCCCTGCTTGGCTGTGAACACTTCATTTGCTGCCTGTTCTAGCACCCTTGCTCCCAGCTCCAACGTTTTTCTTGATGACTCCTTTATCTGCATAATGGACCAGTCAGTTAACCACCTGCACATCAGTTTGACAATATATAAAGGATCATTTATCCTTTTCTTTTCGAAGACAATTGCATTCCTGCTTTTCCAAATTGCCAAAAGCAGGGCTGAAATCCCCACCAGAACCAGTTTCTTATCATCTTTATTAAATTTCCTAATCCATTCCCCAAAACAGTCTTTTACATTTGATGGAACAGTTTTAAATCCACACACACATCTAACTAAACTCCATAACAATGAAGCAACCAAGCAAGAAAAGAATTAATGATCAATTGATTCATCTTTCCCACACAGAACACATCCTTTCCCACCCTTCCAGCCTTTTTTAAGCAGCACATCTCTAGTTAGGATGCTTTTTTTATTAATCAACCACAAAGACACTTTCAGTTTTGCAGGCACCTTGGTCTTCCATAAGTATTTCTGTGGGAATTTTATCCCAACAGCTATCAGTTTTCTATATAAGGACCCCACAGAAAACTTATGATCAGCAGTGAGGCTCCAGAGAACTTTGTCTGCCCCTCCCTGCATTTGAATATCCTCACATCTTTTTTTGAGACAGTTCCAAAGCCCCAAAGTCTCCCCATGGAAGGTCCTTCTAAATTTAAACCCATGCCACCCTTTTTGTATGGCCTCTTCCACAGTAATGTTGTGGTCAAAGCATATATCATATAGTCTAGGGTAAGCCTCCCTCAAAGGTTTATTATCAACCCATGAATCTTCCCAAAACCTAGTATTTCTCCCATCTCCCACTTTTTTCCTAACAAATTTGTAGAAAATCTCTTTAATTTTAAGCAAGTCAGCCCAAAATTGGGAATCCCCAGGCTTCTTGCTGACCAGAGCCAAACAACCCCCTTTTCTATATTTTCCATCCAAAATATCCTGCCACAGACCTTCCTCATTCTCCATTTTCCAAAACCACTTAGCAAGGAGTGCAATATTCATTATTTCTAGATTCAATATCCCCAAACCACCCATGTCTTTAGGCAGACAGCAATCCTTCCAATTCACTAGGTGGTATTTTTTGACATTCTCATCTTCTTGCCATACCAATCTGGATCTAAAAAAAATCAACTTTCTTTATGATCCCTTTAGGCACAGCATAGAAGGACATCATGAACAAAGGTATGTTAGTCAGGCAAGCTTGCACCAAGGTAATTCTTCCTGCAATGGACCCCAGTAGCTTCCCCTGCCAGCATCCACATCTTTTTTCAATTTTGTCAGTCACACACCCCCAGTGTGTGTTCCTAATTCTATTCTCATCTATAGGCATCCCCAGGTATTTTATGGGCAAGTCCCCCATCTTACATGTTAGTATTTATTGATAAGTCAATTGCTTCTCTTTAGCCTTGCCAAATAACATCAATTCACTTTTATGAAAATTTATTTTCAGCCCAGACATTTGTTCAAAAGCCCCTAGTATGAGTTTAAGATTTTTCACACTTTCTATCTCATCTTTGATCAGGAATATAGTATCATCAGCATATTGCAACATATTAATCCCTTTTCCTCCATTTTTGTTTAACACCCCTTTAACCAAATCATACTTCAGGGCATTACTCATTATACAGGCTAGGGCATCAGCAGCAATGTCAAACAACAGGGGGGGGGGGACATGGCATCTCCTTGCCTCAATCCTTTAAAGGTTTTGAAGTATGGGCCAATTTCATCATTCACTTTAATTCCAACATGTCCCCCTCTCATTGTTTCCATCACCCAGTCACACCATTTATTAGGAAACCCTTTCATTTTCAGCATATGTATCACAAAGGGCCATTTGATTTTGTTATATGCTTTCTCAAAGTCCACTTTAAAAACTAGGGCATCTTCTTTGTTCTTATGAAAGGAGTTCAGGGCCTCATGCAAAATCACAATTCCCTCCATTATATATCTGCCCTTAATAAATGCAGTTAGGGTTCTGGAGATCACAGGGGCCACACATTTAGCCAATCTCCAGAAGAGGCTCAGCCTACCAAACCCTGCTCTTTGCCTGCTTACCGAGCTCTCCTCATACCGAGTATCTAGGCATTTCTTCTCACAGACCGGTTGGGAGAAAGTTGGCATTCTTTAATATGTCACTGGGGACCCGTACTTACTTGATGGAATGGATGGGATGATGTGTTTCAGTTCAGCTAGTAGTGGAGGTTTCCTCGGCCTAGTCGCGTAAGAGCCCCCTTCTTTTTCTAGTTAGTTGAAAGAAAAGCAATGGGGAAGGTTGGCTTACCAGTTAATTGGTCTGTATCATATCTTGCTATGGTGGGACATCCTCTTCAGTTTAGGTATCCGGGCTGGCTGTTAGCTTTAGTTGTTCGGCACTCTTCCTGTGAGGTGAAAGAAATCATTTTATCCACTAATAGTGGCCAAATTGGCGTATTACCAAACCACGCCCCCATTAACACAGCAGTAGATATGGGTCCTTTGAGAATACGCCTCCTCAAATGTGTCGATCGCTAGCGCATCCAGGGCCCCGACGCCCAGCTCTGCTGGAGAGGCCGTCACTGATCTGAAAAGTGCGTCTGTGGTTCGGATAGACTGATTCTGCGAACGCCTAGCCCCAGGAATCAATAAAAAACAAGTGCTTCTATTCATCAGAATTTTAGTGATGATTTTAAAACTCACATTCAGCAGGCAAATGGGCCTAAACTTCTGAATTTGTTTAGCATCAATAGTTTTTGGGATCAAAGTAATTATGTCATAATTGAGTCTGGCAATATTAATTTCTCCTTTTGCAAAACCATCCACTAAGGTTTTCAAATTCCACTTAACCACTTCCCAAAAATCTTGGTAAAAATCAGCAGGGAACCCATCAGGGCCAGGGCTTTTATTCCTTTTCATCCCAAAGACTACTTGATGGATTTCATTCAGAGAGAAAGGTCTCAAAAGCTCCTCTCTCTCTTGTGCATTAATTTTATCCATCTCCATCTCTCTCAACAAGATACTAGATTCTTCAGGATGTCCAAATAATTCTTTATAGAATTTGGTAATATTTTCCATTAACTTCTCATCTCCCTCTATGATCCCTTCTTCCTGTTCTAGGGAAGTAATTTTGTTTTTTCTCCTTCTCCCATTCACCTTAGCATGATAATATCTAGTATTTCTGTCTCCATCTTTAATCTCTAAATCTTTATATCTTTGCAGCCATTTCATCTCCTCTTGTAACATAACTCTTTTCAATTGGGCTCTAAGCTCTTTCTGTTCATTTCTATCCACCACATTTAAACCCATGATCTCAGCTCTCTTATCTAAATCATCAAGCTCCTTTATTATTTCCATTTTAATTTTCCTGTACCAAGCATCTATATTTCTATTCCACCCTTTAGCTTTTTTCCTAAGTCTTCTCAACCTTGATTGCCATCTATCCAAAATGTCCCCAGAGTATCTCTCATTCCAGGTATTGTATACCAACTCTCTAAAACCCTCTCTTAGCAGCCAAGCATTTTCATATCTAAAAATGTACTTATGATTATGAGCTTCCCCTGTATCCAGGAATAAAGGGGTATGATCAGAAATCTCTCTAGCAAAGTCTTGCAGTATGGTTAATGGATACTTTTCCTCCCATGATGGGCACATCAACACTCTGTCTAATTTTTCAAAAGTAGGGTCCTCCTGATTATTAGCCCCTGTGTATTTCCTCCCATTCAGAGGTAGTTCCCTCAACCCTGCTTGTTCAATAATAGCATTAAACATAAAGGACCATTGTTCATTACACATAGGTTTGTTTTTCTCCTTCTCATTTCTGATAATGTTAAAATCTCCTCCCACCAAGCAGGGCAGAGGATTATCATGATATAATCTTGCCAATTCAGCCAGAAAACTGGCTTTTCCCTCCTTCTGTGCATCCCCATACACAGTGACTAAATTCCAATGCATTTTGATGTTTTTATCAAATACTAACATCCTCAAGAAATATTGTCCTTTTTCAATGTTTTCAACATCAAACATATCTTTGTTGACCCCCACCAGGATCCCCCCTGACATGCCTCTGGGTGGGTTCCAGCTCCATTGAAAAACAATTCCACCACACAAATTGTGTAGCTCATTTTTTGTGAAGTCTTGCTTTATTGTCTCAGAAAGTTCAATAAAGTCTAGCTTCTGATCCATAATCATTTCTCTAATGTATCTTTTTTTATGATCCTGACCTATACCCCTAACATTCCAGAAAACCCCCCTCATTTCTATGTTGTATCAAACAAATTTGTATCTAAAATGCAAATACAGTAAGAACTCTTCAACTTTCTATATATGCAAGCTGCTCCCAGGTTATCTAGCCATGCTATAGATGTTGTTGTTCCGGGGTTATTCTCCAACTTTCTCATAAGTTATCTATCTGACTGCGGTAGTATATGGTGGTTGGTATAGTGTTCACTGGTTCCCCTACAATCCGTGAAATGCATTAGTAGTAGAAAATAGTAATATTGCTGCTGTCTATCTGAACTTTGTTACTCTGTTAAGTGTTGTTTGTTCATCGGTGCTTGTCTGAAGTTGTTGTGGTGGTTACTACTACTCTGGTGGTTTTTGATTAGTAAAGTGGTTGTTGCTGTGCCTAGGAAGGATCTTAAAATGCATCACTGCTTAATCTTTGTCAAAGTGGTCTCTCTTTTTCTTTCTTTCCGTTTCTACGATGAATTGGCATGGTGTTCTTTTTTTTTTGCTGACTACCTTGTAATGCTTCGGAAGTATTTTATCTGTGCAATCGCAGTAAATTTATTGCTCCTCTTCACCGGTTGACGGCGAAATGAAATGGAATTGCCACACCTGACAGCCACCTTTTCGTGCCGTTATTTCAAAAGCACGAAGTTAATTTGAAAGGCTACTTATGAATCCAGTAATGCTAAAATGGAGCAGACAGGGGTGCAGTGCCATTAGAATGAGCTGTGGGTGCTGATTTGCACTGCGCCAGGGATCATCTGGTGCATGTCTCCTCTGCTTAATTCATACTCTTAGATTTCTTTTTCTATATTTGTTTCCAGAAAACAATAGGTTTGTAACTTTCGTTACTCCAGTACGCGCATGCCGTAACCCCTGAAGAACAAATTAAACTTGGAACATGATCAGATCAGCTAAGTGATTGCCAGTGCCTATCTGGTCATGTTTTCAGAGAAGTATGTGGACTCATGTTAAATATTAATGCACACCTGGACCTAGATTTATTAACATGCCGGCAAAGTAGTCAACAAGGTGTTTCAGTTTTTCCATCTATTCCTTAAAGTACTTCATCCCGATTTTGAAAAAACGAAGAACTAGCTTTATTGATTGGTCCATTTTTTTTTCTTTTTGCTCTCATATGTATTGTTTCTTAATTATTATTAAAAAACTGTATAAAACCTACCAAGTCCGGCCAATGCGAGTGTGTCCTTGTGGGTCTCGTTTACCCGATATTGTGGGTTTATGCGCTTCTGACACCATCTAAAACCCCATCAATTCCGCGCTTGTATCTGATCGTTTGATATTGTTCTACTACTTCCGTCCTGGTTTGTTGGTCCTCTTCCTATTTTGTGCAAAAATTTGACCATATATTTAGCTGACAAAATGTTCATGCATGTCATAAAAAATTATATCGTTGGATTCGTATGAACATAGTTTCCAATAATGCTATTTTTTGTGACATGCATTAACATTTTATTAATTGAATCCATGGTTAAAATTTGACACAAAATACTAAGAGGACCAATAAACCAGGACGGAGGTAGTACTTACTTATTAATATCACATAGTACTCCCTCCGTTCATAAATATAAGAGCGTTTAGATCATTAAAGTAGTGATCTAAACGCTCTTATATTTCTTTACAGAGGAAGTACTTTTTAAAAAACTAGCAAGATGCCCGTGTGTTTGCACGTAACATCAAGATGCATTTGTATGAGTAGTTTATCTTATGAGAGAAAATGATGAACCAGGGAAGACCTTATTTGCAAATGTGGAGAGGGGTGTGGGTACCTTTTTACAAAATTGTTATAGTTTTCTTCCTATACGTCAGATATAAATAGGACGGCCTATATTGCAGGATGGCAGACACACCATCATCACCAACTCTGTTTTTTATATAGTAGACAATTATGTTTGTTTATCAAAAGCACTTTTTTTGTGAAGAAAAGCATGTTCGAAGATTTCTCAAATTTTTACATATATAAATAAAATCCCATGTGGCATTTTGTCTTTAAAAATGTTTGATTTTATTCTTTACACACTTGTTCAGATTATTACTTCCTCACTCTAAATACTTTTTTCCTTCTCCAAGTTGCACTGCTTCTTCGAGGTATTGGGCCATGTTTGGATGTTTCGATCAGCGAGAGCAGGCCCATAAAGCTTGGCTCAGTAGCACTCATTGGTCATATAGCTGGCCAAACGGGCCGGGCTAAACAGGCCGGCCCGCGAGCACGCCGGCACGGCCCGCCATGGGCCAGGCACGGCACGGGCTAAACGGGCCGTGCCCGGCACGCGGCACGCCTTGGGCCGTGCCTGGGCCTGGAGCCTGGGCACGCGGGCCGGCACGGCACGGCCCGTTTAATTTTTTTATATATTTTTTAGATTTATATATATATATATATATATACCTAAAATACAGCCCAATAGGCCTAAAAACCAGTCCAGCAGGCTGAAAATGTGCAGCCCAGCGTGCTAAACGGGCCATCGGGCCGGCCCGTTTACTAATCAGGCCGTGCCTGGGCCAAGGAGCAGCGCCCGTGGGCCGGCACGGCACGGCCCGGCTATTAAACATGCCATGGCGGGCCGTGCCGGGCCAGGCACGATTAGCACAGGCCGGGCCGTGCCGTGCCGGGCCGGCCCGTTTGGCCAGGTCTGATGGTCACATGGTCCCGTTCGGGCAAGCCACTCCACCACTGTCCACACTCCACTCTCGCACGACAGCAGCAGCGGCGGCGGCGGACTACCCACCGGTGCGGCGAATCAACCCTCGCCCCCGGCGCGGTCTCTCTGGTACCCTCATCTTCCTTCTCCCCTCACCTTCCCGTGTCCCCTTTAGCTCACTCAAGGGGATCCGTCCCTGCTCCCGCCATGTCCGCTGGCTATGCACGCCAGGTGCTCGACGCATTGCTTGCCGCGTTTGGGCTGGTTGTCGATGATGATGTTGCTTCTCTACTGCAGTACGAATGGCAGAAGAGAAGAAACCACACTTGCAGCCAGCGCCGTCGTGGTCAGCCCTCCCGCTGGACCTAGCAGGCCTGGTGCTCAGCCTGCTCCCCGAGTACGCCGACCGCGCCCGCTTCGCCGCAGTGTGCCCCCAGTGGCGTGCGGCCGCGAGGCAGCAGCCCCAGACCCCGCCACTGCCGCTGCTCACGCTCCCGGACGGCACCTTCTACAGCCTCCTCTCCGGCAAACCCTTCCGCTTCCCTGGCTGCGGCTTCGCTGGGTACAAGAGCGTCTGTGGCAGCTGGCTCGTCTTCCCGCGTGACGACGGGTGCTTCCTGGTCAATCCATTCTCTGGGGCCACCGTGACGCTCCCTGCTCTCTCCAACGTCCGACTCCGGCCTCCAAATGCAGTCGCTAAATGGTCAGGCCACGAAAGTGCAAAGATTGCCGACCCTTACATCACATGGATGCATATCAATACATCAGAACAGCTGCACATAAGTAAGCTACTCATGTGCTCGGCAAACCTTGTTGCTGCACTGGTTGGAATTGGACACACCAGTCAGATTCTAATGTGCCAGCCAGGGGCATTGTCCTGGTCAGTGCGTGCTTATGATCAGTGTAAGAGGTTCGAAGACATGGCATTCTACCAGGGAAAGCTCTATGCCATTGCTGATGACGAGAACCTCCTTGTGGTGAACATCAGCCAGGACCATAGCACTGGCGATCCACAGATTTCTCGGATTGGGCAAGTCATTGAGGGTGAGCCATGGTATCCAGCTGTGTTTGAGGACAACACTATGCGCTGCAAGAAGCTCTACCTGGTTGAATCGCATGGGGTGTTGCTGATGGCACGAAGGACGATCTTGTGCCGTGTACCTGGACCTGGAGTGCGCGGTGAAGTTGTTGCTGGACGGTTTGAGGTTTTCAAGGCTGAATTTGAGCATTCACGGTGGGTCAAGGTGTCAACTGTGGGGGCTGACCAAGTGTTGTTTCTAGGGCGAAGGTGCTCCAGGGCCATGTCTGTGTCTCTGTGCGGATTGTCGGGTGATTGTATCTTCTTCCTGGATGATGATGAGGAGAATCGTATGGATTACCGATACGATGGGGAGAACACCTCTTTCTGCTTCTTTGAGATGAGATCCAACGATGTGTATTCCGCTCATCCATTTATTTCCTGGAAGCGTTGTGATGAGAAGCGTCCGGCTGCATGGCTCTTCCCTCAGGACTGATGAGAATGTGTCATAGCATTATTTATATGCAGCTGCTCTCTGCAGGTTATTTATATGTTGGTGTTGTTCCGGGGTTATTCTTCAACCAGCTCTAGGTTATCTATCTGACGGTCATATGTATGGTGGTTGGTATGGTGTTCAGTGGTTTCCCTACAAGCCATGAAATGCATTAGTAGTACTACCTGTATTTTTCTGAACTTTGTTACTCTGTTAAGTGCTATTAATCAGTGCCTGCCTGAACTTACTATGGTGGCTACCACTGCTATGGTAGTTTTCAATTAGTAAGGTGGCTTTTGCTTGTGCCTATGAAAGATCTTAAAATGCATTACTGCTTTTCTGAATCTTTGTCACGGCGGTTTCCCTCGTTTTCTTTCTTTGTTTCTTTCTTTCTTTTGCGATGAATTGGCATGGTTGTCTCTTTATTTTTTTGGGCTCAAAATTGCTACCTTGTGCTAGTTGTGAGGTACGTTTAATTTGATTTGAGATTCAGCTAGTCAGTGCTTCGGAAGTATTTTATGTGAGCAATCGCAGTTAATTTATTGCTCCTCTTCACCGGTTGACAACGAAGTACTAAAATGGAATTGCCACACCGGATAGCCACCTTTTCGTGCCGTTATTTCGAAAGCACGATGTTAATTTGAAAGGTTATTTATGAACCCAGTAATGCATAAATGGATATGCCTGAAGCAGACAGGGGTGTAGTGCCACTAGAATGAGCTGCAGGTGTTGTTTTGTACTGCCCCAGGCAGCATCTAGTGCATGTCTCCTCTGCTTAATTCATACTCTTAGATAACCTTTTCTGCATTTGTGTCCAGAAAATAATAATTCATATAGAGTTTTGTTACTCCAGTACACGCATACCGTAACCGTGCAAAACAAATTAAACTTAGAACAGGATCTGATCAGCTAAGTAATTTCCAGTATGTGGACTCATACCAAATATGTACGCACACCTGGACCTAGATTTATTAACGTGCCGGCAAAGGAGTCAACAAGCTGTTTCCATTTTTCCACCGAGAACTAAAAATACTTGATCTCAAGCTTAAAAAACCAAAAGAACTAGCCTCATTAATCGGTCTATTTTTTTGGTATTTTCTCCTTTACAAAGCATTTTTCTTTGTTATTATAAAAACATCTTTTTTGTAAATTCTACTATATAAGTTCGTAATATGTTTTGGTCAAACATGGTTTACAAATTATATTTTTAATCAAACAAAAAGTCATGAAAAGATTATTATGAACCTCCCTCTCCCGTGTGGGCGTGGCAAGGATGGGAGCTAGTGCATTCATCTGCAAGTTGGAATTCCTAATAACTGCTGCGGGAAGGAAGAATCCTCTGTGTTCCCCCCTCACTCATGTTAGGCGAGTGCAACAAACATTTTTTTCTGGCAGTTTTTTCTTTCTCTTTATTATTTTTTGTTTTAATTATTTAATTGTATTTATTTTGTAATTTATATTTTTTTCCAATTTTAGTTTTTTTACATTTTCTTGTTTCTCCCTTTTTATGATCCCAAGAAAAAGAGGAAGTCCTATTGTCCACTCCTTGTGCAGAAAACATACAATTGTTTGAAATTAAACTAATAAAATATAGAACGATATTTTCCTACTAATATTTTTCTGTTGACAGTAGTTATTTATTATCTATATGAAATAACTGTTTTTATGGATGGTAGAACATTTTTTAGCATGTTTCAATTTCTTTATTATTGTACTTCTTAGTAGTAGAATATTGTATTTGTTCATGTATGTAAAAAAATCTATTCATGATATTCCAATAAATAAACATTGGTCATAGAATTTTTAGTAATGTGTTTCATAATTTTGAAATATGTTAATTATGTAAGATTTTGTTTAACATAAGTTGTTAAAAATAATTCCATATTCCGTTGAACATATTTTTTTTGAAGCATAAATATGCTTATTTTTTCTGTCCTTTTCGTATTGATGACTTTATGGTTCTCGGACTTACACGAGTATAATCGGCACTGGAATCTATGCAACAACATTTGAAAACAAAGTCTTTATTATTTGCTTGGTTGACGTCCATGTATAAACTTTGAATCAAAATAAACACATTGTTTGGAATTGTTCGCAAATTTTTGTTAGGGATGGTGAAGACGTCCATGCACAATATAGATTTTGAACCAAAAGGAAATAAATTATTACAAGTTGTTTATGTGAATTATTCTTTCACTTTTGAAGTATATCAAGTACAAACTTAGTCGCACACAACTGGAACTCTTCTCTCATTTGTGTGTGAACATCTACCACTCTTGGACGGTTCCAGATGATTTGGAGCGGTTGTCATCTCCAAAGGGGATTAAACATGTCCCATCACACACAATCATCACGCTAACGATGTAGTCAAGGATCCCTATACTTCTGCTCGTGGTGGGTCATTTTGTTACATGTTCTCTCTGTTTAGGTATCCTATTAGCGACATCATGGAGACATAATTAGAGGATAATGAGTCCCTCGGGTCGATCTTCTCCCGGCGGCGTCTTCGTCGGCGTGGCGTGTGGCGAGCGCGGGTGTGTTTTTGTTGGTCTCATTTACTGGATATTGCGGGTTTATGAACTTTTGATATAGTCTAAAATCTCATCAATTATGCGCTTGCATTTGATCATTTGATATTAATATGCTTACTTATTAGTATCTACATTTTTTTAAAGAATTGTATTTGTTTATCAAAAGCACACTTTTTGTGAGGAAATGCATGTTTAAAGATTCCTTTTTTTGGCATATTTATATTAAGAATGTTCAAATTTAGTTCCTTACTTCATTTCTTAATTAATTCCTTACTCTAAATATATATATATATATATATATATATATATTTACTGAGTTCCACTGCTTCCTCGAGGTATTGGGCTATGTTTGGAGGTTTAAATAAAAAAAAATTCGGCAAGAGCGGCCCCATTCCAGCATTCACACTGGCCCATAAAGCTTGGCTGGGCTCATTAGCACTCACTTTCACACGGTCCCGTTCCGGCAAGCCACACGCCACGCTCCCCACCCACTCCCGCACGACGGCAGCAGCAGGAGCGGCGCCTACCCACCAGCGCGGCGCCGACCGGCGAATCGACCCTCGGCCCCGGCGAGGTCTCTCAGGTACCCTCCTCTTCCTTCTCCCCTCACCTTCCCCCGTCCCCTTTTGCTCGCTCAGGCCTTCTCCTCACCTGCCCCCGCCATGTCCGCTGGCTATGCACGCCAGGTGTTCGACGCATTGCCTGACGCGCTTGTGACTGGTTGCGATGTTCGAAATACCATAGCTTTCGATGATGTTGTTGCTTCTTTGCAGGACTGATGGAAGCAGACAAGAAACCACACTCGCAACCACAGCAGTCGTGGTCGGACCTCCCGCTGGAAATGGCCGGCCAGGTGCTCAGCCTGCTCCCGGCGTACGCCGACCGTGCCCGCTTCGCCGCAGTGTGCCCCCAGTGGCGTGCGGCTGCGAGGCAGCTCCAGCCCCCGCCACTTCCGCTGATCTCGCTGCCGGATGGCACCTTTTACAGCCTCATGTACGACAAGCCCTTCCGCTTCCCTGACTGTGGCTTCCAAGGGTACAAGAATGTCTGTGGCAGCTGGCTCGTCTTCTCACGTGCCCACGGGTGCTTCCTGGTAGACCCCTTCTCCAGGGCCACCGTGGCGCTCCCTGCTCTCTCCAGCGTCCGACTCCGGCCTCCAAATGCTGTCGCTAAATGGTCAGAGTACGGAGGTCCAAAGTTTGCTGACCCCTACATCACATGGATGCATATCAATGACTCAGAGGAGCTGCGCATAAGTAAGCTAATCATGTGCTCACCACATCTCGTTGCTGCACTTGTTGGCATTGGGCACACCAGTCAGATTCTAATGTGCCAGCCAGGGGCCTTGTCGTGGTCAGTACGTGCTTACGACCAGTGCAAGGATTTTGAAGACATGTCATTCTACCAGGGCAAGCTGTATGCCATTGCCAAGGACGAGAACCTCCTTGTGGTGAACATCAGCGAAGACCATAGCACCGGCGATCCACAGGTTTCTTGGATTGGACAGGCCATCAGGGGTGATTCTCCTCCATGGTATTCATGTGTGTTTGACGACAACAGTATGGCCTTAAAGAAGCTCTACCTGGTTGAATCGCGTGGGATGTTGCTGATGGTACGCAGGACGATTTGGTGTCAGTTTCCTGAACCTGGAGAAGGCAATGAAGTTATTGCTGGAAAGAACGAGTTTGAGGTTTTCCAGGCTGACTTTCAGCGTTCACGGTGGGTCAAGGTGTCGACCGTGGGGGACGACCAAGTGCTGTTTGTGGGGCGAAAGTGCTCGAGGTCCATGTCCGTGTCGCAGTACGGGTTGCCGGGCGATCGCATCTTCTTCTTGGATGATGATGAGGATAATCGCATAGAGTATGCCTATGAGGAGGAGAATACTTCTTTCGGCGTCTATTCCATGAGATCCCGCAGCATCCGTTCCGGTGATCCAAATATTTCCTGGAAGCGGTGCGCTGAGATGTATCTGGCAGCATGGCTCTTCCCTCAGGACCGCTGAGAGGTTCTTATATTGTTAGCCCGTTATTGCTATGCAAGCTGCTCCCAGGTTATCTGACCATGCTATTGATGTTGTCGTTATGCTGTTATTCTGCAAGCTGTGTTGTTTGGCTTCCCTACCTAGTACGTAGAAATTATCTGAACTTTGTTACTTTGTTAAGTGCCGTGTTCCATCAGTGCTTGCCTGAACTTATTGTGGTGGTCACTACTACTCTACTAGCGCTATGAAAGCTGCTAGCATCCAGCTACTGTGGGTTGTTATGCCTATGAATGATCTTAAAACTGTGCCGCTGCATTGGTAGAAATTATCTGAACTTATTGTGGTGGCCACTACTAGCTGTACTATGAAAGCGGTGCGTGCAGCTACCGTGGATTGTTGTGCTAGAAATTATCTGAACTTATCTTTAAGACTGCCACTGCTCATGTCTGTTATCTTTGGCATGGCGGTCTCTTCTTCCTTTTTATGAGAATGTCATGTCATGGCATGGTCTTTGTTGTCACCATGTATTAAGTAAGTAACTCTGGAAGTTTGGTTGTTTCATTGTGTGATCAACCCAGGAAAATGAAAAATATTGCAGAAAAGAAATTATCATCTCCATTGGAGATTAAGTTCGTCCCCTCTCCCCCGATCGCTGCTCTCGCGTTGGTGGCAGGTGTCCCTACTCCCTAGTTCAGGTTCCGGTCCCGAGGGAAGAGCCAGAAAGTGTATCTTCTCGTTTACACGATCATTAGTTACTTGTTTGGGTTTGTAAAAGGAATGGAAGCGCTGCGATGAGATGCGTCTGGCAGCATGGCTCTTCCCACAGGACCGTTGAGAGGTTGTTATACTGCTAGGCCGGCCCCCTATCCAAGCTGCTCCCTTCAGGTTATCTGACCGTGCTATAGATGTTGTTGTTCATGGTTTGGTTGTCTTACCATGCTATAGATGTTGTCGTTCTGTGGTTATTCTGCAAGCCGGGAATGCGTTGGTATAAATATGTCAACTTGGTTACTCTGTTTAAGTGGAGTGCATCAGTACATGTCTGAACTTGGTATACTATAAGTAGAAGCTAGTAGCTGTTACCTGCACCGGTTTGCAGCTACCGTGGGTCTATGAATGATCTTAAAACCGTGTCACTACTTATCTGTCTATTATCTTTACTGTCACCCTGTTGCAAGTAGCTAGCTCTTGAACGTCAGGTTGTTTCATGCTCAAGTTGCGTTCCTCTTTTGCAGCTGTATTTCTTGTGTGGTTTGACTGAATTTGGAGGCTCAGGCTTTGTTTCAGAGAAAAAGAAGCGGCCAAGAAAGGTGACATGCAAACTAGTAAGACACAGGGAGGCAAAGTACCGAGATATTAATTTGAATTTATATCCTGAACCGAGGCAAAAAAAAAATGCAGAGAAAAAAAAAGGTATTTTGCAGTTCTGAGCTAGCTTTTTTTTTTGAGAAGAACATGCTTTACTTTATTGATCAATAGAGCGAATTACAGGAATAATAGAAGTATCATGAGGGTATAACAGCCATACATGGCGACCCTCCCCTAAATGTAAAGCATGTCGAGCTAAGCCATGAGCCTCCTTATTAGAGAGACGTCTCTCATGGACGAAAGAACAAGACTGAAACTCCCTACTCGAGTCGATGATCTCCTCCACGATTGGAGCAATTGTACCCATAGTGCCAGTATGTATGTCCTTGACCACCGAAAGGCAATCCGAAGCTACCTTCAAATGAGTAAGTGCAAGGTCCCTGGCTAAAGCAATAGCCTCGCGGCATGCCAAAGCTTCCAGTATGTTCGGGTCGGTCATGCCATGGAATACCACCGCTGCTGACCCAGCAAATGCTCCTGATTGATCCCAACAGACCGCACTTATAGCCCCAACAGGAGGTTGTTTACAAATAGCAGCATCGACATTTACCTTGTGATGACCCGCCGGTGTGGAAAATGAAACATATTGCAGGAAAAAAAAGTGTTATGCAGTTCTGAGCTAGCTGTCCCCACACAGAGTGTGCTTGGTTTTTAAATCAACAGGCCGCACGCGCGACAACGGCCCAGCTAGCTCCACCAGAGTCCGGTTCTGAGCTAGCTGCCCCACACAGGGTGTGCTTGGGTTGATTAAACGGCCGGCCGCGCAAATTCGGCCCAGCTAGCTCCACTGCAAAGCTCCCGCCATTTTGAGCTCGGCGAGACAAAGGCTTAGCCGGTCGCTATTTACGCTGGCCTGTAACGCTGAAAACTAGCGAGGTGGGACCAAATAAGTCGCCTTCGCATACAACCAACAATCTCAGCCCGCATCTTCGCACCACCGAGGTGACAAGCCATGTCTAAGCTCTATCACATAGTATAACCGATCTCGCCCGCGTCGAAAAAAAAGAAAACCAAGGCGTCGACCCTACGGTTTGTGCTCGCGGCCGAGGTGGTCGGTGGTCCGCGGCGGGTCTGCAGCCGGAGCCAGGCGCCGCACGTAGTCTCGGCGGAGCAGATTTGTTTGGTTCTTGTGTGGTTCGACCGATGTTGGAGGCTCAGTTATCAGCGCAGTTTTTTTAGGGCAAAGCAAAGCTTTATAACTTAACGGTGTACGGGCAAATCACCCGAAACACAAACAACCACGACGGGTGGTACATGAGAGTCCCACTCGATACAGTCGTTTGGGCAACATGAGCGACCGAGTTTTGCTAGTTCATGCGCTACGTATTCGTACTACGACGACATGCATTTATGGACTGTTCAGAGAACCACATCTTAAGCTGGGACTTGATGTCCTCGATGATGGCCGCATGCGATGAAGAGACCGCCTTTGTGAAGTCGAGCGCTTCTTGGAGTAGTTTCGAGTCCGTTTAAAAGATCGCTCTGAGCGCACCCACATCGACAGCCATTGAGATCGCTTGGGACATGGCTATTACTTGTGCAGCAAAAGGATCGGCGGTGTGCTCTGTGCGCGCAGCTCGAGCCAGTAACACCTCTCCCGTATGATCTCTGATCACCACTCCCCACATCACAAAGGACTCGCCCGGAGTGAAAGCACCATCCAGGTTGATTTTTACTCTATCCTGTGGCGGTGGTTGCCACTTGCATTCTGAAGGAGGTTTTGTTTTCGTGGTGAACAGTTGGAAATACTCCAATGTGTTGCTCAGGGTGCGCCGGGTTAGCTCTGACACATGGACAGGTAGTCTCCCTCTCTGACCTTATTCCTGTTATTCCACCGGTGCCACCAGAAGGTAAGGACTTGCACTCGCGTTTTTTCATCTAGGTCCCATAGGTAATCCTGCATTGCATGCACGGACGTGATCTGCTCTAACTCGGATCTGATTCGTTCCAGTTGCATGGCCCTCCAAGCTTCCTTCACGGATTTACACTTGACAAACAGATGAGCTCCATCCTCGTCCGCTAGACCACCGAAGAGGCATTTTGTGGACTCCTGACTCCCCGCCGAACCAGATTTGTGCGTAACGCCGGGGACTCGTGTTTGATTCTCCAAGTGAACATCTGAACAGCCCAAGTTTTTTTTTTGCGGATTTCTTGACTTGACGTCTTGACCCTGTCCGCGGCTTTACCGATGGGATCGAAGGGGACACGACTAAATTGAACCTGACAAAGCCATGTCTTCCAGGCCGTGGATTAACCATGGACTGGAAACACGCAGGACATGCTCCAAGTTAAATCGAAAGCCATTTAGAAACCGCGTAATACAAAGATCGATATGCACTAGAAGTAGGTTGCAGTAGTAGCAGTATGATATTCTTGTTTTTAATCCAGTACTACCTTTATCTCTTAATATAAGATGTTTTTGTAGTTAAATTAAACTGCAAAAAGTCTTATATTAAAGGATAGATGTGGTTCTTATTTGGCCATGTTTTCAGATGTGCGCTTGGAGGCCATGCATGACATCTACGCATGCATGTGGTGGTTAGCAGTTGAAGCTAACTCCATCACCCTGGTTTATTTTGGCATGATAATGCATGGCTATTTTTTTTTTTTTGAGAACAAACAACGGAAAGTTGCTTCTCTTTTTCATTAAGATAGAAGGAGAAATTAATTTACAGGTTTTAGGTGAAAACGAACACCCTCTTGATCACCAGGTAAAGAAACACCCACACCACCAACCGTCTAAAAGGGATGCCCTACTTCTCATTAAACCCTGCCTCACTGCGCCTTGCATGCAAGGGGCCATCGGCTATGCTCATTCACTCTCCCTTAGCTACCACTCTTTGCACCCGCACCACTTTGCCCTCTAAAACCCTAGAGTTTATCAAGCCATACACTGTGTGAAGCTCCAAAATCAAAATTGTAGAGATCCTTCATTCTTGATGCGCGGGATCCTTTCCTCCATTGAGCACCACACCGTTCAGAACGTGATCGTCCGCTCTAGGTATAAGCCTTGTAAGGGCATCTGCAATACTGACCCTTAAAACAAACATTGTATCCGTCCGCGGACGCATACAGACGGGTCTGCGGATAGTGATATGGGAACCGACCATCTAACCATGTCACCATACATTTCAAAATGCATTTGAACAAACTGGAAGAAATACATGCAAATCAGATGATTTTTATCTAAACTGAAGCATATGCATTAGATTTTTAGCACATTTCATTAAACAAAAGCAATCAGACCTAAACCTAGTCTAAATCTACGTGGCGGCCATCCTTCAAGTCCTTGTTGTTCCCCTCTGTGTCGATGTCGGGCGGCCGTGTCCATGTCAGGCAGAGATGAGATCCATGAAGTGAAGGTGCAGTCGCCTGTGAGGAAGAATAGGAGATGGGCCACAGACCAGCACACTTCAGACTCGAGGCCCCGCCGCCGCCCATGCACTACTCCTTCTCGTCAGAGTCCACGACCTATCCGCCGCTAGTGGACGTGAGGTCGATGATGGACATGGACGCGTCGGCCTCGTTGTCGTAGCGGCGCCAACAAAGCACATTTGGCGGCACGGATGATGTGCAGCTACCGGCGTTCTCGCCCGCGATCGCCACCACCGTCAACACCGCGACCGCATTGCAGGCGGTGCGAACACGCGCCGCCTCTTACAATGCCTGGTGATCAAAGACGAAGTTAGGCTTCTCCGCGGCCATGGACTCCATGGCCTCCTTGCTCGCGAGCTCGCATAGATCTGGTCCTCTATCAGCCGGTGCTGCTCAAGGAGGGAGGGGTTGTACTGATGCTCCTCCTATGACTGTCAGAACACTAACAACGGTTGTGGCTCTGGATGCTCCTCCTCCATGGCGGCATTGAAGTGCACCTACTCCATGGTCAAGCCGGCATGGAGCGGCACAGGCAGGACCACCGACTCGTTGGAGGAGGTTGTTGGGGAACGTAGCAGAAATTCAAAATTTTCCTATGTGTCACCAAGATCTATCTATGGAGAAACTAGCAACGAGGGGAAGGAGAGTGCATCTACATACCCTTGTAGATCGCTAAGCGGAAGCGCTCGAGAGAACGGGGTTGAAGGAGTCGTACTCGTCGTGATCCAAATCACCGGAGATCCTAGTGCCGAACGGACGCACCTCCGCGTTCAACACACGTACAGCCCGGTGACGTCTCCCATGCCTTGATCCAGCAAGGTGAGAGGGAGAGGTTGAGGAATACTCCATCCAGCAGCAGCACAATGGCGTGGTGGTGATGGAGGAGCGTGGTAGTCCAGCAGGGCTTCGCCAAGCACCGCGAGATATGAGGAGAAAGAGAGATAGGGCTGCGCCAACAGGAGAAGAAACTCATGTGTTGGGCTGCTCCTATGCCTCCACTATATATAGGGGGAGAGGGGGCTGCGCCCCCACCTAGGTTTCCACCCCTAGGGGCGGCGGCCAGCCCTAGATCCCATCTAGGGGGGCGGCCAAGGGGTGGAGATGGGGAAACTTGCCCCCCAAGCAAGGTGGGGCGCCCCCTCCCCAAACCCTAGGCGCCTTGGGCCCTTGTGGGGAGGGCGGGGGGGCGCACCAGCCCACCTGGGGCTGGTCCCCTCCCACACTTGGCCCATGCATCCCTCCGGGGCCGGTGGTCCCACTTGGTGGACCCCCGGGACCCTCCCGGTGGTTCCGGTACGTTACCGATAAAACCCAAAACTTTTCCGGTGACCAAAACAGGACTTCCCATATATAAATCTTTACCTCCGGACCATTCCGGAACTCCTCATGACGTCCGGGATCTCATCCGGGACTCCGAACAACATTCGGTAACCACATACAAACTTCCTTTATAACCCTAGCATCATCGAACCTTAAGTGTGTAGACCCTACGGGTTCGGGAGACATGTAGACATGACCGAGATGTTCTCCGGTCAATAACCAACAGCGGGATCTGGATACCCATGTTGGCTCCCACATGTTCCACGATGATCTCATCGGATGAACCACGATGTCAAGGACTCAATCGATCCCGTATACAATTCCCTTTGTCTAGCGGTATTGTACTTGCCCGAGATTCGATCGTCGGTATCCCGATACCTTGTTCAATCTCGTTACCAGCAAGTCTCTTTACTCGTTCCGTAACACATCATCCCGTGATCAACCCCTTGGTCACATTGTGCACATTATGATAATGTCCTACCGAGTGGGCCCAGAGATACCTCTCCGTTTACATGGAGTGACAAATCCCAGTCTCGATTCGTGCCAACCCAACAGACACTTTCGGAGATACCTGTAGTGCACCTTTATAGCCACCCAGTTACGTTGTGACGTTTGGTACACCCAAAGCATTCCTACGGTATCCGGGAGTTGCACAATCTCATGGTCTAAGGAAAAGATACTTGACATTAGAAAAGCTTTAGCATACGAACTACGATCTTTGTGCTAGGCTTAGGATTGGGTCTTGTCCATCACATCATTCTCCAAATGATGTGATCCCCTTATCAATGACATCCAATGTCCATGGTCAGGAAACCGTAACCATCTGTTGATCAACGAGCTAGTCAACTAGAGGCTTACTAGGGACATGGTGTTGTTTATGTACCCACACATGTATCTGAGTTTCCTATCAATACAATTATAGCATGGGTAATAAACGATTATCCTGAACATGGAAATATAATAATAATAACTAATTTATCATTGCCTCTAGGGCATATTTCCAACAGTCTCCCACTTGTACTAGAGTCAATAATCTAGTTCACATCGCCATGTGATTAAAACAGACAGGTCACATCGCCATGTGACCAACATCCAAAGAGTTTACTAGTGTCTAAACTAGTTCACATCACCATGTGATTAAGTCTCAATGTGTTCTGGGGTTTGATCATGTTTTGCTTGTGAGAGAGGTTTTAGTCAACGATTCTGCAACTTTCAGATCCGTATGTACTTCGCAATTCTCTATGTCATATTGTAAATGCTGCTTCCATACTCCACTTGAAGCTATTCCAAATGGTTGCTCCACTATACGTATCCGGTTTGCTACTCAGAGTCATTCGGATAGGTGTTAAAGCTTGCATCGACGTAACCCTTTACGCCGAACTCTTTATCACCTCCATAATCGAGAAACATTTCCTTATTCTTCTAAGGATAATTTTGACCGCTATCCAATGATTCGTTCCTGGATCATTCTTGTACCCCTTGACTGACTCATGGCAAGGCACACTTCTGGTGTGGTACATAGCATAGCATACTATAGAGCCTACGTCTGAAACGTAGGGGACGACCTTCGTCCTTTCTCTCTCTTCTACCATGGTCGAGCTTTAACTCTTAACTTCATACCTTACTACTCAGGCAAGAACTCCTTCTTTGACTGATCCATCTTGAACACCTTCAAGATCATGTCAAGGTATGTGCTCATTTGAAAGTATTATTAAACATTTTGATCTATCTTATAGATCTTGATGCTTATTCTTCAAGTAGCTTAATCCAGGTCTTCCATTGAAAAACACTTTTCAAATAACCCTATATGCTTTACAGAAAAAATCTACATCATTTCTGATCAACAATATGTCAACAACATATACTTATCAGAAATTCTATAGTGCTCCCACTCACTTCTTTGGAAATACAAGTTTCTCATAAACTCTGTATAAACCCAAAATATTTGAACATCTCATCAAAGGGTACATTCCAACTCCGAGATGCTTACTCCAGTCCTTAGAAGGATCGCTGGAGCTAGCATACTTGTTAGCGTCTTTCAGGATTGTCAAAACCTTCTGGTTGTATCACATACAACCTTTCCTCAAGAAAACTTTCGAGGAAACAATGTTTTGACATTCTATCTGCAAGATTTCATAAATAATGCAGTAACTGCTAATCCATTTCCAACAGACTCCTAGCATCGCTACGAGTGAGAAAGCCTCACCGTAGTCAACTCCTTGAACTTGTCGGAAAACATCTTAACGACAAGTCGAGCTTTCTTAATGGTGATTCTTACCATCATTGTCTGTGTTCCTTTTAAAATCCATCTGTACCCAACGGCCTTACGACCATCAAGTATTTCTTCCAAAGTCATGGATCCTTTCTCGGATTTTATGGCCTCGAGCCATTCGTCGGAATCCGGGCCCACCATCGCTTCTCCATAGCTCGTAGGTTCATTGTTGTCTAGCAACATGACCTCTAAGACAGGATTGCGTACCACTCTGAAGTAGTACGCATCCTTTGTCACCCTACGAGGTACGGTAGTGACTTGATCCGAAACTTCATGATCACTATCATAAGCTTCTACTTCAATTGGTGTAGGCATCACGGGAACAACTTCCTGTGCCCTGCTACACACTAGTTGAAGTGATGGTTCAATAACCTCATCAAGTCTCCACCATCCTCCCACTCAATTCCCGAGACAAACCTTTCCTCGAGAAAGGACCCAATTCAAGAAACAATCCCTATTGCTTTCGGATCTGAATTAGGAGGTATACCCAACTGTTTTGGGTGTCCTATGAAGATGCATTTTATCCGCTTTGGGTTCGAGCTTATCAACCTGAAACCTTTTTTACATAAGCGTCGCAGCCCCAAACTTTTAAGAAACAACAATTTAGGTTTCTCCAAACCATAGTTCGGTGTCGTCTCAACGGAATTATGTGGTGCCCTATTAAAGTGAGTGCGCTTGTCTCTAATGCCTAACCCATGAACGATAGTGGTAATTCGATAAGAGATATCATGGTACGCACCATATCCAATAGGGTGCAACTATGATGTTCGGACACACCATCACACTATGGTGTTCCAGGCGGTATTAATTGTGAAACAATTTCCACAATGTCTTAATTGTGTGCCAAAGCTCGTAACTTAGATACTCATCTCTATGATCATATCATAGACATTTTATCCTCTTGTCACAATGATCTTCAACTTCACTCTGAAATTACTTGAACCATTCAATAATTCAGACTTGTGTTTCATCAAGTAAATATACAGTATCTACTTAAATCATCTGTGAAGTAAAACATAACGATATTCACTGCATGCCTCAGCACTCATTGGACTGCACACATCAAAGTGTGTTACTTCCAACAAGTTGCTATCTTGTTCCATCTTACTGAAACCGAGGCTTTTCAGTCATCTTTCCTATGTGGTATGATTTGCATATCTCAAGTGATTCAAAATCAAGTGAGTCCAAACGATCCATCTGCATGGAGTTTCTTCATGCGTATACACCAATAGACATGGTTTGCATGTCTCAAACTTTTTAAAACGAGTGAGTCTAAAGATCCATCAACATGGAGCTTCATCATGCGTTTTACACCAATATGACTTACATGGCAGTGCCACAAGTAAGTGGTACTATCATTACTATCTTATATCTTTTGGCATGAAAATGTGTATCACTACGATCGAGATTCAATAAACCATTCCTTTTAGGTGCTAGACCATTGAAGGTATTATTCAAATTAACAGAGTAACAATTATTCTCCTTAAATGAATAACCATATTGCGATAGACATAATCCAATCATGTCTATGCTCAACGCAAACACCAAATAACAATTATTTAGGTTTTAGCACCAATCTCGATGGTAGAGGGAGCGTGCGATGCTTGATCACATCAACCTTGGAAACACTTCCAACACATATCGTCAGTTCACCTTTAGCTAGTCTCCGTTTATTCCGTAGCTGTTATTTCGAGTTACTAACACTTAGCAACCGAACCGGTATCTAATACCCTGGTGCTACTAGGAGTACTAGTAAATTACACATTAACATAATGTACATCCAATGTACTTCTGTCGACCCTGCCTGCCTTCTTATCTACCAAGTATCTAGGGTAATTCTGCTCCAGTGGCTGTTCCCCTTATTACAGAAGCACTTAGTCTCGGGTTTGGGTTCAACCTTGGGTTTCTTCACTGGAGCAGCAACTGATTTGCCGTTTCATGAAGTGTCCCTTCTTGCCCTTGCCCTTCTTGAAACTAGTGGTTTCACCAACCATCAACAATTGATGCTCCTTCTACTTTCGCGGTGTCAAACATCGTGAATACCTCAAGGATCATCATATCTATCCCTGATATGTTATAGTTCATCACGAAGCTCTAGCAGCTTGGTGGCAATGACTTTGGAGAAACATCACTATCTCATCTAGAAGATCAACTCCCACTCGATTCAAGTGATTTGTTGTGCTCAGACAATTTGAGCACAAGCTCAACGATTGAGCTTTTTCTCCCTTAGTTTGCAGGCTAAAAAAATCGTCGGAGATCTTATACCTCTTGACGTAGGCACGAGCCTGAAATCCCAATTTCAGCCCTCGAAACATCTCACATGTTCCGCGACGTTTCGAAAAACGTTTTTGGTGCCTCAACTCTAAAACCGTTTAACTGAACTATCACGTAGTTATCAAAACGTGTATGTACGATGTTCGCAACATCCACAAACGACGTTTGGGGTTTAGCACACTGAGCGGTGCATTAAAGACATAAGCTTTCTACTGTCCGCATAATCGCTACTGTCAACTTTCAACTATATTTTCTCTAGGAACATATCTAAACAGTGGAACTAAAGCGCGAGCTTTACGACATAATTTGCAAAGATCTTTTGACTATGTTCAGGATAATTAAGTTCATCTTATGAACTCCCACTCAGATAGACATCCCTCTAGTCATCTAAGTTATTACATGATCCGAGTCAACTAGGCCGTGTCTGATCATCACGTGAGACGGACTAGTCATCATCGGTGAACATCTTCATGTTGATCGTATCTACTATACGACTCATGCTCGACCTTTCGGTCTCTTGTGTTCCGAGGCCATGTCTGTACATGCTAGGCTCGTCAAGTTAACCTAAGTGTTTTGCGTGTGTAAATCTGGCTTACACCCGTTGTATGTGAACGTAAGAATCTATCACACCCGATCATCACGTGGTGCTTCAAAACGATGAACTTTTGCAACGGTGCACAGTTAGGGGGAACACTTTCTTGAAATTTTAATAAGGGATCATCTTATTTACTACCGTCGTTCTAAGAAAATAAGATGCACAAACATGATAAACATCACATGCAATCAAATAGTGACATGATATGGCCAATATCATTTTGCTCCTTTTGATCTCCATCTTCGGGGCTCCATGATCATCATCGTCACCGGCATGACACCATGATATCCATCATCATGATCTCCATCATCGTGTCTTCATGAAGTTGTCTCGCCAACTATTACTTCTACTACTATGGCTACCAGTTAGCAATAAAGTAAAGTAATTACATGGCGTTGTTCAATGACACGCAGGTCATACAATAAATAAAGACAACTCCTATGGCTCCTGCCGGTTGTCATACTCATCGACATGCAAGTCGTGATTCCTATTACAAGAACATGATCAATCTCATACATCACATATCATTCATCACATTCTTCATGGCCATATCACATCACATAGCATACCCTGCAAAAACAAGTTAGACGTCCTCTAATTGTTGTTTGCATGTTTTACGTGGCTGCTATGGGTTTCTAGCAAGAACGTTTCTTACCTACGCAAAACCACAACGTGATATGCCAATTGCTATTTTCCCTTCATAAGGACCCTTTTCATCGAATCCGTTCCGACTAAAGTGGGAGAGACTGGCACCCGCTAGCCACCTTATGCACCAAGTGCATGTCAGTCGGTGGAACCTGTCTCACGTAAGTGTACGTGTAAGGTCGGTCCGGGCCGCTTCATCCCACAATACCGTCGAAACAAGATTGGACTAGTAACGGTAAGCATATTGAACAAAATCAACGCCCACAACTACTTTGTGTTCTACTCGTGCAAAGAATCTACGCAATAGACCTAGCTCATGATGCCACTGTTGGGGAACGTAGCAGAAATTCAAAATTTTCCTACGTGTCACCAAGATCTATCTATGGAGAAACTAGCAACGAGGGGAAGGAGAGTGCATCTACATACCCTTGTAGATCGCTAAGCGGAAGCGCTCAAGAGAACGGGGTTGAAGGAGTCATACTCGTCGTGATCCAAATCACCGGAGATCCTAGTGCCGAACGGACGGCACCTCCGCGTTCAACACACGTACAACCCGGTGACGTCTCCCATGCCTTGATCCAGCAAGGTGAGAGGGAGAGGTTGAGGAATACTCCATCCAGCAGCAGCACAACGGCGTGGTGGTGATGGAGGAGCGTGGTAGTCCAGCAGGGCTTCGCCAAGCACCGCGAGATATGAGGAGAAAGAGAGGTAGGGCTGCGCCAACAGGAGAAGAAACTCATGTGTTGGGCTGCTCCTATGCCTCCACTATATATAGGGGGAGAGGGGGCTGCGCCCCCACCTAGGTTTCCACCCCTAGGGGCGGCGTCCAGCCCTAGATCACATCTAGGGGGGGCGGCCAAGGGGTGGAGAGGGGGAAACTTGCCCCCCAAGCAAGGTGGGGCGCCCCCTCCCCAAACCCTAGGCGCCTTGGGCCCTTATGGGGGGGCGCACCAGCCCACCTGGGGCTGGTCCCCTCCCACACTTGGCCCATGCAGCCCTCCGGGGCCGGTGGCCCCACTTGGTGGACCCCCGGGACCCTCCCAGTGGTCCCGGTACGTTACCGATAAAACCCGAAACTTTTCCGGTAACCAAAACATGACTTCCCATATATAAATCTTTACCTTCGGACCATTCCGGAACTCCTCGTGACATCTGGGATCTCATCCGGGACTCCGAACAACATTCGGTAACCACATACAAACTTCCTTTATAACCCTAGCGTCATCGAACCTTAAGTGTGTAGACCCTACGGGTTCGGGAGACATGTAGACATGACCGAGACGTTCTCCGGTCAATAACCAACAGCGGGATCTGGATACCCATGTTGGCTCCCACATGTTCCATGATGATCTCATCGGATGAACCACGATGTTAAGGACTCAATCGATCCCGTATACAATTCCCTTTGTCTAGCGGTATTGTACTTGCCCGAGATTCGATCATCGGTATCCCGATACCTTGTTCAATCTCGTTACCAGCAAGTCTCTTTACTCGTTCCGTAACACATCATCCCGTGATCAACCCCTTGGTCACACTGTGCACATTATGATGATGTCCTACCGAGTGGGCCCAGAGATACCTCTCCGTTTACACGGAGTGACAAATCCCAGTCTCGATTCGTGCCAACCCAACAGACACTTTCGGAGATACCTGTAGTGCACCTTTATAGCCACCCAGTTACGTTGTGACGTTCGGTACACCCAAAGCATTCCGACGGTATCCGGGAGTTGCACAATCTCATGGTCTAAGGAAAAGATACTTGACATTAGAAAAGCTTTAGCATACGAACTACGATCTTTGTGCTAGGCTTAGGATTGGGTCTTGTCCATCACATCATTCTCCAAATGATGTGATCCCGTTATCAACGACATCCAATGTCCATGGTCAGGAAACTGTAACCATCTGTTGATCAACGAGCTAGTCAACTAGAGGCTTACTAGGGACATGGTGTTGTTTATGTACCCACACATGTATCTGAGTTTCCTATCAATACAATTATAGCATGGGTAATAAACGATTATCCTGAACACGGAAATATAATAATAATAACTAATTTATCATTGCCTCTAGGGCATATTTCCAACAGAAGTCACCACCATCGTTCGGTCATCGTCCGAAACCTCCAGGGGAGTTGGCTGACATGCTTGCCTATATTTGCCTAGCACGAAAACCCTATTAGCTGGCTGCAAGGGTGACCATCTCGTGCTTCTACTCCGTCGAAAGGCTCTCCCAGAACGCGCCAGAGCTCGTGGCTATGGCGGAGGTGGTACATGAAGGAGGATGTTAATCGGGACGTGGTGTGGTGTGGTTTGTGACGAACATGGCCTCGTTAAAATAGTAGATGCCGGCCAGGCCAAGCGGTGGGGTGTGTAAATCCGGGCGCCGGAGTTGGTTTCTCGGGTGACGAGCCTATTTAATGATGACTGTCGGACGGATGGGCAACCCGTTTGAATGGGGTAAATATCATTTGCAATGCGTCCAATCAAGTCTCTTCGGTAGTCAACATGCGCGAAGACTGGGACGTGGCGTGAGTAGTTCTCCCAACCGGCAAGCCACTTTAATGCCGGTACTAGTGCGAGGTTCCCACGCTCTGGGCCAACATGAATGTGCAGCAACCTCTTTGCAATGGAGAAGGCGGGGGCGCGGGAGAGATTTTCGGGCGGTTTCTGGGTGTCGAACGCGCGCGTGGCATTAGTACGAACGCACGCAAAGTCCCCTAGCTTTCTTTCAGTGTACGAGAAAATAGACATCTAGACCGGTCTGCAGACTGGTGGGTACCGCGTTGGATGGCTTGCGTGTAAGTGCATCTAGTGCCCCTTAGTGATTTTGGTGTATTGAAGACTTATAGGTTAAGGGACTGATGCGTTTGTGAGTGTACACAAGTCTATAAGTCTATGAGGAGTTTGATATTTACAGAGAAAGTTGACCCCTAAAAATGAAGTTCTTCGACTGAAGACTTTGGATTTCTGAAGACTTTCTGAAGACTTTGAAAGTGAAGAAATTGGTGTGACCTTGAAGACTTGAAATTCATTCGAGGTGCAGGAGATATGCCCTAGAGGCAATAATAAATGATATTATTTATCTCCGAGTTCATAATTATGTTTTTGTTCCATGCTATAACTGCTATGGTTCTCGAGTCTGCAATAACACGAGGCTCGGAGGAAAACTCATATGCACGTGTGGAATAATAAATGGTAAGAAGTATTCCTAGTTTGGCCTCTAAGACTAGCTCAAGTGTTGCCTGATGGTTCCATTTTCCTAATCATGGGCATGTCTATGCCAGCAACTTTGAGGGCACAATGTTAACAGAACATTTGTGTTGAATCGACCCGGTTTGATGTTATGCTATGAGATTCATTCGTCACAAGTTAATGGTAAATAACACAGAGATGGTTAACATTTGCATGATTCCTTAGACCATGAGAGTATCGAGTTTCTTCATGCTTGCTTCATGAACTTTGGGGTTTGTTAAACGTCATCCGTAAATGGGTGGCTATTATGGCGGCTTACGGGTTCATGGAAAAGTGTGTCAAGTAACTTGATAGCTCAAGATTGGGATTTGCTCCTTCGATGATGGAGAGATATTCTCGGGCCCTCTCGGTATTACGGTATCCATCATTGTCTGGCCAGACACAGTGTGATTTGATCACAGGGATGCCGGAACACGGAAACAAGAAAAGAGAACAAAACCAGTAACGAGGTAACTAGCATAGTGGACAAGTTGTTGATCCACGGAGATGCAAGTAAATCTCACATCGGGTCTTTGTAACATATCGCGAAGCTATAGGAATAGCACACGGCAACTGGAGGTTCACTCGAATATTCATACGTGTGGGTATAGGGGTCAATATGGGTGTCCACGGCTCCGATGTTGATCATTGATCGGAAGGGGTTCCGGGTCATGTCTATACTTCACCGAACCTATAGGGTCACACGCTTAAGGGTCATCTATCTGTTGAATACTAGACAAGGAGTCTGAGAGAAAATCACCGAAAAAGTTTCGGACACCGGAAAAGTTTCGGACAGCGGAATCGTACCGCAGAGAGAGGTCATCGAATAAGTTTCGATGATACCGAAAAGTTGTTTCGGGATATACCATTAAGTCAAATTGGTTCTGGCACATGCCTGATAATTCTTGGAGGATGCCAGAATCATTCTGGAAGCTTTTTGGAATTTTCTGAGATAAAAACCGGAAATGTTCCGGAGCTGCCGGAGCCACTTCAGATGCGTTTCGCAGATGAAAATCACTAAAATGGAATTGTTCCATAACACGTTGAAAATCATTTTGGTGGGTATTGGAAATGTTCTAAGCCCACATAAATATTTTCAGTTCGAACGGACGCTGAAAAATGTCGTCGTGAATAGTGAAAGTGCTTTTTGGGATATTTATGGAAAACCACCTTTTGGGGCTTTACCCAAAAGGCTTGTAGATGAACTTGGGGACTAAGGAACCCCTTTTGGGGGGCCCCCATGAGGGGTTGCCGGCCACACATGTGGAGCTCCATGGAGCTCCATTGAAAGCACAAGTGCTCCCTAGGTGGTTTTGATAATTAATGTCAACATATCTCTTGTTGGACTAACACTTTCATCTAGTATGTTTCAGATAAGTTCAACAATGGAGTGGCATGGACTAAAGGATGTGGGAACTCTTTCAAGATGCTAAGGACAAAGGATTGGCTCAAGCTTCAAGCTCAAGACTCTTCATTTTACATTTTAGTGATCCAAGATCACATTGAGTCTATAGGAAAAGCCAATACTATCAAGAAGGGATGAGGTGTTGCTTAATGAGTTTCTTGCTCCACAGTGCTTAGTGACATGCTCCAAAACCCTCAACTACTTTCTCACATCCTCATATGACCTAAACCCAAAGTCAAAATCGGTCACACCAATTCTTTCTATCCGGCGCCACCGAGTTCAAATGTCATAGCCACTGCCACAAACCCTAGGCAAATCGGTCTCACTGATAAGGATCTCGTTCTCACCGAGATGGGATTATAATCTCTCTGTGTATGTCCATTACCAAAATCGGTCTCACCGAGTTTGAGCAATCGGTACTAACGAGATTATAATGCAAACTTCCTGGTTGACTCATTACCAAAATCGGTCCTACCGAGTTTGTGTAATTGGTCCAACCGAGTTTGCGTGACCAACTCTCTGGAAAGCTTATTACCAAAATCAGTCTCACCGAGTTTGTGTAATCGGTCTCACCGAGATTACGTTATGCCCTAACCCTAACCATACCGGTCCTACCGAGTTGCATTTCGGTCCCACCGAAAATCCTAACGGTCACTAGGTTTACTAAATCGGTCCGACCGAGTCTGTTGAATCGGTCCCACCGAGTTTGGTAAATTGTGTGTAACGATTAGAT
The DNA here is from genome assembly GCF_002162155.2 of Triticum dicoccoides. NCBI lineage: Eukaryota > Viridiplantae > Streptophyta > Magnoliopsida > Poales > Poaceae > Triticum > Triticum dicoccoides. The sequence goes on from NC_041381.1 coordinate 671,731,310, forward strand.
TTTGTGTGGAGGCTATATATAACCCTCCACCTCCTCTTCATTCGTTGAGAGAGCCATCAGACTGAACCTACACTTCCAGCATACATTTTCTGAGAGAGAACTACCTACTCATGTGTTGAGGCCAAGATATTCCATTCCTACCATATGAATCTTGATCTCTAGCCTTCCCTAAGTTGCTTTCCACTCAAATCTTCTTTCCACCAGATCCAAATCCTATGAGAGAGAGTTGAGTGTTGGGGAGACTATCATTTGAAGCACAAGAGCAAGGAGTTCATCATCAACGCACCGTTTGTTACTTCTTGGAGAGTGGTGTCTCCTAGATTGGCTAGGTGTCACTTGGGAGCCTTCGACAAGATTGTGGAGTTGAACCAAGGAGTTTGTAAGGGCAAGGAGATCGCCTACTTCGTGAAGATCTACCGCTAGTGAGGCAAGTCCTTCGTGGGCGACGACCATGGTGGGATAGACAAGGTTGCTTCTTCATGGACCCTTCGTGGGTGGAGCCCTCCATGGACTCGTGCAACCGTTACCCTTCGTGGGTTGAAGTCTCCACCAACGTGGATGTACGATAGCACCACCTATCGGAACCACGCCAAAAACATCTGTGTCTCCAATTGCGTTTGAATCCTCCAAAACCCTTCCCTTTACATTCTTGCAAGTTGCATGCTTTACTTTCCGCTGCTCATATACTCTTTGCATGCTTGCTTGCTATATGTTGTGAATGTTAAACTTGTGCCTAAACTCCACTTAAACTTAAAGAAGTTAAAAACTACACCTTTGATACTTAGTGTCTAATCACCCCCCCTCTACACACCTCTTCTCAAGGTCCTACAAGTGGTATCAGAGCTTTGGTCTCTATTGCCTTGGTTTAATCACCATTGGAGGAAGATGGATGAGTCTACTTTGGGGAGTCTTAGACATAGAGTGCCTATTCTTGATGGAGAGTATTTTCATGAGTGGAAAAATGAGATGCTTGTAATCTTCAATCAATATCATTTGAACAAGTACATTACTAGCCCTTGTGCACCTCATGTTGATCCTATGCATCCTACCCTTGATGAGTCAATTGACATGATCCGCAATCTTAGAACCGCCGAACTTATCCTTAGAGGATTGCCTAGAAACTTGATTGGATGTTTGCCTACTCTTAAGTGTGCCTACACCATATGGAAATTTCTTGAGGAACTCTTTCCAAATTATTCCTTGAAAAATCTAGATGAAATTCTCCATAAGTCTATTGCTTTGAGTAAGATGAATACTAGTGATCCTATGTTTGGTGATCGTCTATTTGAACTTACAAACCTTATGCGTGCCAAAGGAGATGCGTGCCAAAAATTCATAAGCAAGACTATTGTCAAACTCACTCTAACGAATCACCCTCTCTAGGATTTGATCCACCACATGACGATGTTGAACATGGATACTATGATGAGGATGATGATAGTGACTTCGATCTTGATGATGCAATGAGACATTTTGGTCTTATGGCAAATCTTCGGGGATATATGTCAGAAGGAAAGGAATGGGTTCTTGATAGTGGATGTACCGATCACATGACCGGAGATAAAGACATGTTTCGTGAGCTTGCTGAAAATGATAGTCCTCGAAAGTATGTCACTTTCGGTGACAAATCAAAGGGTAAGGTGGTTGGCCTCGGTAAGGTGGCCATATCACATGATAGCTCCATACAAAATGTTATGCTCGTTGAATCTCTTGGTTACAACTTACTTTCAGTATCTAGACTTGCTGATTTCGGTTTCAATGTCCTATTTACTGAAGTAGATTGCCAAGTGTTTCATCGAGAAAATCATAAAATGGTCTTTACCGATATACGTAGAGGTGATCTATACATTGTTGATTTCACTAAAAAGGCTCAACCTAAAACTTGCTTCATTGCTAAATCCTCAAAAGGTTGGTTATGGCATAGACGACTAGGTCATGTTGGTATGTGAAACCTTGACAAGCTTATTTAAGGGAATCATATCCTTGGTGTTAATGATGTCATATTTGATAAGGATAGAGTTTGCAGTGCTTGTCAAGCAGGTAAACAGGTTGGAGGAAGGCATCCCGTGAAGAACATCATGACCACAAGGAGACCACTCGAGCTACTTCACATGGATCTTTTTGGACCCAACTCTTACAAGAGTCTCAGTGGAAATTCTTTTGGTCTAGTTATAGTTGATGATTTTTCAAGATTTACGTGGATGTTCTTTCTCGATGATAAATCGCAGGTCCAAAAGATCTTCAAAAACTTCACTAGGAAGGCCCAAAATCAATTTGAAGTGAAGATCAAGAAGGTTCGCAACGACAACGGAACGGAGTTCAAGAACGCAAATGTGGACACCTTTCTTGACGAAGAAGGGATTTCACATGAGTTCTCGGCTACGTACACACCTCAACAAAATGGAGTTTTTGAGAGGAAGAACCGGATGCTCATCGAAATGGCGAGAACGATGCTTGATGAGTACAAGACACCGAAGCACTTTCCGGCAGAAGCGGTTGAGACAGCTTGTCATGCAACAAATCGCTTGTATCTTCACAAGCTACTCGGCAAGACTGCATACGAGCTCCTCACTGGTAACAAACCCCAAGTTGGATACTTTCGAGTATTCGGCTCAAAGTGCTACATTCTTGATAAGCATCATCGTTCTAAATTTTCTCCTAAGTCTCATGAAGGTTTCCTACTAGGTTATGGCTCAAACTCTCACACTTACCGTGTCTACAACAATTTCACCCGAAAGGTTGAAGAGACGGTAGATGTGAAGTTTGATGAATCTAATGGCTTGATAACCCACAAGTATAGGGGATCGCAACAACTTTCGAGGGTAGAGTATTCTACCCAAATTTATTGATTCGACACAAGGGGAGCCAAAGAATATTCTCAAGTATTAGCAGCTGAGTTGTCAATTCAACCACACCTGGAACTTAGTATCTGCAACAAGTTCTTTAGTAGCAAAGTAATATGATAGTAGTGGTATCTGTAACAAAAGTAAAGACAATAAAAGTAATGTTTTTGGGTATTTTGTAGTGATTGTAACAGTAGCAACGGAAAAGTAAATAAGCGAGAACCAGTATATGGAAAACTCGTAGGCACCAGATCAGCGATGGATAATTATGCCGGATGTGGTTCATCATGTAGTAGTCATAACATAGGGTGACACAGAACTAGCTCCAATTCATCAATGTAATGTAGGCATGTATTCCGTATATAGTCATACGTGCTTATGGAAAAGAACTTGCATGCCATCTTTTGTCCTACCCTCCTGTGGCAGCGGGGTCCTATTGGAAACTAAGGGATATTAAGGCCTCCTTTTAATAGAGAACCGGAACAAAGCATTAGCACATAGTGAATACATGAACTCCTCAAACTATGGTCATCACCGGGAGTGGTCCCGATTATTGTCACTTCGGGGTTGCCGGATCATAACACATAGTAGGTGACTATAGACTTGCAAGATAGGATCTAGAACACACATATATTCATGAAAACATGATAGGTTCAGATCTGAAATCATGGCACTCGTGCCCTAATTACACGCATTAAGCATAGCAAAGTCATAGCAACATCAATCTCAGAACATAGTGGATACTAGGGATCAAACCCTAACAAAACTAACTCGATTACATGATAAATCTCATCCAACCCATCACCGTCCAGCAAGCCTACGATGCAATTACTCACGCACGGCGGTGAGCATCATGAAATTGGTGATGGAGGATGGTTGATGATGACGACGGCGACGAATCCCCCCCTCCGGAGCCCCGAACAGACTCCAGATCAGCCCTCCCGAGAGAGATTAGGGCTTGGCGGCGGCTCCGTATCGTAAAACGCAATGATTTCTTCTCTCTGATTTTTTTCTCCCCGAAAGCCAATATACGGAGTTGGAGTTGGTGTCGGAGGGCCGCCAGGGGGCCCACGAGGTAGGGGGGCGCGCCCAGGGGGGTGGTGCCCCCACCCTCATGAGCAGGGTGTGGGCCCCCTGGTCTTCATCTTTTGCAAGGATTTTTCTTTATTTTTTCTAAGGTGTTCCGTGGAGTTCCAGGACATTCCTAGAATTTTTATTTTCTGCACAAAAACAACACCATGGCAGTTCTGCTGAAAACAGCGTCAGTCCCGGTTAGTTCTATTCAAATCATACAAGTTAGAGTCCAAAACAAGGGCAAAAGTTTTTGGAAAAGTAGATACGACGGAGACGTATCAACTCCCCCAAGCTTAAACCCTTGCTTGTCCTCAAGCAATTCAGTTGACAAATTGAAAGAGAAAAAGAAGAACTTTAACAAACTCTGTTTGCTCTTGTTGTTGTAAACATGAAAAGCCAGCATTCAAGTCTCAGCAATTATCATGAACTAACCATACTCACAACGATACGTAGGTCTCACAATTACTCAGATCAATAGCATAGTTAGCTTGTGAGCCATAATAGCAAAACTTGGATGACAACACTTTCTCAAAATAATCATAACATGATATAACAAAATGATATCTCGCTAGCCCTTTCTGAGACCGCAAAACATAAATGCAGAGCACCTTTAAAGATTAAGGACTGACTAAACATTGTAATTCATGGTAAAAGAGATCCAGTCAAGTCATACCCAATATAAACCAATAATAATGAATGCAAACGGCAGTGTGCTCTCCAGCGGGTGCTTTTTAATAAGAAGGATGATGACTCAACATAAAAAGTAAATAGATAGGCCCTTCGCAGAGGGAAGCAGAGATTTGTAGAGGTGCCAGAGCTCGGTTTTGAAATAGAGATAAATTATATTTTGAGGGGCATACTTTCATTGTCAACATAACAACTAAAAGACGACGATATCTTCCATGGTAGACAGATTATAGGCGGTTCCCAAACAGAATGGTAAAGTTTATACTCCCCTTCCTCCGCAAGCATCAATCCATGGCTTGCTCGAAACAACGAGTGCCTCCAACATTCAACGGGTCCCAAGGGGAGTATTGTTTGCAGTTATTTTGATTTAGTTTGCACGAAGCATGGGACTGGGCATCCCGGATACCAGCCATTTTCTCGTGAATGAGGAGCAGAGTCCACTCCACTTGAGAATAACCCTGTTGGAAATATGCCCTAGAGGCAATAATAAAAGGATTATTATTATATTTCCTTGTTCATGATAATTGTCTTTTATTCATGCTATAATTGTATTATCCGGAAATCGTAATACATGTGTGAATACATAGACCACAACATGTCCTTAGTGAGCCTCTAGTTGACTAGCTCGTTAATCAACAGATAGTCATGGTTTCCTGACTATGGACATTGGATGTCATTGATAACAACATCACATCATTAGGAGAATGATGTGATGGAAAAGACCCAATCCTAAGCATAGCACAAGATTGTGTAGTTCGTTTGCTAGAGCTTTTCCAATGTCAAGTATCTTTTCCTTAGACCATGAGATCGTGTAACTCCCGAATACCGTAGGAGTGCTTTGGGTGTACCAAACATCACAACGTAACTGGGTGACTATAAAGGTATACTATGGGTATCTCCGAAAGTGTCTGTTGGGTTGACACGGATCGATACTGGGATTTGTCATTCCGTATGACGGAGAGGTATCTCTGGGCCCACTCGGTAATGCATCATCATAATGAGCTCAAAGTGACCAAGTGTCTGGTCACGGGATCATGCATTACGGTACGAGTAAAGTGACTTTCCGGTAATGAGATTGAACGAGGTATTGGGATACCGACGATCGAATCTCGGGAAAGTAACATACCGATTGACAAAGGGAATTGTATACGGGGTTGCTTGAATCCTCGACATCGTGGTTCATCCGATGAGATCATCGAGGAGCATGTGGGAGCCAACATGGGTATCCAGATCCCGCTGTTGGTTATTGGCCGGAGAGCCGTCTCGGTCATGTCTACGTGTCTCCCGAACCCGTAGGGTCTACACACTTAAGGTTCGGTGACGATAGGGTTGTAGAGATATTAGTATGCAGCAAACTGAAAGTTTTTCGGAGTCTCGGATGAGATCCTAGACGTCACGAGGAGTTCCGAAATGGTCCGGAGGTAAATAATTATATATGGGAAGTCGAGTTTCGGCCATCGGGAAAGTTTCGGGGGTCACCGGTATTGTACCGGGACCACCGGAAGGGTCCCGGGGGTCCATCGGGTGGGGCCACCTATCCCGGAGGGCCCCATGGGCTGAAGTGGGAGGGGAACCAGCCCCTGGTGGGCTGGTGTGCCCCCCTTGGGCCCCCCTGCGCCTAGGGTTGGGACCCTAGGGGAGGGGGCGCCTCCACTTGCCTTGGGGGGCAAGGCACCCCCCTTGGCCGCCGCCCCCCTAGGAGATCCCATCTCCTAGGGCCGGCGCCCTCCTGGGGACCCTATATATAGAGGGGGGGGAGGGAGGGCAGCCGCACCCTTGCACTTGGCGCCTCCCTTCCCCCTTGCTACACCTCTCTCTCGGGATCCCTGCTGCATCCACCACGTTGTCGTGCTGCTGGATCTTCATCAACCTCTTCTTCCCCCTTGCTGGATCAAGAAGGAGGAGACATCATGCTCACCGTACGTGTGTTGAACGCGGAGGTGCCGTCCGTTCGGCGCTAGGATCTCCGGTGATTTGGATCACGACGAGCACGACTCCCTCAACCCCGTTGTCTTGAACGCTTTCGCTCGATCTACAAGGGTATGTAGATGCACTCCTCTCTCTCGTTGCTAGATGAACTCATAGATTGATCTTGGTGAAACCGTAAGAAATTTTTTGTTTTCTTCAACGTTCCCCAACAGTGGCATCATGAGCTAGGTCTATGCGTAGTTCTCTTTGCACGAGTAGAACACAAATTTGTTGTGGGCGTAGATGTTGCAAACTTTCTTGCCACTACTAGTCTTATTTTGCTTCAGCGGTATTGTGGGATGAAGCGGCCCGGACCAACCTTACACGTACGTTACGTGAGACAGGTTCCACCGACTGACATGCACTAGTTGCATAAGGTGGCTAGCGGGTGTCTGTCTCTCCCACTTTAGTTGGAGCGGATTCGATGAAAAGGGTCCTTATGAAGGGTAAATAGAAGTTGACAAATCATGTTGTGGCTTTTTCATAGGTAAGAAAACGTTCTTGCTAGAACTCTATTGCAGCCACGTAAAAGATGCAACAACAATTAGAGGACATCTAACTTGTTTTTGCAGCAATTGCTTTGTGATGTGATATGGCCAAAAGTTGTGATGAATGATGAATGATATATTGTGATGTATGAGATCGTGTTCTTGTTATAGGAATCACGACTTGCATGTCGATGAGTATGACAACCGGCAGGAGCCATAGGAGTTATCTTAATTATTGTATGACCTGTGTGTCAATGATTTAACACCATGTAATTACTTTACTTTATTGCTAAACCGTTAGCTATAGTAGTAGAAGTAATAGTTGGCGAGCAACTTCATGGAGACACGATGATGGAGATCATGATGATGGAGATCATGGTGTCATGCCGGTGACGAATATGATCATGGAGCCCCGAAGATGGAGATCAAAGGAGCTATATGATATTGTCCATATCATGTCACTACTATTTGATTGCATGTGATGTTTATCATGTTTTTGCATCTTGTTTACTTAGAACGATGGTAGTAAATAAGATGATCCCTCATAATAATTTCAAGAAAGTGTTCCTCCTAATTGTGCGCCGTTGCGACAGTTCGTTGTTTCGAAGCACCACGTGATGATCGGGTGTGATAGATTCTAACGTTCACATACAACGGGTTTAAGACAGATTTACACATCCAAAACACTTAGGTTAACTTGACGAGCCTAGCATGTACAGACATGGCCTCGGAACACAGAGACCGAAAGGTCGAACATGAGTCGTATGGAAGATACGATCAACATGGAGATGTTCACCGATGATGACTAGTCCGTCTCACGTGATGATCGGACACGGCCTAGTCGACTCGGATCATGTAACACTTAGATGACTAGAGGGATGTCTAATCTGAGTGGGAGTTCATTAAATAATTTGATTAGATGAACTTAATTATCATGAACTTAGTCTAAAATCTTTGCAAAAATGTCTTGTAGATCAAATGGCCAATGCCTCATGTCAACATGAACTTCAACGCGTTCCTAGAGAAAACCAAGCTGAAAGATGATGGCAGCAACTATACGGACTGGGTCCGGAACCTGAGGATCATCCTCATAGCTGCCAAGAAAGCATATGTCCTTGAAGCACCGTTAGGTGACCCACCTGCTCTCCCAGCACTGCAAGACGATTTGAACTTTTGGCAAACACGTGCTGATGATTACTCCCTTGTTCAGTGCGGCATGCTTTACAGCTTAGAACCGGGGCTCCAAAAGCGTTTTGAGCAACACGGAGCATATGAGATGTTCGAGGAGCTGAAAATGGTTTTCCAAGCTCACGCCTGGGTCGAGAGATATGAAGTCTCTAACAAGTTCTATAGTTGTAAGATGGAGGAAAATAGTTCTGTCAGTGAGCACATACTCAAAATGTCTGGGTTGCACAACCGCCTGTCCCAGCTGGACATTAACCTCTCGGACGAGGCGGTCATTGACAGAATCCTTCAGTCGCTCCCACCGAGCTACAAGAGCTTTGTGATGATCTACAATATGCAGGGGATTGTGAAAACTATTCCTGAAGTATTTTCAATGCTGAAGTCAGCAGAGGTAGAAATCAAAAAGGAACATCAAGTGTTGATGGTCAATAAAACCACCAAGTTCAAGAAAGGCAAGGGTAAGAAGAACTTCAAGAAGGACGGCAAGGATGTTGCCGCACTCGGTAAGCCAGTTGCCAGGAAGAAGTCAAAGAATGGACCCAAGCCTGAAACTAAGTGTTTTTATTGCAAAGGGAAGGGTCACTGGAAGCGGAACTGCCCCAAATACTTAGCGGACAAGAAGGCCGGCAACAATAAAGGTATATGTGATATACATGTAATTGATGTGTACCTTACCAGTGCTCGTAGTAGCTCCTGGGTATTTGATACCGGTGCCGTTGCTCATATTTGTAACTCAAAGCAGGAGCTGCGGAATAAGTGGAGACTGGCGAAGGACGAGGTGACGATGTGCGTCGGGAATGGTTCCAAGGTCGATGTGATCGCCGTCGGCACGCTACCTCTGCATTTACCTACGGGGTTAGTTTTAAACCTCAATAATTGTTATTTAGTGCCAAGTTTGAGCATGAACATTGTATCTAGATCTCATTTAATACGAGATGGCTACTCATTTAAATCCAAGAATAATGGTTGTTCTATTTATATGAGAGAGATATTTTATGGTCATGCCCCGATGGTCAATGGTTTATTCTTAATGAATCTTGAACGTAATGTTACACATATTCATAGTGTGAATATCAAAAGATGTAAAGTTGATAACGATAGTCCCACATACTTGTGGCACTGCCGCCTTGGTCACATTGGTGTCACGCGCATGAAGAAGCTCCATGCTGATGGACTTTTAGAGTCTCTCAATTATGAATCATTTGACACATGCGAACCATGCCTCATGGGCAAAATGACCAAGACTCCGTTCTCCGGAACAATGGAGCGAGCAACCAACTTATTGGAAATCATACATACCGATGTGTGCGGTCCAATGAGCATTGAGGCTCGCGGAGGATATCATTATGTTCTCACTCTCACTGATGACTTGAGTAGATATGAGTATGTCTACTTGATGAAACACAAGTCTGAGACCTTTGAAAAGTTCATGGAATTTCTGAATGAGGTAGAGAATCAATGTGCCCGAAAGATAAAGTTCTTACGATCAGATCGTGGAGGAGAATATTTAAGTCACGAATTTGGTACGCACTTAAGGAAATGTGGAATCGTTTTACAACTCACGCCGCCTGGAACACCTCAGCGTAACGGTGTGTCCGAACGTCGTAATCGCACTCTATTGGATATGGTACGATCTATGATGTCTCTTACCGATTTACCGCTATCATTTTGGGGATACGCTCTAGAGACAGCTACATTCACTTTAAATAGGGCTCCGTCTAAATCCCTTGAGACGACACCGTATGAATTTATGTTTGGGAAGAAACCTAAGCTGTCGTTTCTAAAAGTTTGGGGATGCAATGCTTATGTCAAGAAACTTCAACCTGAAAAGCTCGAACCCAAGTCAAAAAAATGCGTCTTCATAGGGATACCCTAAGGAAACCATTGGTTATACCTTCTACTTAAGATCCGAGGGCAAGATCTTTGTTGCCAAGAACGGATACTTTCTGGAAAAAGAGTTTCTCTCGAAAGGAGTAAGTGGGAGGAAAGTAGAACTCGATGAAGTACTACCTCTTGAACCGGAAAGTAGTGCAGCTCAGGAAAATGTTCCTGTGGTACCTACACCGACTGGAGAGGAAATTAATGATGATGATCAAGGTACTTCGGATCAAGTTGCTACTGAACTTCGTAGGTCCACAAGGACACGTTCCACACCAGAGTGGTATGGCAACCCTGTCCTGGAAATCATGTTGTTAGACAACGGTGAACCTTCGAACTATGAAGAAGCAATGGCGGGCCCAGATTCCAACAAATGGCTTGAAGCCATGCAATCCGAGATAGGATCCATGTATGAAAACGAAGTATGGACTTTGACAGACTTGCCCGATGATCGGCGAGCGATAGAAAACAAATGGATCTTTAAGAAGAAGACGGACGCGGATGGTAATGTTACCATCTATAAAGCTCGACTTGTCACTAAGGGTTATCGACAAGTTCAAGGGGTTGACTAAGATGAGACATTCTCTCCCGTAGCGAAGCTAAAGTCCGTCCGAATCATGTTAGCAATTGCCTCATACTATGATTATGAGATATGGCAAATGGACGTCAAAACGGCATTACTTAACGGACATCTTAAGGAAGAATTGTATATGATGCAGCCGGAAGGTTTTGTCGATCCTAAGAATGCTAACAAGGTGTGCAAGCTCCAGCGATCCATTTATGGGCTGGTGCAAGCATCTCGGAGTTGGAACATTCGCTTTGATGAGATGATCAAAGTGTTTGGGTTTATGCAGACTTATGGAGAAGCCTGCGTTTACAAGAAAGTGAGTGGGAGCTCTGTAGCTCATATTATATGTAGATGACATACATTTGATGGGAAATGATATAGAACTTTTGGACAGCATTAAGGCCTACTTGAATAAGTGTTTTTCAATGAAGGACCTTGGAGAAGCTGCTTACATATTAGGCATCAAGATCTATAGGGATAGCGAGACGCCTCATAGGTCTTTCACAAAGCACATACCTTGATAAGATATTGAAGAAGTTCAATATGGATCAGTCCAAGAAAGGGTTCTTGCCTGTATTGCAAGGTGTGAGATTGAGCTCGGCTCAATGCCCGACCACGGCAGAAGATAAAGAAGAGATGAGTGTCATCCCCTATGCCTCAGCCATAGGATCTATTATGTATGCCATGCTATGTACCAGACCTGATGTAAACCTTGCCGTAAGTTTGGTAGGAAGGTACCAAAGTAATCCCGGCAAGGAACACTGGACAGCGGTCAATAATATCCTCAAGTACCTGAAAAGGACAAACGACATGTTTCTCATATATGGAGGTGACGAAGAGCTCATCGTAAAGGGTTACGTCGACGCTAGCTTCGACACAGATCTGGATGACTCTAAGTCACAAACCTGATACGTGTATATGTTGAATCGTGGAGCAGTAAGCTGGTGCAGTTGCAAGCAGAGCGTCGTGGCGGGATCTACATGAGAAGCGGAGTACATGGCAGCCTCGGAGGCAGCGCATGAAGCAATATGGATGAAGGAGTTCATCACCGACCTAGGAGTCATACCCAATGCGTCGGGGCCGATCACTCTCTTCTGTGACAACACTGGAGCTATTGCCCTTGCCAAGGAGCCCAGGTTTCACAAGAAGACCAGGCACATCAAGCGTCGTTTCAACTCCATCCGTGAAAATGTTCAAGATGGAGACATAGATATTTGCAAAGTACATACGGATCTGAATGTCGCAGATCCGTTGACTAAACCTCTTCCGCGAGCAAAACATGATCAACACCAAAACTCTATGGGTGTTCGATTCATCACAATGTAACTAGATTATTGACTCTAGTGCAAGTGGGAGACTATTGGAAATATGCCCTAGAGGCAATAATAAAAGGATTATTATTATATTTCCTTGTTCATGATAATTGTCTTTTATTCATGCTATAATTGTATTATCCGGAAATCGTAATACACGTGTGAATACATAGACCACAACATGTCCCTAGTGAGCCTCTAGTTGACTAGCTCGTTAATCAATAGATAGTCATGGTTTCCTGACTATGTACATTGGATGTCATTGATAACGAGATCACATCATTAGGAGAATGATGTGATGGACAAGACCCAATCCTAAGCATAGCACAAGATCGTGTAGTTCGTTTGCTAGAGCTTTTCCAATGTCAAGTATCTTTTCCTTAGACCATGAGATCGTGTAACTCCCGGATACCGTAGGAGTGCTTTGGGTGTACCAAACGTCACAACGTAACTGGGTGACTATAAAGGTATACTACGGGTATCTCCGAAAGTGTCTGTTCGGTTGACACGGATCGATACTGGGATTTGTCACTCCGTATGACGGAGAGGTATCTCTGGGCCCACTCGGTAATGCATCATCATAATGAGCTCAAAGTGACCAAGTGTCTGGTCATGGGATCATGCATTACGGTACGAGTAAAGTGACTTGCCGGTAACGAGATTGAACGAGGTATTGGGATACCGACGATCGAATCTCGGGCAAGTAACATACCGATTGACAAAGGGAATTGTATACGGGGTTGCTTGAATCCTCGACATCGTGGTTCATCCGATGAGATCATCGAGGAGCATGTGGGAGCCAACATGGGTATCCAGATCCCGCTGTTGGTTATTGGCCGGAGAGCCGTCTCGGTCATGTCTACGTGTCTCCCGAACCCGTAGGGTCTACACACTTAAGGTTCGGTGACGCTAGGGTTGTAGAGATATTAGTATGCAGCAAACCAAAAGTTGTTCGGAGTCCCGGATGAGATCCCGGACGTCACGAGGAGTTCCGGAGGTAAAGAATTATATATGGGAAGTCCAGTTTCGGCCATTGGGAAAGTTTCGGGGGTCACCAGTATTGTACCGGGACCACCGGAAGGGTCCCGGGGTCCACCGGGTGGGCCCACCTATCCCGAAGGGCCCCATGGGCTGAAGTGGGATGGGAACCAGCCCCTGGTGGGCTGGTGCGCCCCCCCTTGGGCCCCCCCTGCGCCTAGGGTTGGGAACCCTAGGGGAGGGGGCGCCTCCCCTTGGCCGCCGCCCCCCCTAGGAGATCCCATCTCCTAGGGCCGGCGCCCCCCCTGGGGACCCTATATATAGAGGGGGGAGGGAGGGCAGCCGCACCCTTGCACTTAGCGCCTCCCTTCCCCCTTGCTACACCTCTCTCTCCCGCAGACGCTTGGCGAAGCCCTGCCAGGATCCCTGCTGCATCCACCACCACGCCGTCGTGCTGCTGGATCTTCATCAACCTCTCCTTCCCCCTTGCTGGATCAAGAAGGAGGAGACGTCACGCTGACCGTACGTGTGTTGAAGGCGGAGGTGCCGTCCGTTCGGCGCTAGGATCTCCAGTGATTTGGATCACGACAAGTACGACTCCCTCAACCCCGTTCTCTTGAACGCTTCCGCTCGATCTACAAGGGTATGTATATGCACTCCTCTCTCTCATTGCTAGATGAACTCGTAGATTGATCTTGGTGAAACCGTAAGAAATTTTTTGTTTTCTGCAATGTTCCCCAACAAACCTGCCTAACACGGAAGATAAGGGCATCTCTAGTTGACATATGAGCTATTCGAGCATGCAAAACAGAATGTTTATTTGAAGGTTTGGAGTTTGGCACATACAAATTTACTTGGAACGGCAGGTAAATACCGCATATAGGTAGGTATAGTGGACTCATATGGAATAACTTTGGGGTTTAAGGAGTTTGGATGCACAAGCAGTATTCCCGCTTAGTACAGGTGAAGGCTAGCAAAAGACTGGGAAGCGACCAACTGAGAGAGCGACAACGGTCGTAAACATGCATTAAAATTAATTCACACCAAGTACAAGCATGAGTAGGATATAATCCACCATGAACATAAATATCATGAAGGCTATGTTGATTTGATTCAACTACATGCGTGGACATGTGCCAAGTCGAGTCACTCAATGCATTTAAAGGAGGATACCACCTCATTATACCACATCACAATCATTCTAATAGCATGTTGGCACGCAAGGTAAACCATTATAACTCATAGCTAATTAAGCATGGCACAAGCAACTATAATCTCTAAATGTCATTGCAAATATGTTTACTTCATAATAGCTGAATCAAGAACGATGAATCATCATATTTACAAAAACAAGAGAGGTCGAGTTCATACCAGCTTTTCTCTTCCCAATAAGTCCATCATATATCGTCATTATTGCCTTTCACTTGCACGACCGAACGATGTGTATAATAATAAGAGTGCACGTGCATTGGACTAAGCTGGAATCTGCAAGCATTCAACTCAAGAGAGAAGACAAGTAATATGGGCTCTAAGTTTAAATAAACAATCATGCATATAAGAGCCACTAAGCATTTTCAATATGGTCTTCTCAACCCCCAGAGAAAGGAAAAGAAATAGAAACTATTTACATGGGAAAGCTCCCAATAAGTAAAAGAAGAACGGGAAATATTTTGGGGTTTCTTTTTAATTCTACTACAAGCATGAAAAGTAAACTAACTAATTTTTTTTGGTTTTTTTCTTAAGGTTTATCAAACACACAAGAAGAAAGCAGGAAAAATAAACTTAAACTAGCATGGATAATACAATGAAAGAGTATGAGCATCGATATCTAGCAACGAGTGTGAACATGAATGTAATGTCGGTGGAAAATACGTACTCCCCCAAGCTTAGGCTTTTGGCCTAAGTTGGTCTATTTCCAGGGATGGCCTGGCGAATATCCGTAGGTGAAGCTGGGGTCATATTGTGACGCAGCGGCTATCGCCGCCTGAGCTGTAGCGTGGAGTCGAGCAGCCTCTACTCTCCTTTCGTACTCATTTGCCTTCTCTCTGGTAATAATATATCTTCTTTTTGCCTGTGAATCAAAGAAAGTAGGAGCAGTAAGAACAATATGGACTACACGACGTATGTCAATGATTAGTCGATACTGGAGAGGTGGTTCAGTCCTCTCAACAAACTGGTGGGAAACCATAGAATCAAAATCTAAATAAGAAGGGGGTAACTCCATGTCACCCTCACGAATGCCTACCTCAAGAAAATTAGCTAAGCGGGTTGCATAAATTCCTCCAAAGAAATCTTTGCTGTGTCTATTCTGATGCGACCTGCGAGCTACAATGGCTCCCAAATGATAAGATTGGTCTCCTAACACAGCACTCCTGAGAATACGGAGATCAGGGACACACATGTGACATGCTTCATCCTTAGAATTTATACATCTACTATAAAGAGAGCAAAATAATGTATAGCAGGAAAGTGAATGCTCCCTAAAGTGGCTTGTGTTATATCTCTAGATTCCCCCACAGTTATTCTAGCAAGAAAGTCTCTATATTCAGATTTAGGGGGATCCCTGACATTACCCCATGATGGAAGTTTGCAAGAAGAAGTGAAATCCTCTAAGTCAATGGTATAGGATTTGTCATAAAGGTCAAACATGACTGTAAGAGAATTTTGCGAAGTTGAAAACTCAAACCTCCTCACAAATTAACTTGTGAGATCATGATACTGGGGGCATTTGTCAGCTTCAAAGTCCTCAAGACCAGCGTTACTCAAATATGCGCTAAATTCCTCTTTGATTCCCACTTGATTCATAAAATTTTCCGACGGCCATTCACAGGGCCTCACAGGAGCGTCTCTTGGTGGTTCCTCGTCAGCATCACGTATTGCAAGCCTGGGACCTTGCTTCCTTGAAGGACCACCTTGGAGCATCCTCAAGCATATTGTTTCCTCTGAATTTTTTAGTAACTTAAAATAAAAGTGAACCAACTTCAATAAAATTGATAGCAACAACTCCCACAAGTGCCTAGGGCCTATACAAAGCATTGGAACTACTTGGAACCATATAAATTTGACATGCAAGCTCAAGAACATGGTCACCTATGCAGCACAAATTTGCAAAGAATAAAGCACTAGAACAAAAACTAATTGGACCAATGGAGGAGTCACCTACCAAGGAACAATCTCCCCAAACAGTTTTGAGAGAGGTTCTTTGAGCAAGGAGATCAAAAATCACAGCAACGGGGGCTGGAACTCGTGCTTGAGTTGGTTTGTCGTGTTTGTGTGAGGCAGAGGAAGAAGATGGGTGCAGGAATAAGTGCAGGAGGGCCACCATGGGCCCACGAGGCAAGGGGCGCGCCCAGGGGGGTAGGGCATGCCCTCCACCCTCGTGGCCAGGTGGCAGCTCCCCCCGTGGTAATTTTTGCATAGTAAATTCTCAAATATTCCCGAAAAAAATCATATTAAATTGGCATGGCATTCTGAGGACTTTTATTTTCGGGATATTTTTATATTGCACGGATAAGTCGGGAAACAGACAGAAAAATATTATTTTACTTTATTTCTACTAAATAACAGAAAATATAAAGAGGGTACAGAAAGTTGTGCTTCTAGTTTCATCCATCTCGTGATCATCAAAAGGAATCCACTAACAAGGTTGATCAAGTCTTGTTAACAAACTCATTCCGAATAATCCCGGAACCGGAGAAATCTCGAATAACACTAAGTTACCTCAACGGGGATATGAAAATCCCCAACAATAAGAATATCATACTTTTTCTTGACGGTAGGGAGAGGAAATTCGAAACCTCCAAATATAATCGATGGAACTTTTCCAATAGAGTTGATACTATAAACTTGAGGTTGTTTCCTCGGAAAATGTACCGTGTGCTCATTGCCACTAACATGAAAAGTGGTGCAATCAATAATAGCCCCTGCAGTATTAAGGAAAGGCCTTCCAAGAATAATAGACATACTATCATCCTCGGGAATATCAAGAATAACAAAGTCCGTTAAAATAGTAACGTTTGCAACCACAACAGGCACATCCTCACAAATACCGACAGGTATAGCAGTTGATTTATCAGCCATTTGCAAAAATATTTCAGTAGGTGTCAACTTATTCAAGTCAAGTGTACTATATAAAGAGAGAGGCATAACACTAACACCGGCTCCAAGATCACATAAAGCGGTTTTAACATAACTTCTTTTAATGGAGCATGGTATAGTAGGCACTCTGGGATCTCCAAGTTTCTTTGGTATTCCACCCTTAAAAGTATAATTAGCAAGCATGGTGGAAATTTCAGCTTCAGGTATCTTTCTTTTATTAGTAATAATATCTTTCATATACTTAGAATAAGGATTTGTTTTGAGCACATCAGTCAATCGCATATGCAAAAAGATGGGTCTAATCATTTCAGCAAAGCGCTCAAAATCCTCATCATCCTTTTTCTTGGATGGTTTCGGAGGAAAAGGCATGGGTTTCTGAGCCCATGGTTCCCTTTCTTTACCACGTTTCCTAGCAACAAAATCTCTTCTATCATAACGTTGATTCTTTGATTGTGGGTTATCAAGATCAACAGCAGGTTCAACTTCTACATCTTTATCATTACTAGGTTGATCATCAACATGAACATTATCATTAGCATTATCACTAGGTTCATGTTCATCACCTGATTGAGTTTCAGCGTCACAAATGGAGATATCATTCGGATTCTCAGGTGACTCAGCGATAGGTTCACTAGAAGTTTGCAAAGTCCTATGGTTTTTCTTTTTCTTCCTCTTAGAGGAACTAGGTATATCAATATTGTTTCTCTGAGAATCTTGCTCGATTCTCTTAGGGTGGCCTTCAGGATACAAAGGTTCCTGAGTCATTCTACCAGTTCTAGTAGCCACTCTAACAACATAATCATTTTTCTTACTATTCATTTCATCAAGCACTTCTCTCTGAGCTTTAAGTACTTGTTCTACTTGAATGGTAACCATAGAAGCATGCTTACTAACAAGTTTAAGTTCACCTCTAATATTAGCCATATAATCACCCAAGCATTTAATCATAAAGGTATTCTGTTTTAATTGTCTACCAAAATAAGCATTAAAATCATCTTGCTTAAACATAAAGTCATCAAACTCATCCAAGCACTGACTAGCAATTTTAGTAGGAGGGACTTCAGCTTTATCATATCTATAGAGAGAATTTACCTTTACTACCTGTGTCGGGATATTGGGAGGTTCTTCATTAAATAAGTAATTGAGATCATATACTTCTTCAACAGGCGGTAAATTAAGACCATGTATTTCTTCAATAGGAGGTAAATTCTTAACATCTTCAGCTTTAATACCTTTTTCTTTCATAGATTTCTTTGCCTCTTGCATATCTTCGGGACTGAGAAATAGAACACCTCTCTTCTTCGGAGTCGGTTTAGGAATAGGCTCAGTAATTGGTTCAGGAACTAGTTCAGGAGGTAGCTCGGGAGGTGCCCAATTATTTTCATTTACCAACATATTATTCAAAAGAATTTCAGCGTCATCCGGTGTTCTTTCCCTGAAAAGAGAACCAGCACAACTATCCAGGTAATCTCTGGAAGCATCAGTTAGTCCATTATAAAAGATATCAAATATTTCAGGTTTCTTAAGAGGATGATCAGGCAAAGCATTAAGTAACTTGAGAAGCCTCCCCCAAGCTTGTGGGAGACTCTCTTCTTCAATTTGCACAAAATTGTATATTTCCCTCAAAGCAGCTTGTTTCTTATGAGTGGGGAAATATTTAGCAGAGAAGTAATAAATCATATCCTGGGGACTTTGCACACAACCAGGATCAAGAGAGTTATACCATATCTTAGCATCACCCTTTAATGAGAACGGAAATATCTTAAGTAAATAAAGGTAGCGCGATCTCTCATTATTTGTAAACAGGGCAGCTATATCATTTAACTTAGTAAGATGTGCCACAACAGTTTCAGATTCATAGCCATAAAAAGGATCAGACTCAACCAAAGTAATTATATCTGGATCAACAGAAAAATCATAATAGTCCTGATGAGGAACACAGATAGGTGAAGTAGCAAAAGCAGGGTCGGGTCTCATTATATCTCTAAGAGATTCTTTACTCCATTTAACTAACAACCTCTTAAGTTCATATCTATCATGGCAAGTGAAAAGAGCTGCAGAAGATTCTGCATCAAAAAGATAACCCTCAGGAATAGCAGGCATAGGTTCATCATCACTAACATCATCGTGTTCGGGTTCAATAATTTCTCTTTCTCTAGACCTAGCAATTTGCTCATGAAGTAATTCACCAAGTGGCACAGTAGTATCAAGCATAGAAGTAGTTTCATCATAAGTATCATGCATAGCAGAAGTGGCATCATCAATAACATGCGACATATCAGAATTAATAGCAGTAGTAGGATTAGGTGTCGCAAACTTACTCATAACAGAAGGAGAATCTAGTGCAAGGCTAGATGGCAATCCCTTACCTCCCCTCGTAGTTGAGGGCAAAATAGTAGTTCGATCATCTTTCAAGTTCTTCATAGTGTCCAGCAGATAAAATCCCAAGTGACTCAAAGAATAGAGCTATGCTCCCTGGCAACGGCGCCAGAAATTAGTCTTGATAACCCACAAGTATAGGGGATCGCAACAGCTTTCGAGGGTAGAGTATTCAACCCAAATTTATTGATTCGACGCAAGGGGAGCCAAAGAATATTCTCAAGTATTAGAAGTTGAGTTGTCAATTCAACCACACCTGGAACTTAGTATCTGCAACAAGTTGTTTAGTAGCAAAGTAATATGATAGTAGTGGTAACTATAACAAAAGTAAAGACAATAAAAGTAATGTTTTTGGGTATTTTGTAGTGATTGTAACAGTAGCAACGGAAAAGTAAATAAACGAGAACCAGTATATGGAAAACTCGTAGGCACCGGATCAACGATGGATAATTATGCCGGATGTGGTTCATCATGTAGCAGTCATAACATAGGGTGACACAGAACTAGCTCCAATTCATCAATGTAATGTAGGCATGTATTCCGTATATAGTCATACGTGCTTATGGAAAAGAACTTGCATGACATCTTTTGTCCTACCCTCCCGTGGCAGCGGGGTCCTACTGGAAACTAAGGGATATTAAGGCCTCCTTTTAATAGAGAACCGGAACAAAGCATTAGCACATAGTGAATACATGAACTCCTCAAACTATGGTCATCACCGGGAGTGGTCCCGATTATTGTCACTTCGGGGTTGCCGTATCATAACACATAGTAGGTGACTATAGACTTGCAAGATAGGATCTAGAACAAACATATATTCATGAAAACATAATAGGTTCAGATCTGAAATCATGGCACTCGGGCCTGAGTGACAAGCATTAAGCATAGCAAAGTCATAGCAACATCAATCTCAGAACATAGTGGATACTAGGGATCAAACCCTAACAAAACTAACTCGATTACATGATAAATCTCATCCAACCCATCACCACCCAGCAAGCCTACGATGCAATTACTCACGCACGGCGGTGAGCATCATGAAATTGGTGATGGAGGATGGTTGATGATGACGATGGCGACGAATCCCCCTCTCCGGAGCCCCGAACGGACTCCAGATCAGCCCTCCCGAGAGAGATTAGGGCTTGGCGGCGGCTCCGTATCGTAAAACGCGATGATTTCTTCTCTCTGATTTTTTTCTCCCTGAAAGCCAATATATGGAGTTGGAGTTGGCATCGGAGGGCCACCAGGGGGCCCACGAGGTATGGGGGCGCGCCCAGGAGGGGGGCGCGCCCCCCACCCTCGTGAGCAGGGTGTGGGGCCCCTGGTCTTCATCTTTTGCAAGGATTTTTCTTTATTTTTTCTAAGGTGTTCCGTGGAGTTTCAGGACATTCCGAGAATTTTTATTTTCTGCACAAAAACAACACCATGGCAGTTCTGCTAAAAACAGCGTCAGTCCGGGTTAGTTCTATTCAAATCACACAAGTTAGAGTCCAAAACAAGGGCAAAAGTGTTTGGAAAAGTAGATACGACGGAGACGTATCACGGCTCGCAAGTAGAGCAATTGCCAATTGATGTAGGAGACAAAGATCCTTCGGAAGCAATCCAAGACTTGTCTATTGGCAAGGTCCGTCCAACGGAGGTGAAGGAGAGTACCTCATCCATCCAAGTGGAAGCTTCTACTTCACGACAAGGTGAACCAAGAGTTGATATGGAAGCATCCACAAGTGGGACACACCAAGATGAAGAAAACGAGGAAGTGCATCAAGATGAACGTCAACAACCTCCTTCTCCACCACGACAAGAGAACAACAACGCCAACAATGAAGAAGGCCAAGAAGAAGAACAAGATGAAGAAGAAGTTCAACCAAGAACCAAGCAAAAGCTTTCACGAGTTCGAGCAAGAATTGCTAAAGACCATCCCGTCGAGCAAATCTACAATGATATTCAAACCGGGAGAATCACTCGCTCTAAAACTTGTTTAGCTAACTTTTGTGAAAACTATTATTTCATCTCTAGCATTGAACCTATGAAGGTTGAAGAAGCATTGGAAGATCCGGATTGGATAAAATGCTATGCATGAAGAGCTACACAACTTTGAGAGGAACCAAGTTTGGACATTGGTTGAGAAGCCCGACAACAACCACAACATCATCGGTACCAAATGGGTGTTTCGCAACAAGCAAGATGAAGATGGACAAGTAGTTCGCAACAAAGCACGTCTCGTCACCCAAGGCTACACACAAGTCGAAGGTATGGACTATGGTGAGACTTACGCTCCCGTTGCTAGACTTGAGTCCATTCGCATCTTACTTGCCTATGATAATCATCATGATATCACCTTGTACCAAATGGACATTAAAAGTGCTTTTCTAAATGGTGAAATAGAGGAGGAAGTTTATGTTAAGCAACCTCCCGGCTTTGTCAATCCTAAGAAACCAAATCATGTTTACAAACTTCACAAAGCCCTTTATGGTCTTAAACAAGCTCCTAGAGCGTGGTATAAATTCTTGACCAAGTTCCTCATTGAAAAAGGCTTTGAAATTGGGAAAATTGATTCCACACATTTTACTAAAAGGGTTAATGGAGAATTATTTGTATGCCAAATCTATGTTGATGATTTTATATTTGGTTCAACTAACCCTCATTTTAGTGAAAAGTTTGGGAAGCTAATGTCGGAGAAGTTTGAGATGTCTATGATGAGTGAACTCAAATTCTTTCTTGGGTTGCAAATCAAGCAAACTAAGGAAGGTACTTTTGTTTCTAAAATGAAGTACACCAAGGACTTATTCAAGAAGTTCAATATGCAAGAATGCAAAGGTATGTCTACACCCATGCCTACTAGTGGACATCTTGACTTGACCAAAGATAGTGAACCGGTTGATCAAAAGGTTTATCGCTCTATGATTGGTTCATTGTTATATCTATGTGCTTCACGTCCCCATATCATGCTAAGTGTGTGCATGTCTGCACGATATCAAGCTGCTCCTAAAGAATGTCATCTTAAGGCCGTGAAAAGGATAGTGAGATACTTAATCCATACACCAAATTTTGGCATTTGGTATCCCAAGAGGGCCTCTTTCGATCTTGTTGGCTACTCCGACTCAGACTATGCCGGAGACAAGGTTGATAGAAAGTCCACTTTGGGTACTTGTCAATTTCTTGGTAGATCTCTTGTGTCTTGGTCCTCCAAGAAACAAAACTCGGTATCCTTATCCACCGCCGAAGCGGAATACATTGCCGCTGGTTCATGTTGTGCTCAATTACTTTGGATGACCCAAACTCTTAAAGATTATGGGATATATGTCATACATGTTCCATTGCTTTGTGACAATGAAAGTGCTATCAAAATTGGTCATAATCCCGTACAACATTCTTGAACTAAGCATATTGAAGTTCGCCATCATTTCATTCGAGATCATGTTGCTAAGGGTGACATTAATCTTAAGCATGTTCGCACCGAAAAGCAATTAGCGGATATATTCACTAAACCTCTTGATGAGAAAGTGTTTTGCAGGTTAAGAGGATAATTGAACATCATTGATGCTTCAAACTTGGAGTAGAAACTCCATTGGATACATGCAAGACATGAGCTTATGACTAATCCTTGATATTTCTCTTATGATGAAAATCTTATGTCTTGGATATATTTATATCTTGCATGTTATCTAACCCATGTAGGTACTTGGTTGAATCAAATTCCATGAGATTGTAACCTACTCATACCTTGAGCAATCTCTACATCACCAAGTCTCTACACCATGGTGGTTGAAGACAAGGAAGCACGAAACCATTCAAACATATCCTTTGACAAATTCTATGATGAGCTTCATGATTGTCATTTTTGGATACACAAGTGCTCTTCCTTGCAAGAACTAACCCATGTAGATAGATGGACTCAAATTCCAAGTGGTGATTCCAATTCTTGATGAGCTACATCAACCTTTAGCAACTCACACAAGTTCAACTACATGTTCAACACCACCAACCAAGGTATGTTATTCCATCTTAGAGAAGCTATACTCCAAGTCATGAGCTAAAGTAACTCGACAAGATGTGAATACATCAAGATGCTTAAACGAAAAATGGCAACCCCATTTTGAGCTTAAACGATGAGTATGACCTATGATCAAGTGATCTCACTTGACTCCTAAGTCAATATACTCTAACATAGGTGACTTTGTCGCCGACCATCTCTAGATGAAGTTCTCTTGTGTTCTTTTCTGTGTTTTTGCATTTGTCTCATGCATACTTGTTTCCCCTTTCAAAAAAAAACTTCATATAGATTTCTTTCTATTTGCTCTGCATTTTCTGCATCCAATTCATTGCGTATCCTTTAGTAAATTCCTTGCAAATCTTTGTGAGATCTTACTAGTCTAGTGTGCTGAGGTGACAAGTATTTTCTCTGCGATGAACTCGGTTTCACCGATTTGTTGTTTTCGGTCCAACCGAATCCTTTCAGTACAACCGAAGCATACCACTCGGTGCCACCGATTTCACAACAGGAAAAACAGTTTGCCACTTATTCTGTGTTTCTTCTGATCCAGCTCCACTCAATGAATCTTGTCCTCTACAAGCATCACATTTTTATTAATGCTTTGTGCTGTGACTCAAGGATCAAACCCTTCTTGGAAATTGATGTCAAAGGGGGAGAGAGAGATCACATCAAAGCTTATCATTTAGAGAGATCACATCAGAGAAAGAGTATATCACCTCCTCAGGGGGAAAAGAGATCTCCAGGGGGAGAGAATACTCAAGTATAAAAGTATTTCTCAAGGATCCCAGATGCTTGGTGTTCAAGAGGAGAGATACCACATGTCTTACTGAGGGGAAAGACATGTTCATATGTGCTTATTTGCATTAGCTTGCATTAGCTCTGTTCATTTATATCTTTCAGCTCTGATTTTCTGTTCCCTATCTTCTCCCAGTATCCCATGCTAGATTCAGGGGGAGCAAGACATCTAAGGGAAAGAAATCATTTAAATTAATTGCATAACTTTACTCTTGGGGACATGTCTTATCCAATGTGGTACTTAGTACTCACTCTCTACATGTCATCCCAGTCTTGGTATTCTTGTGGTTTCTTCTGTTTGCTCTGGCTAGTAGATGTATCTGTGCTATCTAACCTTGTTTACGCAGGTTCATTCCACCCTAAACCGACTCAAGACTACAAGGTAAGTATATGCATCACAATCATGTGTATGAGGAATTCTTGCTGATGTACATACTGTTTGCAAGAAGGACTCATGAGCATGAAGGTATTTTCTTTAATATTCTTTGCTCTGATGCATATGGCCAAGATACATGTAACACATTGCCTACTCTATCATGGTTATGCTCTCACATGCCTCTATATTCCATATTCACATGATTGCATACATGTAGGGGGAGCCTATGCCTGTTACATGTCCTTCCAAAGCTTTGCTTGCTATTCTTTATATCTTTATCTAAAGCTTTGATTTATATTGTCATCAATTACCAAAAAGGGGGAGATTGAAAGCACAAGTGCTCCCTAGGTGGTTTTGGTAATTAATGTCAATATATATCTTCTTGAACTAACACTTTTATCTAGTATGTTTCAGATAAGTTCAACAATGGAGTGGCATGGACTAAAGGATGTGGGAACTCTTTTAAGATGCTAAGGACAAAGGATTGGCTCAAGCTTCAAGCTCAAGACTCTTCATTTTACATTTTAGTGATCCAAGATCACATTGAGTCTATAGGAAAAGCCAATACTATCAAGAAGGGATGAGGTGCTGCTTAATGAGTTTCTTGCTCCACAGTGCTTAGTGACATGCTCCAAAACCCTCAACTACTTTCTCACATCCTCATATGACCTAAACCCAAAGTCAAAATCGGTCACACCGACTCTTTCTATCCGGCGCCACTGAGTTCAAATGTCATAGCCACTGCCACAAACCCTAGGCAAATCGGTCTCACCGATAGGGATCTCGGTCTCACCGAGATGGGATTGTAATCTCTTTGTGTATGTCCATTACCAAAATCGCTCTCACCGAGTTTGAGCAATCGGTACTAACGAGATTATAATGCAAACTTCCTGGTTAACTCATTACCAAAATCGGTCCTACCGAGTTTGTGTAATTGGTCCAACCGAGTTTGCCTGACCAACTCTCTGGAAAGCTTATTACCAAAATCGGTCTCACTGAGTTTGTGTAATCGGTCTCACCAAGATTACGTTATGCCCTGACCCTAACCATATCGGTCCTACCGAGTTGCATTTCGATCCCACCGAAAATCCTAACGGTCACTAGGTTTACTAAACCGGTCCGACCGAGTCTGTTGAATCGGTCCCACCGAGTTTGGTAAATTGTGTGTAACATTTAGATTTTGTGTGGAGGCTATATATACCCCTCCACCTCCTCTTCATTCGTGGAGAGAGCCATCAGACTGAACCTACACTTCCAGCATACATTTTCTAAGAGAGAACTACCTACTCATGTGTTGAGGCCAAGATATTCCATTCCTACCATATGAATCTTGATCTCTAGCCTTCCCCAAGTTGCTTTCCACTCAAATCTTCTTTCCACCAGATCCAAATCCTATGAGAGAGAGTTGAGTGAAGCACAAGAGCAAGGAGTTCATCATCAATGCACCATTTGTTACTTCTTGGAGAGTGGTGTCTCCTAGATTGGCTAGGTGTCACTTGGGAGCCTCTGACAAGATTGTGGAGTTGAACCAAGGAGTTTGTAAGGGCAAGGAGATCGCCTACTTCGTGAAGATCTACCGCTAGTGAGGCAAGTCCTTCGTGGGCGACGGACATGGTGGGATAGACAAGGTTGCTTCTTCGTGGACCCTTCGTGGGTGGAGCCCTCCGTGGACTCGCGCAACCGTTACCCTTCGTGGGTTGAAGTCTCCACCAACGTGGATGTACGATAGCACCACCTATCGGAACCACGCCAAAAACATACGTGTCTCCAATTGCGTTTGAATCCTCCAAAACCCTTCCCTTTACATTCTTGCAAGTTGCATGCTTTACTTTCCGCTGCTCATATACTCTTTGCATGCTTGCTTGCTATATGTTGTGAATGTTAAACTTGTGCCTAAACTCCACTTAAACTTAAAGAAGTTAAAAACTGCACCTTTGATACTTAGTGTCTAATCACCCCCCTCTAGACACCTCTTCTCAAGGTCCTACAAGCTCCACTTGCCTTCCCATTTTACCCTTATGAAGGATCCATGTGATGGGTTTTTTGGGTATTTGTCCCATGGGCTTTTCCTATAAATAGAGGTGGAGGGGTGCTCTCCACTCACATCCCTTTGCTCTCATACAAGTGCCATGCAATGATCTGGCTTCTTCTCTCCCTCCCAGTGAAATAGTTTCGTAGAGCCGAAAGGCTGTTTGGGTTCCGGCAGGAACTAGTTCTGGACGGCGAAGCCCTGCCGGATAGATGACACCGTATGTGTGCAACTTTGTAGAGAGATTGTAGTTTCAGTCTTAGTTCGTGAGTGCCTCCCGAAGGGCTGTCCGTGTGACCGTCCGAGTTTTGAAGGTCCTCCCAAAGGGTTGTCCGAGTGACCGTTCGAGTTTCGAAGGTCCTCCCGGAGGGCTGTCCGCGACACCGTCCGGGGGGCTGTTTGACCGCCTCCCGGAGGGCTGTCTGAGGAGCAGATGAGGGTATACATCCTCGCGGTTGGGAGGTTGTAAATCCTAGCTGTGGGGATCTGCACTGCCGTTTATCATTGACTCTACTTCCCGCTGCGCTACGAGTCGGTAACAAAAAAGATCAAACCATGTATGCAGTCTCCATAGTGGTCCTGGGCTGGTGCGTAGGTCGGAAAATTTTTGTTTTCTGCTGCATTACCCTACAGTGGCATCAAGAGCCGTGCTCGTAGATGCAGGTTACGATGTAGAATACATGGAGATGTATGGGTATTGCATAATATAATTTTGGAGTAGATGAGATCTCTTGCTAAAAATTATTTATGCGGGTGACAGATGAAATCTATTACCCGACGTTCTTGTTGCTTCCTTAGAATTTGTGTTTGCTCAATCTCGAGACAGCATGGTGGAATTTGACAAAGTTCTGGCAATCCGTGATCCTGATTGATCATGGAAGTGCTATCAGTTCTTTGGGTTCTGCCGTAGTCAAAAGAAAGATGAAATTCGCAGATGAAAGGGCATTGCAGATATGATCTGCACGGGGGTCATGCGTATGACGAAGTTTAGTATGGGGCTCGAGGTTTAATTATCTCGTGTTTCATACACCCCGAGATGTTAATCTAGCAACTTTAATAATCATACTTGATGATAAAACGTTGGTAGCTACGGTTTAAGTCGAAACCTTAGAAGCCACGAAAAACAAATTTGCATGAACCGATTAGAAACATCTAACTTGGTTTTGCAGGAGGGTTTGCATGTGCATGTGATGTGGTATAGCAATGCTCATATTCAATTTGATTATGTATGAGATGACTATATGATGTAAATTGATTAACATGACCTGCGTGTCATGATTCGGCATGGTGGCTGGAGCCATATGATTGTCACTTTAGTGACCTGCGTGTCAACCTTAAGTAATGCACTTATTTTATTAGCTATAGAGATAGCAATATTATTTGGTGCATCGACAAGGGGGTGGCAATCTTCACGAAGGTGAACACCGACGCGAATGCCAAATACGAAGAAATGAAAGACTTCTCTTTCAGAAAGGGCTATACCATATCATGCTATTATGAATTGCCTGAGATGTTTATCCCTTATGATGCACCCTTCTTGATTGGGCGGTAGTCGCTTTTTATTAGGGCGATCTCTCACTAAAATATCAAGTAGTTAGTGTTCTCCCAAGTGTAGCACCGTCACGACACCTAACTTTTCAGTGTGCGCCGTGTCACACGGGTACGAACGATTAGGGATGTGTGAGGCGGGTGAGTTGAGACCTTGCAGCGAGATCACTTGGTTGACTTGACGTTCAGGCAGACTATCATGAGCTCGGAACACTCGCATCGAAAGATGAACAAGAGTCACATAGAGATGCGATTGGCAAGTTGGCTTACCGGTTGAGATTTCGTCATCAGTGGTGTTACACCAATGGCAAACAATTGAAATACGGATCTTGAATCACTCACAATCAATTATGAGAGATATTGATTTGAGTGGGAGCGCGCTGTAGAATTAACTTGTTTAAATTCTCAGTGCAATTAATTATGGACACTGTCTAAGTGTTATATGCATAATAGTTGTAGAATAATGTCTCACGTTTCCACCTTCCCTGATTAAATTGAATAGCTGTTAAATGTCTGGTTAAAACTTTACGGTTGGTAACGTAATGTGAGGATTGTCCTCAAAAGTGCCGAGAAGGACTATGTCCTATCGCATGCTTTCCATATCCTCCCGCTAATGCTATGGATCATGTGACTCTCGTCCTTCGATCCAAAAGCTAGAATTCTGTTACGGTCAAGTGGAATATGTTTGCTTCCATGAAACCCAAACTTTGAAAGTTGGGATAGTTATATGATATTCATGGAACTAAAAATTATTTTTAGATACAAACAAAGCAATGTTTGTTTGCAAGTATTAGTAAAAGTGTTTACTATGCATTTGACTGTTGGGAAAGGGATCCAAAAGAACATTTGTCATATGATGAAAGGTGAATAAAACAACAACTTAAAGAGAAAGGAAATGTCCGAAGGGTGTTAGTGAAACTTTCACGCCTAGGAAGTCCGGGGCTAACGCCACTCTTAGGTTGAGTGCTTCTTCTGAGAGTAGGAGAAATACTGAAAGTTAAACTGTTAGAAGTATAAAGGCAAAAAGAATGAAGACTGGAATATCCAGCTCATATGTATGAATGTCATACGATTTATTGATGTATAGAAGGCTGGTCAAAGATATAGTTCTTGGGAATTATGGTTAAACATGTTAATCACTAATTCTTGGGTATTGTGAGTTAATCACAAAGATACCCGCTCGATTGCATTCTGTTACGAATCAATGTAAGAGCTACTATGGCCTAAAAGGCTAGCCAGAAATGAGGTTAAGGTATACACAGGGAACATAGTAAATGTTACTATACCTTCCATCGGTATATTGCCGTCTATATTTATTTTTCATAATTCATTTAGAGTTTTTCAAACTCTAGCCCATTGCATAAGGTATCTTGCAAGAAGGTTGTTCATAAGAGAACTTTTTATTCGATGTTATGAATAACACAAGGGCCATACTTTCATTATGAATGAGATGTATGTTATGAATATTGATAATAATACAATACCTCTAGGTTTACTTTCATAATTCATTTTAGAGTTTCATACACTCTAGCCCATTGCACAATGTTTGTTGCAAAAGAATTGTTCATAAAAATAACAATTGTTGTTAAGTATTATGAATAACATGAAGGGCCATGCTTCCATCCAAGATGGGATGTATGTTATGAATATTGATGGTAATATGATACATCCATAACACTGACGCTAAATGTCGCAAGACTAAAAGAATACCACACAAGTGTGGCACTACATTTGGTCACATTGGAGAAACCCACATGGAAAATTCCATTATGATGGATTTTGAAGTCTTTTTGATTTTGAATCATCTGACACTTGCAACTTTCCTCCGAAAAGTGAAGTGACTAAAATACCGTTCACAGGCCATAAGGAACGAACAACAAACTTATTAGTGATCATACATTTGATGTGTGTAGTCCGATAAGTGTTGTTAGTGGTGGATTTATTTATCTTCAGAAATGACTCAAGTAGATATATGGATATTTACTTGATGAGACGTAAGTCTAGATCTTTTGAAATCATTCGAAAGGTTTTCAAAAATGAAGTAGAAGTTATTGTAACAAGAAAATTATGTTTCTGCAATTTGATTGCACAAAGGAATATTTGAGTTACATGTTTAGCGAATGTCTGATGAGTTGTGAAAGGGGTTTCATAACTTGCACCTCCCGGAACACCACTGCAAGTGAAAAGTCCGTGGATATGTAATCTAACCATTTATGACATGGTAAGGTCAAAGATGACATAAATAAATTTGCCATTATCCCTTTTTAAGTGATGCTTTAGAGACTGCGGCTTTTACACTGAAAAGAGCTACATCGGGTCTGTTGAAATGAAGCCATGGTATGGTACACCCAACCATGTTATATCTTTTAATAACATTTGGAATATGGGGCTTGTGTAAAAGGTTACAAACCTATTCCAAATCAGACAAGTGCTACTTTGTAGGTTATACCAAAATGTTGGGTATTCCTCCCTCACTATACCGAGGCAAATAGTTTTGCTGCGAAACGGTGTGATTTTGAAGAAAATTCTTCTTTCAAAAAGGTGAGTGGGAGAATAGTGCAACTCAACGAGATAAACAGTATCTTCGTCATCAGATCAAAGGAAAGAGACCTTGGAAGTAATTCCAGAGTTTCCTACTACGACTGATACGGAAGTCTCTACAATAAAATGTATGAACTTCGGTCGAACTTGCAGCTGAACCATGTAGGCAAGGCTCGTGCAAACCTCTTAGGTGCACAAACGAGATATTGTTGTTAGACAACATTATACCTACGATACACAAGGAAGCGTTGATGGGCCCTGACTCCGGAATTGGCTAAATGCCAATACAACCCGAGTTAGTTTCCATATAAGTGATTCAAGGTTAAAACCTTGATACACCTATCGGAAGACTTAGAGTCTAACGAATATTTATGGAACTTAAAACCTATACGGATAAAAATGTTTTATCCACAAAGCCGGAATTGTTGAAATAACAAGTTCAAGAGTTGACTACGGTGAGGATGTTTTCATCGTAGCGATGCTTAAAGTCGGTTCGGGTTGAACTAGCAATTAATACATATTTCAATCATGAGATATGAACCATGGATGACAATAGGATTTCCATCTGATGGAAATGAAACCTAGGACTTGCATGTGTTACAGTCCAAGGCATTTTGTTTATCCAGAGGATGCTAGTAAGGGTGCAAACTTCAGAGTTCCAGCGATGGACAGAAGAGAGCAAAATGGAGTTGGAACCTTTGTGCTTTGATGAAATGGTCAAAGGGGTTTGACTTCATCAATGGGTAACGAAGATGCTTGTAATTCAAGAAAGTAAGTGGGAGCGTAATAATATTTCTAAAAACCTTGTGTGCTTGACACATTGTTAATTGGAAATAAATTTCTTGACACAAATTAGGACTTCATTTGAAAATAGTTTTTTGATGAAGTGCTTAGGCTAAATAGCCTCAATATTAGGCATAATGATCTATGGAGATAGATTTACCTAATAGGGCTAAGCAATGAATACATATTGACAAGGTGCTAAAACCTTTTAGCATTTAAAACCGCCAAGGAGTGATTCTTGCCGGAGTCACATGGAAGAGTTTTTTGCAAGACTCGGTGTCCCAAAACACTGATGAGCAAAATACATGATGCAGATTACACACGCTTTTGTGTTTGGATTAATCATGTATTCCATGGTATGTAAAACAACCAGATATGTCCGATACTCCCAAGGTGTTGTGAGTATGGATACTAAATTGATCAAAGTACTGATCATGGGACAACAGTGAAATATGTCATTGAGTACTAGAGTAAGTACTGATGATATGTTTTCTCGCAAGCGGAGATCATGAAGAGTTTGTTGTAAAATGTTACATCGATACAGTCTTCATCTTTTCTCCATGTGATTTTTGATTTAAGTTAAGGGTTTTGTATAACACACAATATGATGGCACAGTTAGTTGGAAATTGTTCCAAACAAGTTACTGTGGCAAATTCTATAACAGAGGCGAAGTATGTTGCCATTTTAGAAGCGGCAAAGACAAAGATTTTGAATCATATAGTTCATTCATGAACTTAGTATGGTTCCAAGAAGGCTTTGGTCAATGGGACACTATTGCAGATAGTTGCTCCATAAATCAGTCTGAGGAATCAGGTTTCGACCAATGATTCACATATATACAAAGCCAAGTCCACACAAAATATGAATTTTGTGAAAGCGTGAAAACGTGAGGATATGCAGAGATAGAAACAGAGCTGAAGTTGTCAGATCCGATGGACATCAGGCTATACCACATGCGAAGCATTTTTTACACCGGTATGCCATAGGTGTAAAGTGCATTAGCATTAACTAGATTATTGACTCTAGTGCAAGTGGGAGTCTGCAGGAGATATGCCCTAGAGGCAATAATAAATGATATTATTTATCTCTGAATTCATAATTATGTTTTTGTTCCATGCTATAACTGCTATGGTTCTCGAGTCTGCAATAACACGAGGCTCGGAGGAAAACTCATATGCACGTGTGGAATAATAAACGGTAAGAAGTATTCCTAGTTTGGCCTCTAAGACTAGCTCAAGTGTTGCCTGATGGTTCCGTTTTCCTGATCATGGGCATGTCTATGCCAGCAACTTTGAGGGCACAATGTTAAGAGAACATTTGTGTTGAATCGACCCGGTTTGATGTTATGCTATGAGATTCATTCGTCACAAGTTAATGGTAAATAACATAGAGATGGTTAACGTTTGCATGATTCCTTAGACCATGAGAGTATCGAGTTTCTTCATGCTTGCTTCATGAACTTTGGGGTTTGTTAAACGTCATCCGTAAATGGGTGGCTATTACGGCGGCTTACGGGTTCATGGAAAAGTGTGTCAAGTAAATTGATAGCTCAAGATTGGGATTTGCTCCTCCGACGATGGAGAGATATTCTTGGGCCCTCTCGGTGTTACGGTATCCATCATCGTCTGGCCAGACATAGTGTGATTTGATCACAGGGATGCCGGAACACGGAAACGAGAAAAGAGAACAAAACCAGTAACGAGGTAACTAGCATTGTGGACAAGTTGTTGATCCACGGGGATGCAAGTAAATCTCACCTCGGGTCTTTGTAACATATCACGAAGCAACAGGAATAGCAAACGGCAACTGGAGGTTCACTCGAATATTCATTCGTGTGGGTATAGGGGTCAATATGGGTGTCCATGGCTCCGATGTTGATCATTGATCAGAAGGGGTTCCAGATCATGTCTATACTTCACCGAACCTATAGGGTCACACACTTAAGGGTCATCTATCTATTGAATACTAGACAAGGAGTCTGAGAGAAAATAACCGAAAAAGTTTCGGACACCGGGAAAGTTTCGGACACCAGAATCGTACCGCATAGAGAGGTCACCGGATAAGTTTCGATGATACCGAAAAGTTGTTTCGGGATATACCATTAAGTCAAATTGGTTTCGGCACATGCCTGATAATTCTTGGAGGATGCCAGAATCATTCTGGAAGCTTTTTGGAATTTTCTGAGATAAAAACCAGAAATGTTCCGGAGCTGCCGAAGCCACTTCAGATGCGTTTCGCAGATGAAAATCACTAAAATGGAATTGTTCTAGAACGCGTTGAAAATCATTATGGTGGGTATTGGAAATGTTCTAAGCCCACATAAATATTTTTAGTTCGAACGGACGCTAAAAAATGTCGTCGTGAATAGTGAAAGTGCTTTTTGGGATATTTATGGAAAGCCACCTTTTGGGGCTTTTCCCAAAAGGCTTCTAGATGAACTTGGGGACTAAGGAACCCCTTTTGGGGGGCCCCCATGAGGGGTGGCCGGCCACACATGTGGAGCTCCATGGAGCT
The DNA here is from genome assembly GCF_002162155.2 of Triticum dicoccoides. Lineage (NCBI taxonomy): Eukaryota > Viridiplantae > Streptophyta > Magnoliopsida > Poales > Poaceae > Triticum > Triticum dicoccoides. The sequence continues at coordinate 671,765,350 of NC_041381.1, forward strand.
CCACTTGCCTTCCCATTTTACCCTTATGAAGGATCCATGTGATAGGTTTTTTGGGTATTTGTCCCATGGGCTTTTCCTATAAATAGAGGTGGAGGGGTGCTCTCCACTCACATCCCTTTGCTCTCATACAAGTGCCATGCAATGATCTGACTTCTTCTCTCCCTCCCAGCGAAATAGTTTTGTAGAGCCGAAAGGTTGTCTGGGTTTCGGCAGGAACTAGTTCTAGACGGCGAAGCCCTGCCGGATAGATGACACCATATGTGTGCAACTCTGTAGAGAGATCGTAGTTTCGGTCTTAGTTCGTGAGTGCCTCCCGAAGGGCTGTCCGTGTGACCGTCCGAGTTTTGAAGGTCCTCCCGAAGGGCTGTCTGAGTGACCGTTCGAGTTTCGAAGGTCCTCCCGGAGGGCTGTCTGCGACACCGTCCGGGGGGCTGTTCGACCGCCTCCCGGAGGGCTGTCTGAGGAGCAGATGAGGGTATACATCCTTGCGGTTGGGAGGTTGTAAATCCTAACTGCGGGGATCTGCACCGCCGTTCGTCATCGACTCTACTTCCCGCTGCACTACAAGTCGGTAACGAAAAAGATCAAACCATCTATGCAGTCTCCATAGTGGTCCTGGGCTGGTGCGTAGGTCGGAATTTTTTTGTTTTCTGCTGCGTTACCCTACACGAGGAACATGAAGCGTGAAGACTTTTGTTTTCATAGTTTCTTTTTCTCTTTCTTGAGTCATAGGAAACACCGTACTGTTAAAGGGGGTCGAGGAAATACTAAGGAAAATATTCCATGTGATGCTCAACTCAAAATCCTACACCCACCAATCCCTTCGAGTGAAGCCATTGGAAATCTCATACAGTTCAGTCAATTTCTTCAGTGACAGAGACGAAGGTCTTCTGGTCACTGAGGAATTTGTTCTGACTGAGGAGTTAGGAATTCGCTAGTGCGGATTGCCTACATAGTGAGGAACATGATAGCCCTGAGGAATTTGAGAGTCAAATTTCCGACCATTGTTGTGCTATGCGCCAGCTGTCCCAAAATATCTACCCACCTAACGGTCATATCATTGAAGGGCATTTATGTCTTATCATGTCGGGTTGCTCCCTAGGCTATAAATAGCCGCCACCTACAACCACTAGCTGGTTGGCTGCTCTGAGAGAAACTGACACTTGTCATTTGAGAGCATCCCATCCTCCGAGGACTTTGAGCGAAAATCATCAAGTGAGGAAAACCCAAACCCAAACACCTTCCAGCCCAAAGTGATTGAGCATCACTGAAGAGATTGATCCTGCGTGGATCCGATGCTTGTTACCTTTGAAGACTGTGCTTCTTTCAGACGGTTAGGCGTCATGGTCTAGAGCATCCAAGAGGAATTGTGGATCACCGAGTGACCGAGTCTGTGAAAGTTTGGAAGTCACCTGAAGACTTACCACGAGTGATTGGGCGAGGTCTTTGTGACCTTAGCTCGAGGAGAATACGATGAGGACTAAGTGTCCTGGACTGCGTGTTCAGGACTAGGTGTCCGGGACTGTGTGTCCTCAGGTTTAAATACCTAGCCGCTCCAACCAGACGTACAACTGAGACAACAGTTGGAACTGGTCTACAAATCATTGTCTCCACCAAGCTTACTGATTCTATTTCCTCAACTCTTTCATTTCCTCATTTCAGTTGTTGTGTGCTTGTTCATATCTGTTTGAAGACTTTGACTGAAGACTTTCTCAATTTCCTCATTTCAATTTCTTCAGTTTGTCCGTATTCATCCTGTGTTTATGCTTTCTGTACTCTGTGCTTGTCTTCATTTCATCATGATGACTATGCTTGTGTTCTGTTATGTTTACTTTTGAGTACTTATTCCACTGCAAGTAGTTCTTCGCTAAGGAATTTCCTCACCAGCAAATGCCTCAGTGAAGAATTCATAAAAATCGCCTATTAACCCCCCCCCTCTAGTCGATATAACGCACTTTCATTGCGGCATCTAGACCGCTAGGTCCAGACGAATGCAGGTGGTGTGAGGGTGAGCGTTGGAGATGCCCTAAGCCTATAACCTCGCAGAAATAGAAACGAAAAATGTCTCATGAATGAGCATTGATCTAGCATATGGTCAACAGATTCAGGAGTCCGGTTACAGAGAGGGAAAATAGCGGTATGGAGGAGCCTTCTAGCGAGACAATCCGTCATCCAACAGTAATTCCTTATGACCAACCTGTAAAAACCAACATGTCTAAGGAAACCTCCTATACCTCTTATATCCCTAGGATATAACTATTTCTCTTTAGCTTCTATCTTAGATCTATTGACCTCAATGCCTCTTTTAGAAATTCTATTACCGAAAACAACACCTGTGTTTATCATGAAGTGACACTTCTCCTAGTTCGAAATAAGTTCTATAGATGGAAAAACCATTCATGAAGACTTCAACATTTTTCTCAACAATTCTGAAAACATTGCAATCATCCATCTTTGAAATGTAGCAAGTGCATTACATAAACGAAAATGCATACGTCTATAAGAGTAGGTTCCAAAAGGGCAAGTGAATGTTGTTTTCACTTGATCCTCATGAGAAATAGGTATTTGAGAGAAAGCATAATAGCTACCAAGATAAAAAAAAAGTGCAAGCTTAGATAGTCTTTCTAGCATCTAATCAATAAAGGGCCAAGGATAATGATCCTTTCTAGTAGTTGATGCCCCACAAGTGTAGGGTTCAATTTATAGATCTTTCTGATTAGTAAATGTATCAATCCCATGAAGGGCTAAAGGGAATTTTAAGTGAAAAAATAGAAATGATTTACTGTAAATACTACGGGGTGTAATGAGTTTGTGGTTTGTGACGATGGTGTGATAACAAAAGGTAAATAAAAAGTGCAACAAGTGGCCCAATCTTCAGTCATGCTAAGGACAAGCCGGTTGTGTAACTTATGAAAATCAAGCATTTTTTTAGGATGCCTAGATAGTTGCATAGTTGTCAATTCCTTTAAAAAATGCATTGATTATTGTTGCTTGGTCAATATTGTAGGGATAGAACGTAATGCTATGTGTTGCAAAACCATTGGCTTACACATACTTATTTTACTTATGAGTGTGCTCCTAGCAAGCATCCACAACTACTAAGATTTATGAAGGCATATAACCCAACCATATCCATATCCCTCTAGGGTCCATATTCATCCCTCATGTCATAACTTGTAAACTCGGGAACTGTCATTTCTGTCACTCCGACCTCCTATTCTAAATTTATTATGATACAATGCTCTTCGGTAGGCACATATAGGTGAAGTGCTATGTAGTCGATGTTCGCATAATACCACTAGATAACTACACTAAAACATGATCAAGCAACAATGTGTACTACAAATATATATATGACATTTGACAACTAGCTTTCTCCCATACCCTCAATAACACAAAGAAACTACTCACAATGAATCATGGTGAACATGTTCATTATGATAATAATAATAATGGTGACAATATGTAAGTATGGATCTTTCACCAATAAATCACTCAGCATCAACTACCAATACAACAGTCAACACCGATAAGTAATAACGATGCTCAATTCACACTTGGTTGTACAAAAAATGGACGAGATGGGAATGGTGGTGATGGTGCTATTGACGGAGATGACAAACATTTTGCGAGCACACATTGAACATTTTTCAGATACACATTGAACTTTTTTTGAATACAGGTTGAGCATTGGTCAAATACATGATTAACATTTTCTAAACACAGGACATACATTTTAATTTTAATACGCAATGAGCATGTTTATACTATACAATGATTTTGTAAATCCATATTGAACATTTTCAAATTCAAGATCCACACTCCACTCTCGCACGGCATCAGCAGCACCAGGTGCGGCGCGGCGCGGACGGCGAATCGACCCCCGCCCCCGGCGAGGTCTCTCTGGTACCCTCCTCTTCCTTCTCCCCTCACCTTCCCCCGTCCCCTTTTTCTCGCTCGGGCCATCTCTCCCCTGCTCCCGCCATGCCTGCTGGCTATGCACGCCAGGTGTTCGACGCATTGCTTGACGCGTTTGGGTGCTTGCGATGTTCGAGTCACGGTATCATTCGATGACGACGTTGATTCTCTGCAGGACTGATGGCAGAAGAGAAGAAACCACAATTGCTGCCACCATCGCCGTGGTCAGCCCTCCCGCTGGACCTAGCAAGCCTGGTGCTCAGCCTGCTCCCCGTGTATGCCGACCGCGCCTGCTTTGCCGCAGTATGCCCGCAGTGGCGTGCCGCTGCGAGGCAGGTCCAGCCGCCACCACTGCCGTTGCTGGCACTTCCTGATGGCACCTTCTACAGCCTCATGGACGACAAGCCCTTCCGCTTCCCTGGCTGTGGCTTCGCAGTGTACGAGAATGTCTGTGGCAGCTGGCTCGTCTTCTCCCGCGATGACGGTTGCTTCCTGGTCAACCCCTTCTCTGGAACCACTGTGACGCTCCCTGCTCTCTCGAGTGTCCGACTACGGCCTCCAAATGCGGTTGCGAAATACAAATGGTCAGATGTTGGAACGGCAAAATGCCCCTACATCACATGGATGCATATCAATGACTCAGAGAAGCTACACATTACCAAGCTAATCATGTGCTCGTCAAACCTTGTTGCTGCACTTGTTGGCATTGGACACACCAGCCAGATTCTAATGTGCCAGCCAGGGGCCTTGTCGTGGTCAGTACGCGCTTACAATCAGTGCAAGGATTTCCAAGACATGTCATTCTACCAGGGAAAGCTCTACACCGTTGCCAAGGACGAGAACCTCCTTATGGTGAACATCAGCCAGGACCATAGCACCGGCGATCCACAGGTTTCTCGGATTGGACAAGTCATCAAGGGTGATTCTCCTCCATGGTATTCACGTGTGTTCGAGGACAACAGTAAGGCCTACAAGAAGCTCTACCTAGTTGAATCGTGTGGGATGCTTCTGATGGTACGAAGGACGATTTGGTGTCAGGTTCCTGAACCTGGAGGGGATGATAAAGTTATGGCTGGAAAGAATGAGTTTGAGGTTTTCGAGGCTGACTTTGAGCATTCACGGTGGGTCAAGGTGTCGACCGTGGGGGGTGACCAAGTGCTGTTTCTGGGGCGAAGGTCCTCGAGGTCCATGTCCGTGTCGCAGTACGGGTTGCCGGGCAATCGCATCTTCTTCTTGGACGATGATGAGGATAATCGCATAGAGTATGCCTATGATGAGGAGAACACTTCTTTCGGCATCTATTCCATGAGATTCTGCAGCATCCGTTCCGGTGCTCCAAATATTTCCTGGAAGCGCTGCGCTGAGATGTATCTGGCAGCATGGCTCTTCCCTGAGGACCGTTGAGAGGTTCTTACATTGTTAGCCCGTTATCGCTATGCAAGCTGCTCCCAGGTTATCTGACCATGCTTAGGGATGTTCTCGCTCTGTGGTTATTCTGCAAGCTGCTCACCGATGCATACGGTGGTTCCCCTACCTACAGGCCGTGAAATGCATTGGTAGAAATTATATGAACTTTGGTATTCTGTTAAGTGCCGTGTTCCACCAGTGCTTGCCTGAACTTCTAGTACTATGAAAGCTGCAAGCTTCCAGCTACTGTGGAATGTTGTGCTGATGCATGATCTTTGTCATGGCACGGCATGGTCTTTGTTGTCACCCTGTAGCAAGTAACTAGCTCTTGAACGTTAGATTGTTTCCTGCTCAGTTTTCCATCGCGTGATCAAGCTGTGAAGCCGAAATGCATTAGTAGAAATCATCTGAACTTTTTTACTCTGTCAAGTGTGGTGCTGCATCAGTGCTTATCTGAACTTATTGTGGTGGTCACTACTACTCCCTCCGTCCTAAAATAAGTGTCTCAATCTTATTACAACTTTGTACTGAAGTAACTTTGTACTGAAGTTAGTACAAAGTTGAGACACTTATTTTGGGACGGAGGGAGTACCATATTGCCGTGCTGCTCGTCTGTCTATTATCTTTGGCATGGTGGGGACATGAAGTTTTCGAACCAGAGCTCACATGCTCACAGCAGGGTTTTTTTTTCAGACCTTCACGGATGATTTTTTTTTTTGAATTTTACTGTTCATCAGAGAACATGTGAGCTCGGGATCAATAGAGCACTTTCGGCATGGTGGTCTCTTCTTCTTTCTTTCGAGAATGCCATGCCATGGTCTTTGCTGTAACCATGTATACTAAGTAACTAACTCTTGAACTAAAACAGTAACTAACTCTGGAACGTTTGGTTATTTCAATGTGTGATCAACGAAGGAAAATGAAAAATTGCAGAAAAAAGGTGTTGTGCAGTTCTGCTTGGTTTTATATCAACAGGCCGCACGCGCAACGACAGCCCAGCCTGCCCCACACAGGGTGTGCTTGGGTTGATTAAACGGCCGGCCGCGCAAATTCGGCCCAGCTAGCTCCACTGCACGCTCCCGCCGTTCGAGCTCGGCGAGACAAGGGCACAGCCGGTAGCTATTTACGCTGGTCTGGAGCGTTAAAAATTAGCGAGGTGGGACCAAATAAAATAAGAGTCCTTCTCGCATACAAATCTCAGACGCAGCAGCTCTGGTGTAGATGGGCCGAGCCGTTTCTTTCCGTGTATTATCCAGCCCAAACTATCGATATCGCCCACATGAAAAAAAAATCCCCAAGGCATCGGCCCTCTAGTTCGCGTTCGCCGCCCGGCGGCGGGGTCTGCCCCGGGAGGAGTGCAGTCGGAGCCAGGCGCCGCACATTAGTCTGGCTCACCAGCACAGCAGGTTCGTGTGGTTCGACAGAACTTGGAGGCTCTTCACCGAAAATTCATCTCTGCACCCGAACTCATCTGCACCCACACTGATGAAAAAATTAAAACAAATAGTAAAAAAAATTAAAAAAAATCCAAATTTTTTTGTGGTAGACAATTTGATGCGTGAGGCCCGCTCCAATTTTCAAATTATTTGGACACCTGAGGAGCTCTCAGCAAAAAGGATAAATTGAGGGTCTATAAAAATGTTTAATGTTCATGTACTGTTTTGGTTCGATTTGTATTTTTTGCTGAGAGCTGCTCAAATGCCCAAATGACTTGAAATTTGGAGCAGGCCTCACGCATCAAATTGTCTGCCGCACACAAAAAATTTGGAATTTTTAAAATTTATTTTAAAAATTTACGATTTTTTTCTAACCAGGTGCAAATGAGCTTGAGCACTGAAACGCCCTACTCAGCTCTTCACTGCATTTTGTCTCTGCACCCGAGGCCATTAATTTCACCGATGGGATCGAAGGTGTCGTGACACGAGTAAGTCAGACCTGGTAAGCCATGTCTTCCGTGTCGTGGATTAACCATGGACCAGAGACACACAGGGCAGGCGCGAAGTTAATTCGGAAAGCCATTTAGAAATATTGTAATGCAATGATCGATATGCAATGCACAGAGCAAAGATGCGTATAGTAGTGCCTGTAGAACAAAGCGTATGGTAGCAATGGTTTTGGGGTGGACGCCAGATCATTCGATGCATGTCTGCTCTGCTTACTACCCCCTCCGTTTTATAATGTAATGCGTATAAATTTTCTGAAAAGTCAAACTAAGCAAATTTTGACCGAGTTTACTGAGAAAACTAATCATATGTACAGTTTTGATCATGTACAACATGAAAATATAACTGATGATGTATCCAATGATATGCATTAAGTATTTTAAACGTACATGTTTTTGTTTATAAACATGATTAAAGTTTGTAATGCTTGACTTTAGAAAAAAAATCTATATGCACTACATTATTAAACAGAGGAAGTATCTCATGCCATTTCATCTTTCTACGTGTCCCTGTATAAAAATACTATCATCATTTGCTCCCCTTTATTTTAGAAGTAGGTCGTTAGTAGTAGCAGTATGATACTCCCTTAATTTCTTTTTAGTCTGCATATAAAATTTGCTTCAAGTCAAACTTAATAAGTTTGAACAACTATATAAGAAACAATATCAACATTCATGATATGTAATCAATATCATTATATCCATCATGACATTAATTCTCATATTATATAACTTTTGTATTGTAAATGTCAATATTTTGTAAGATAAATTTGGTCAAACTTTACATAGTTTGGCTTCAGACAAAATTTGTGCACAGACCAAAAAGAAACGAATGTATTATCATTATATGTTTTTTGTTATCCCATGGCAACGCACAAGCGTGTAAATAGTACTTCTAAATTTTATATGTTCTTTCTGGTTCTTATTAGATAGTCCTCTAGTCTTTGTCTTATTTTATTCTATTCTTTTGTTAAGAGTAAGATATATAATTATTTGAAATCATATTAATATAATATTTTCCTATTAATATGTTTTATTTTGATAATATTTTTATAAAAATAATGGGTTTTATGGATGGTGGAATATTTTATCATGTTTGAATATCTATATCCTTATTTGTGTACTTTTTAGTAGTAGAATATTGTATTTGTTTGCATGTCAAACAAACTATTCACGTAACTCCCACAAAATTTTCCAATAGAAAAAACATTGTTCATACAATTTTTTTAATTGTGCTCCGTAATTCATGAAATATGTTCATGATGTAAAAAAGAGTTATGTAACCATAAAACATTGGAGAAAAGCCGGTTAGGAGATTCCTTAGTTTTTCTGCATGTATACACAAACTGCCTTTTGGTATTTTATCTATAAAAATTGTTCAAATTTAGTTCCTTACTAATTTTTTTAGATCATAAGTTCCATACTCCAATTTCTTTTTACCGAGTTCCACTGCCTCTTCGAGGTATTTGGACATGATTGGGGCTGCAGGAAAAGCTCAAGGCCCACAATCCATTCTAGATTGACTCATCTTTTGGTTCGACTCTAGATTGACTCAAAAATAAATGAGTTGGGAAGAGTGCTTTATGTAGCTCGATGGAGAAATGAGTTGATCATAAGCCAAGACTAACTCGTTCGATTTTAATTTGATAGTACGGCATAATATAATTTTGTTTGATTATACTATTATAAGAGTAAAAATAAATAATATAATTAATCATCATATTTTTTTCATAATATCTACAAGAAACCATGGAAAGTTAATAAACACAATAAGTTTAGGCATTAATATGATGCGTGGCCAGCCTTGTGCTAAATATGAAAAGTTAATAAGCACCCTCTTACGTTTCCATATATTGTTGTGGCCTATCTAGTTGAGAAAATGGTCTTAGATTATACAATGTTTATCTTCTTATTTAGCTCAAAACTAGCTCGAGATCATCCGTAAAAAAAGAAAAGAAAGAAAAACTAACTAGAGATCGTTACAAGCTCAGTACGAACTAGTCCTATAACCCGACCTTAAACTTCACTCAAATTAATCTTGCTCGAATTTTAGTATGTGCTGAGTTGAGCATACCAACTCGCTCGAATTCTACTGGTTTGAGCCGTTGCCATGATTGGAGGTTCGGATTTTTTTTCTATATAAAGAAAAAGAAAACAGCGAGAGCAGCAGCAGGAGCTTTTGGCTGGGCCTGGGCTCAGTAACACTCACTTGGTCACACGGTCCAGTTCGGACAAGCCACTCCACGCTCCACTCCCGCCCGCACGACAGCAGCAGCAGCAGGAGCGGCGGCCTACTCACCGGCGCGGCGCGGCGCGGACGCCGGAGGGAAAATCGACCCTGGTGCGGTCTCTCTGGTACCCGTATCTTCCTTCTCCCCACACCTTTCCCCGTCCGTTTTTGCTCGCTCAGGCCTGTCTTCTCCCCTGCTCCCGCAATGTCCGCTGGCTACGCACGCCAAGTGTTCGACGCAATGCTTGCCGCATTGGGGTTGGTTGTGATGTTCGAGGAACGAGAGCATTCGATGATGATTTTGCTTCTCTGCAGGACTGATGGCAGAAGAGAAGAAACCACACTCACAGCCACCGCCGTCATGGTCAGCCCTCCCGCTGGACCTAGCAGGCCTGGTGCTCAGCCTTCTCCCCGTGTACGCCGACCGCGCCTGTTTTGCTGCGGTGTGCCCGCAGTGGCGTGCCGCTGCAAGGCGGCTCCAGATACCACCACTGCCGCTGCTGGCACTCCCCGACGGCACCTTCTACAGCCTCATGTACGACAAGCCCTTCCGCTTCCCTGGTTGTGGCTTCGCTGGGTACCAGAATGTCTGTGGCAGCTGGCTCGTCTTCTCACGCGATGACGGTTGCTTCATGGTCAACCCCTTCTCCCGGGCCACCGTGAGGCTCCCTGCTCTCTCAAGTGTACGACTCCGGCCTCCAAATGCGTCTGCTAAATCTAAATGGGCAGAGGGCGGAAGCGTAGAATCTGCTAACCTCTACATCACATGGATGCGTATCAATAAAGCAGACAAGTTGCGCATAAGTAAGCTAATCTTGTGCTTGCCAAATCTCGTTGCTGCACTAGTTGGCATTGGACCCTTCAGTCAGATTCTAATGTGCCAGCCAGGGGCCTTGTCGTGGTCAGTACGGGCGTATGATCGGATCGAGGATTTCCAAGACATGTCATTCTACCAGGGCAAGCTGTACGCCATTGCCAAGGACGAGAACCTCCTTGTGGTGAACATCAGCCAGGACCATAGCACCGGCGATCCACAGGTTTGTCAGATTGGACGAGTCATCGAGGGTGATTGTCCTCCATGGTATTATGGTGTGTTCGAGGACAACAGTCAGGCCTGCAAGAAGCTCTACCTGGTTGAATCGCGTGGGATGTTGCTGATGGTACGCAGGACAATTTGGTGTCAGTTTCCTGAACCTGGAACGGACGTTGAAATTATGGGTGGACAGAATGAGTTTGAGGTTTTCGAGGCTGACTTTGAGCATTCACGGTGGGTCAAGGTGTTGACCTTGGGGGATGACCAAGTGCTGTTTCTGGGGCGAAGGTGCTCGAGGTCCATGTCCGTGTCGCAGTACGGGTTGCCAGGCGATTGCATCTTCTTCTTGGATGATGATGAGGATAACTGCCTGGAGTATGCCTATGATGAGGAGAACAGTTCTTTCGGCGTCTATTCCATGAGATTTCGCAGCATCCATTCCGGTGATCCAAATATTTCCTGGAAGCGCTGCGCTGAGATGTATCTGGCAGCATGGCTCTTCCCTGAGGACCGTTGAGAGGTTCTTATATTGTTAGCCTGTTATCACAATGCAAGCTGCTCCGAGTTTATCTGACGATGCTATTGATGTTGTCGCTATGCGGTTATTCTGCAAGCTGTGTGGTTGAGTGGTTCCCCTACCTACAGGCCGTGAAATGCATTGGTAGAAATTATCTGAACTTTGCTATATATTCTGTTAAGTGCCGTGCTCCACCAGCCCTTGCCTGAATTTGTTGTGGTGATCACTACTACTCTACTAGTACTATGAAAGCTGCTAGTTTCCAGCTACTGTGGAATGTTGTGCTGATGCATGATCTTAAGATTGTGTCATTGTTTTTCTGTATCTTTGACATGGTGGTTTCTTCTTCTGTCTTGCGAGAATGTCACCCTGTAGCAAGTAACTAGCTCTGGAACGTTCCTGCTCAAGTTTCCATCCTGAGATCAACCCGTGAAACTGAAATGCATTGGTAGAAATCATCCGAACTTTTTTACTCTGTCAGGCACCGTGCTTCATCAGTGCTTGTCTGAACTTATTATGGTGTCCACTATTACTACTTTGAAAGAAAGTTGTTAGCTGCATCGGTTTCCAGCTACTGTATAGTGCCGGGTCCTTGAATGATACTCCCTCTGTCCCAAAATTCTTGTCTTAGATTTGTCTTGATACATTTAGACAAATCTAAGACAAGAATTTTGGGACGGAGGGAGTATTTAGAATGTGTCGCTTCTTGTCTGTCCACTAACTTTGGCATGGCCGTCTCTTCTTCTTTCTTGCGAGAATGCCATGGCATGCCATGGCATGGTCTTTGCTGTCACCATGTAGCAAGTAAGTAACTCTGGAAGTTTTGGTTGTTTCATTGTGTGATCAACCCAAGAAAAAAAAATATTGCAGGAAAAAAAAAGTGCTATGCAGTTCTGAGCTAGCTGCCCCACACAGAACAGAGTGTGCTTGGATTTAAATCAACAGCCGCCCGCGCTACAACGGCTCAGCTAGCTCCACTGGGGTCCCAGTTCTGAGCTAGCTGCCCCACACCGGGTGTGCTTGGGTTGATTAAACAGCCGGCCGCGCAAATTCTGCCCAGCTAGCTCCACTGCATGCTCCCGCCATTTGAGCTCGGCGACACAAAGCGCAGCCGGTCGCTATTTACGCTGGCCTGTAAAGCTGGGAACTAGCGAGGTGGGACCAAATAAGTCGCGCTCGCTTACAACAAACAATCTCAGCCGCGCAGCTGCGGTGTAGATGGGCCGAGCCCGTCTGTCTAGCCCATACAACCGATCTCGCCTGCATCGAAAAAAAAAACAAGGCGTCGGGGTCTGCCCCCGGAGGAGTGCAGCCGGAGCCAGGCGCCGCGCGTAGTCTGGCTCGCCGGCACAGCAGATTCGTGTCGTGTGGTTCGACTGAACTTTGAGGCTCTTCAGAGCATTTTGTCTCTGCAGCCGAGGCCGCTAATTTTTTTGGCCCCTTTCGCTGCTTCACCGATGGGATCGAAGGCGACGTGAGTAAATCAGACCTGACAAGCCATGTCTTCCGTGCCGTGGATTAACCATGGACCGGAGACACGCAGGGCAGGCGCGAAGTCAATTCGAAAAGCCATTTAGAAATCGTGTAGTGCAAGTGCAACGATCGATATGCAGGGCACGGAGAGGAGTGTAGCACCGGTGCCGGTAGAACGAAGTGCAGACAGTAGCGGTGGTTTTGGACTGCATGCAAGAGCGTGCCGGAAGTGTACGTAGCACCGGTGTTGATACTGCATGTCTCCGTATAAAAATGCCACCACCATTTACTCCCCCCTTATCTTTTTGAGCAGGTCGTAGTAGTAGTAGCAGCAGTATATAGTATTATTATCTTTAATCCAGCGCTCAGTGTAGTTATTTGGCCGTGTTTCCCGGAAGTGCGCTTGGAGACCATGCACGCATGCATGTGGTGGTTAGCAGTTGGTGCTAGCTCCATCACGCTGGTTTATCTTATTTTGACTTGACATGCATGGCGAAATGATGGGCCGGTTCATATCCAAACACTTTGAGCGATCTACTCCAACACTCTGATTGCTCATCGCATCGATCGGCTCATATCTCTGTGCGCACAATTCCTACCCGTATTCACCCGTGCAATGCAGTGCAGCCGGAAGAAGGGACGATCGATGCACCCAAAAGCATGCAACGCGCGCCCAGTACGTACACAATAAACTTGGGCTAGATCGATGGATAGATAGTATAGATCTCATCTCCCCTGCAGGAGGTAGCGTTCTCCGCTGCCACCCCTCCGTAAATACTGTCGCGTCTGGCACGGCAGCGGAAAGTCTCAGGAAGAGATTCCCGACGCGGGCGCCTTCCTCCAAATTCAATGGCGGGCAGGCACGGTGACCACGCCCGGGTTGGTCGTCCCGTCGCAGTTTCCTCCGTCCACGAAGTACGGAGTACTACGTGCGTGTGTTCCCCATGCAATGCATGCATGCAGGAGGCTCTGCTCTGCTCTGGCCTGGCCCCCAAAAAGCCAGGAGAGGAAACTCTCCTCGTCCGTGCTTGGGCAGCAGGAGACACAGCCATTGCTTTGCCATGGCCCATGGTCCATGGACACCATACGTGCGTGCGTGCGTGCGTGCAGGCAGGCAGTTAATGCACGCGTTGCACCGCGGCTTCCTCTGGAAAAGCTTGCAGCTCGCAGTTGGAGTTGCACTGAACCACGTTAGCCCGTGGAACGCGTAGCGGCTCCGCCACCGTCGTACGTCGCTCGGAAGAGTGGCACGGACGCGTGCAACGACTGGAATGAGGACTGGAGAGGAGCAGGCGGAATAACTGCTGCCGCTGAAGAAGTTAAGACGCGCACGTACGTTGGATGTGTGTGTTTGGTAACTTCTTTGGTTACATGCGCGGCGCACGCATCCTAGCTAGCTAGCTCCTCTGTCAGCAGCCATCCACGGGGCGACACATAGACCGGCTGCCCAGGCGTGCACGTACGCTCAGTACCTACACCGGTCGACCGAACGCTCAGCACGTACACGCTCAGTATTCAGCTAGCTGCCGCACGCACGCATGCGTGCGGCCTCGGGGGTCGGGCAAGCGCATGCATGCATGCGTGGTGTGTGCACGGGTGGGATCAGGTGGATCGAGCGTGCAAACATGGAGGACGATGGTGTGCGGCCGAGCGAGCGGCGGTCGGGACAAGGAGGAAGAGCCGGCACCGGCGGCGCGCGCGGCCTGAGCGACACGCCACGGCACGCGACTGGAAGGTCCAGTCAACGATCGATCGGCACACCGAAGATGCCGGGCCTGCCCACGGCATCCGCCGGTATTCATGTCAACATGCACACGCACGCGCGCCCCAGGCTTCTCGCGGAAACGGACGCCCAAATGTACGTGCGGCGGGGCCGGTGCTCGCATAGTATACTACCAGTATGACCCATCACGAGCCACGACTAAACAAATTGAGCCGCACCGACCGTGAGTGATCACGCTCCAGCTCGTGCGCTGGGCATGCAATGCCGCCTCGCGCGCGCTGTACGTGCCGCCCAAGTGCTGCCTGCCGTCCGCGCGCTTCCAATCGAAATCCGGTCATCGTCTTCCCGATCGGCCGACTTAACTCTTGAGCAAACGACACACGCATCCGCACGGGCTCCCGTCTCCCTCTCCGGCCGCACGTACGTGCCATTTACTGCTCCTTCTGCGCTCGTCTGCGCGCACCAACTGCATCCTGTTACAATAATGCACGCGCCATCCTCTTCCCTCGCGTGATCGGCCGGCCGGTACGTCACGGGACTGGTGGGAGTACTAAATATAGGCATAGTAAACCAAGCGACAAAGTATAATTAACAAGTTAGTATAACATTATGCCAATAGAGACTCCAGTCTCATACTTCGTGCATAGGAATTGTAAGATTCATACCATTTAACTTTTAAACTGAGAACAATGATTTATTTTCCCTACCCTTTTTTACTCCACTCCTTCGAACAAAGAAATGAATAATGTTGTTAAAGTATTTTTTTTTCCTATTCATACACATTTCTTCTAGTTTTCTTATGAACCGAACAAGCACTTAGGGCCTCTTTGATTCACAGGATGTGGGACACATGATAAGCACAAGAATATGACAACATTGAGAAAACAAAGGAATTTGCATAATTGTGTGTTTGATTTGCAGGAATAGGAAAAACACATGCATGAATCCAAAAAAACATGATCAAATTAAAATTAAAACACATGCAAAGGAAATATTAGGTTAATGTTATATTTTCCTTGTTCTTTTGTTATAGAGTGCAAAGCAATCCTTAGGAACTTTTCCTCAGGATTCCAATCCTATGAATCAAACTAGGCACTTAGGAAAACAAGGCAAGGATTGCTTTGCACTCTATTTTAGAGGATATGTTTCATTCACTCCAAACTCCATTTACAATTTATTTGATTCAAATGAACTTTATAGTAAATTTAGAGGATTCTTATCCTTAGGAGTTTTCATGCACATGTTGTATGATCGTATGATTGAAATACTTACAGAAAATCCCTAGGGATTGCTTGGCATTCTATTTTGAGGGAAGTTTTCATCCACTCAGACCTCTTTGCACAATTCCTTTGCGTTTTTTTTCCTGTGGCATCAAACACTCATTGCTTCAAGTTCCCTTGGTTTACTAATCCTATAGGATTTGACATGACATGTCACTCCCATTATGTGTTTCAGAAATCATGCGAACTAAACATGCCCTAAAATTCCTTTGTTTCTCATATGAAACCCAAACCAAAGGAAAAATCCATGCAGTTTCTTGTGATCATTCCTTTGAATGAATGTTACTACCACATGATCCTAAGTTTTTTTCTCCAATATATTGCTTTGAAAATATTGGTCCGACTTGTATTTTGGAATTCTCGAAACCATGTTAATACATTTCCGAAAAAACGAGCATGGATTTTAACAAAATGACATTGAGCTATAGCTCAATGCATAATGCGCACACAAGGCGACAACATGTTTAGTTATCATCACCATATGTGATTCATTTAATATTTCTTGCAAAATGTAAGATCTTTCTTTTTGTAGTTCATTTGACTACTTTATGTTATTTTGGTAGTTTTGCTAATTTGGAGGTGACTAATAATCAACTACTTGAATGTCATTGAGGGAGTCATGGATTAAGGGGTCCTCGGATAGCCGGACTATATGCGTATGCCGGACTGTTGGGCTATGAAGATACAAGATAGAAGGCTTCGTCCCGTGTCCAGATGGGACTCTCCTTTGCGTGGAAGGCAAGCTTTGCGATTCGGATGTGAAGATTCCTTTCTCTGTAACCGACTCTGTGTAACCCTACCTCCCTCCGGTGTCTATATAAACCGGAGGGTTTAGTCTGTAGGACAAGAACAATCACAACCATAGGCTCGCTTCTAGGGTTTAGCCTCTATGATCTCGTGGTAGATCAACTCTTGTAATACTCATATCATCAAGATCAATCAAGCAGGAAGTAGGGTATTACCTCCATCGAGAGGGCCCGAACCTGGGTAAACATTGTGTCCCCGCCTCCTATTACCATTAGCCTTAGACGCACAGTTCGAGACCCCCTACCCAAGATCCGCCGGTTTTGACACCGACATTGGTGCTTTCATTGAGAGTTCCACTGTGACGTCAAAAGATAGGGTTGATGGCTCGCCTTGTCATCAAGGACAACATCACCTCCGAAGGAGCTCTGGCCTCAGGCCAAACCCTCTGGCTGGGCGGCTTCGTCTTGACCGCCCGTTCGGTCGTCAGGCCGATCATGACTTCTCAGGTCATCAAAAATCGTCTCCACGTCAGCTCGGAATACGCCGAGCAGATGGATCCAGCGGAGTTATCATCTCTAAACGGGCTCCTGGATCGCATCGCCCCTCTAGGAGTCGCTTTGGACTACGATCGGATTGGGCTTAAACCCGATCAGAGAGAGATTGAATCTCCGCCGATCACCCATCAGATAACGGTGGTGGAGGAGCGATGCAACAACTCTTCCCCCATATCGAGGACGAAATAAGTCCGGATTTCCGAGCTCACCAAGCCGGATACATGCCCGCGGGAAGACGTGCCCCGAACTCTGAACTTAGAATCGGACTGTGGGCCAGAAAAATTGGTTTACATCCCGGAGTCCGAACTATTAAGCTCAGAAGCTCCTCAAGCTCTGGGTCACGAATCGGATCTAGGTCTAGACTTAAATCCACCCACCCACCCAGACTCAAGCGATCTTTCCCGCATCAGACAACAGTCCCAAGAGACAGTACATCACTTTTGGGCCAGATTCCTCATTGTCAAGGACAAGGTTAAAGACTGCTGCAATGAAGACGCAATCTCATTATTTTGCAAAAATTGCACGGATAAGGGACTCCTTAACGCCATAAATCACTGTCACATATCACGCTTCGATGACTTGGTGATCATAGTACAGAAGTATTGTGCGATGGAAAGCGGCTGGAAAACTCAGGCCGCCTTTTGGGATCCACTGGCTCTCACTAAACCCCTCGTCCGAGCAAAAAGGGTGTACCCTCATAGGTCGCCCGATCCAATCACGAAGAAATCAAAGCCCACTCCAGGGCACGCAACCATTTTGGAGGGATGGCTCGATAGGCCATGCAAAATACACACCACACTGGATACCATACCAACACACAGCCTTAGAGCATGTTGGATACTTCGGTAGGTGGCCAAGAGCGGCGAGGATCTCGTCATAAAAAACACCACAGAGCAACATCCCACAGAACACAACACTACAGTATTGACAGTCTTTGAGACTTTCGCCTTAGGTAAGAGGCGCAAGAGAGCACTCCGCGGCCTCGCCGAAGTCTGCCAAGTCACAGCAATAAACCCCTGGAACGACACGGCCATAACTTTCAGTGCCAGTGACGAACCACAATTCAAGACAGTCCGGGCACCAGCCGCTTTGGTCCTGAGTCCAATCTTGGACGGCTTCCGGCTTACCAAAGTGCTCATGGACAGAGGTAGCGGACTAAACCTCATTTACGAGGAAACTCTCAACAAAATGGAAATAGACAGGAGCCGCATTGAACAAAGCAGCACAACCTTTAGAGGAATTATTCCCAGCCGGGAGGCACGATGTGCAGGAAAAATCACACTCGATGTGGTATTCGGCACACCAGAGAATTATCGGTCCGAAGAGATAACCTTTCAGGTGGCCCCTTTCACCAGTGGATATCACGCCTTGTTAGGGCGGGATGCGTTTGTGAGCTTCCAAGCTATACCCCATTACGGGTACATGAAGCTCAAGATGCCTGGGCCCAATGGAATTATCACCCTTGCCAGTCATCCGGACACAGCACTCCGCGCCGAAAATAAAACAGCCGCCTTGGCCCTCGAAGCATTGTGTGAAGCCCTCGCGGCCGAAGAATTAACTGCATTACGCTCCACAGTGGATAGGGACGACGTGATACTCGATAAGCAATCCAAGTCCACCTCCTTCAAACTAGTGGATGAAATAGTCAAATTCCAAGTCCACCCAACAGACTCCTCAAAGACAGCATCCATCGGGGCACAACTGTACCCCACAATCGACGGTGCACTGCGGGCGTTTCTACGTGAGAATTGGGATATTTTCGCCTGACGTCCTTCTGATATGTCGGGGATCCCACGCAGGCTGGCCGAACACAGCCTTAACATACTGAAGGGATACAAGCTAGTCAAGCAAACATTACGGCGCTTTTCAGAACCCAAACGACAAGCTATGGGAGAGGAACTAGCCAAGTTACTCGAGGCCGGATTCATCAGAGAAATAAAACACCCGGATTGGCTAGCAAACTTGGTGATGGTACCAAAGAAGGATAAATCCTGGTGCCTATGTTTTGATTTCAAAGACCTCAACAAGGCTTGCCCTAAGGATCCCTTCCCTCTCCCACGCATCGATCAGATTATCGATGCTACCGCGGGACATGACTCACTGTGTTTCCTCGACGCATACTCCGGATACCATCAAATCAAGATGGCGGAGTCTGATCAAGCCGCAACGACATTTATCACCCCATACGGGCCTTTCTGCTTCAACACTATGCCTTTCGGGCTCAAAAACGCTGGTGCCACCTACCAACGCATGATTCAAACATGCCTAGAGAAACAAATCGGCAAAACAGTTGAAGCATACATCGACGACGTAGTCATCAAGACCAGACATGCCGAGTCTTTAATAGACAATCTAAGGCTCACATTCGATAACCTCCGAACATATGACATTAAGCTCAATCCGGAATATGTGTTTTTGGCATTCCCACCGGAAAGCTGTTGGGATTCATCGTTTCCAATAGAGGAATTGAAGCAAACCCAACTAAAATACGAGCTTTGTCACAGTTGGCTACCCCAACAGATCTCAAACAAATCCAGAAACTAATTGGATGCGTGGCAGCTTTAAGCCGCTTTATCTCCAGATTGGGAGAAAAGGCATTGCCACTTTATCGCCTACTTCGACGAACCAAACACTTCGAGTGGATGGAAGCGGCGACGGCCGGACTGGAGGAAATAAAAGCTCTTATAGCAAGCAACCCAATCCTGGCCGCGCCGAACGTTGGCGAACCCATGTTGTTATACATAGCTGCAACAGACCAAGTTGTGAGTGCGGTGCTCGTCGTCGAACGAGAGGAGGACGGACACAAATTTCCGGTTCAGAAGCCGGTATACTACGTATCTACTGTCCTCACACCATGCAAATCCCGGTACCCACATTACCAAAAAATAGCATACACGGTCTTCGTGGCATCCCGGAAACTACGACACTACTTTCAAGAGTGTTCAATGATGGTGGCCTCCGAAGTACCACTTAACGACATAATAAACAACCGCGATGCTACGGACCGGATTGCCAAGTGGGCCATAGAGCTCCTCCCATTCGACATCACATATAAACCACGGCGAGCCATTAAATCCCAAGTACTGGCGGACTTCGTCACCGAATGTACAGAGGCCGAACTCCCTAAAGAGTACGACACATACTCCAACTGGATCATGCACTTCGACGGCTCTAAAATGCTGGAAGGTCTGGGAGCAGGTGTCGTCCTCACATCCCCCACTGGAGATACAGTCCAATACGTACTCCAAATATTATACACAGACTCCAACAATGCAGCCGAATACGAGGCTCTGTTGCATGGTCTTCGGATGGCAGTCTCCATGGGCATTCAGCGCCTAGAAGTGCGTGGGGATTCAAACCTCGCAATATCTCAAATAAATGGAGACTTTGATGCCAAAGATCCAAAAATGGCGGCATATCATAATGCCATCCTTAAGATGTCAGCTCGGTTCGAGGGGCTCGAATTTCATCATGTGGTTCGAGAAAACAATCAAGCGGCGGATGTCCTCGCCTGCATCAGTGCTAAGCGCGACCCCGTCCCACCTAATATCTTTCTAGAAAGGCTTTTCAAGCCATCCGTGGTGTGGCAAGGGGAGACCGGCAACATCAGTCTGGATCCGACCACAACCCCAGAATCCGAACACACTGACATAATCGGGGGCTCTGCCACCAAAATAACACCCTCGGCCCATCTCAGCATGGCTGTTATCACCCCATGGACAGAACCCTTCTTGGCCTACCTTAACAGGCACAAACTCCCCGAGGATCAAAATGAGGCACACTACATTGTGCGGCGCTCTAAAGCCTACAAAGTCCATGAGGGAGAGCTTTATAAGAAAAGCGCTACCGGGGTACTTCAAAGATGTATCTCTGAGGAGGAAGGGCGGCGGCTCTTGGCTGAAATTCATGCCGGCCTCGGCGGTCACCATGCCGCAGCTCGGACCCTTATAAGCAAGGCCTTCCATATAGGCTTTTACTGGCCGACGGCCCAAGCAGACGCACAAGACCTTCTCCAACATTGCGTCGGATGCCAGCTTTTCGCCAACCAAAGCCATATGCCACCCACCGCCCTACAAACAATCACTACTGGGGAAAACCTTATACACAGAACTTTAGCAGTAGCGTGGGTCAAAAAAGCACGCTGGTGCTAATTAGCAGTAGCGCGCCTGGGGAAACCGCGCTGCAGATAAAGATCTAGCAGTAGCGCGTCTTGCTGTACACATGTTACTACTAAAATTCCCACGGCTTAGCCGATAGGCTACACATAGTAGTATCGATCTATGACGAACCGCGCTACCGCAACTTTGTTTGTAGCAGCGCGTTTTAATATAAACTCGCTGCTGCTAAAGGTTATAAAATTAAATGGAAAGAAAATGGAAAGGTAATTGAAAATGAAAGAAATAGAATAAGGTGAAAGGAAACAAATAAAATGTGAAGAAAACTAAATGAAAAAGGGGAAAACGAGAAAGGAGTAGCAGTAGCGTGTATCACAGAACACACTGTAGCTAAGATAGCAGCAACGCTTTTCCTGGAACGCGCTACTGCTACTTCTGACTTAACCACGGGGTTCGTCCTTCCCCACGCGGCCACTTCCCCCAAATCCAACTCTCTCCACTCTCGCCGCCGCCGTCGCCCGTCGGCCGCCGCCGTCGCCCGTCGGCCGCCGCGCGCTCTCCGCACCCTCTACGCCGCCCCGACCCCAGATTCAACGCCCCCCCCGACCTCAACGCCGCCCCGGACGCCGCCCCGACCCCGAACTCGACGCCGGCCGCCATCCG
>NC_041381.1:671787386-672001237 GCF_002162155.2 Triticum dicoccoides
GCAGGCACCCGAGGTGAGCACGCCCGCTCCTCCCTCTCCCCTACCTCTGCCTAGGGTTTCTTTATATTTTAGTTGCATCAAATTAGTTAGGGTTCATGTAAGAGCGGAAACAAATCGGATGCGGATGCGGCTCAAATGAGTTAGGGTTCATGTAAGGGTGAAAACGAATCAAATTTCTAAGATGAATCATAAAACGAGTAAAATTTGACCACTTATTTTACTTTATAGTTGGATAATTGAAATATCCGCTACCACTTTCCACCCCTATAGGTTCATCAAATTAGATGGTAATTAGGGCAGTAGTTGCTAGGTACTAATTAGTTAGTAAGAACTAGGTACTAATTAGGTACTAGAATATTTTTTATTTATAGTAAGTTTATTTTTAGTAAGAACTAGTTGAATTAATAGAACTAGTTAGTAAGAACTTGTTTCTATTTTTTAGTTAAAGCAATTTTTCCCGCCTCGACGTGGACGATGCCTATCCCGCATCCTCGTCGTCGAGTCGGCGGAGGACGACACCTGCTTGACCAGATCGTCCATGTCCGGGACTGGGCTCCGCCGGGGTGGTACCGGGAGGCGCTACCTACCGGGGGGCGCAGGTTGGTGAGGAGCCAGCCTGTCGTTGACCCGAACCTTCTTTGGTGGCGGTCGCGTGGGCCAGTGATGATCCAGAGACTCGAGGACTCCGCGGAGGTGGTGCGTGAGCGTGTCAGTGAGGAGGACGCGCACGTCCGTCGCTACTTCTTTGCGTTGGAGCACATGCCGTTCTCCAATACCTGGCAGGTTCTCCGGGGATCTCACTGGAGCTATGATCCCGTGATGGTTCCTTCTCTGTGGGTGTCCACCACCCGCGCCGATACCCGTCGTGTGCTAGGGTTTTAGTTGTATTAGTGATGTTATATGTATGACACTATTCGTGATGTATTAGTGATAATATTCGACGATGTACGGACGCATGAGATGATTTACTTTTGCTTATTCAATGCATGCTAATTTGAGTCCTATAAGATATTTTGAAATGTATATCTTGTGTTGATCAATATCCAAGTGGCCGGTCATGTTTGCAGGTTACACCTCCGAGTGGCCTATGTTTTGCCGGAGTGTTGATTCATTTCCGTTCCGGCAAATTTCAGGCGCTCGATATGTCCTATTTTAGCAAAGGTCATGCAGGATTTTTCCGTGAATTTTGGCATGACTTGTGCCAGAATATGTAGGAAATATCGAGTGCCCCGGATTTGTGTGTTGAGTATCTTGGTAGTTGTCTTCGATCGATTTTCAATTAATGTTTTAACTATGAACATAGGAAATGTCTGACGACGAAAAGGATTTCGGTATTTGCAAATACTGCGAAGACAAGTGCGGCCTGTGCGACGGAATCTTCCTAGATGATGATAGGCGCTTCAGCATCAAGCTGGACGAGAACTTCGAAGTGGATACAGTAAGTCACAACGACAAGTATTTTTTCGTAATTAAGCATGACATCTGCTTCATTTGCTTCAACTTATATTTTTTTTACTATTCTACTAGCGTATCCCCTGCCATGCAAGAGTTTTTGTATTGGATAAGATAGGTTTTAGTCATAGTATGGAGGAAAAGAAAGTTTACTTGAAGACCGAGCATGGTTATATTTTCCATGCAAAATTGTATAATTCAGATGACTACACCTATTTTGGATGCAAAACATGGCGAGCACTATGCAAGACTTATGCATTTGAGCCTGATATGGTTATCACCTTTGATATTCGTCCGGAAGATGATATTGAAGGTAATACCGACATCTGGGTCGATGTGCAGACGCATCCAGTTATACCATTATGTAAGTTTCTCAACCATATTTATGTCTTTGATATTGTTTATTCAAAAATAGTTGACAACTAATTTGTATTGTCAGCTTATTTCGGTGCAAGAAAACATGTCCATCGCTTGGTAGACAGGACCGTATACTGTCCTGGGGCTGAACTCAACTGCGAGGAGCTCAGTCATTATGTTTCATGGCTTGAGGATCTTGATACTGTCAAGCCAAATTTTCTTCCTGCATTTAGAAATGTTAGTACTGAAAATGTGCGACCAATAGTGTTCGTAATGAACTACGGTCACATCTATTTAGGAAGGATGGTAAGATTTTTACTATTTGTCATCAATGCATCTTTTCCATACATTATTTTTGAAGCTAAACTTCATTGCTAAGTATGTTACCATACGATGTTCTTCAACAGGGACTCCCGATGAATGTTGTGCCTTATGGGATCGAGACTAAAGGTACCGTGAGTATTATCAGCTTACGGCCAAGATATCCTACAGATTACTTTAGTGCATTCAAGATTAGCGACGGATGCTTAATAGTGCAAGACTGGACCAAATATGTGATGAGGGAGCGCAGAGAAGTACTAGGGGGCAGCAAACAGATGTGCTACCCACGATTAGGAGACAGGTTCATCTGCATGCTCCAGCTTGATCAAGGAGGAGAGCTATACATGTTTTATGTTATTTTACCTAAGAGAGAGCAGCAGGAGTGATTAGCTAGCTAGAAATGAGTTTGAGGATGATGATGTGCTACACTATTACTATGATGATAAAATAGCTAGTGTTGGTGGTAATGACTATGATGATTATTATTAGCTAGTGTTAGTGGTGATTAAATAAATACTGTTGGTGGTAATGACTATGATGATGATTAAATAGCTTGTGCTGGCGGATTAGATTCAAGTGGAGGCAACATGTGGTGCACATCGAAAGTACTACTAGTCCAAACTAGATCAAGTTTGGATTAGTAGTATACTTTTGACATGCACCACATATTGCCTCCACTTGAACCTAATCCACCTTCATTTGACACACTGTTATGGACATAATGATGTAAACCTCATAACTGGTATTGTACCAATATTTGTACGATGGCGCATAAATACACTAAAAAAAATAAAAAAAAATACTAGTAGCGATGGGCAGAAAACACGCTGCAAGTAGTTACCTTAGCAGTAGCGTGGTACTGAACAAACACTGCAGCTATTTGTCCTAGCAGTAGCGCGTGCGGGCACGCGTTACTGCTAAGCAATAGTTGCAACGCCTTATTAGTAGCGCGCCTACCCCCGCTACTAGTGAGCACAAAACCAGCGCTACTGCTAGGGTTTTCCCTAGTAGTGAATCCCCATAACTTGGCCTTTTGTGGTCTGGGGGCTTGATATGGTCGGACCCCTTAAAGGAGGAAGCCATAAGAAAAAATACCTGTTGGTCATGGTGGATAAATTCACCAAATGGATAGAAGCCAAACCAGTTAAAACGGCCGAATCCGGACCCGTGATAGACTTCATATCGGGTTTTGTACACCGTTATGGTATCCCCTCACAGCATCATCACCGACAACGACTCCACTTTCACAGCCGATGAGGTGAAAACTTGGTGCGGAAACATGGGCATTAAGCTCGATTACGCTGAGGGAATCCTAGATTAGGGGGTATCCGGACCGCCGGACTATATACTTCATCCGGACTATTGGAGCGTGAAGATACAAGACTCAAGACTCCGTCCCGTGTCCGGATGGGACTCTCCTTTGCGTGGAAGACAAGCTTGGCGATCCGGATATTGTGTTTCCTTCCTTGTAACCGACTCCATGTAAACCCTAGCCCTCTCCGGTGTCTATATAAACCGGAGAGGATGGTCCTTAGAAGGACGATCACAATTACAGTCATAATCATCATAGGCTAGCTTCTAGGGTTTAGCCTCTACGATCTCGTGGTAGATCTACTCTTGTACTACTCATATCTTCAATATTAATCAAGCAGGAAGTAGGGTTTTACCTCCATCGAGAGAGCCCGAACCTGGGTAAACATTGTGTCCCTTGCTTCCTGTTACCATCAGCCTAAGACGCACAGATCGGGACCCCCTGCCCGAGATCCGCCGGTTTTGACAGCGACATTGGTGCTTTCATTGAGAGTTCCTCTGTGTTGCCGCTGCAAGGCTTGATGGCGCCTTCGGTCGTCAATGACACGGTCCAGGGTGAGACTTTTCTCCCCGGACAGATCTTCCTGTTCGGCGGCTTCGCACTGCGGGCCAATTCGCTTGGCCATCTAGAGCAGATCGACAGCTACACCCCTAGCCATCAGGTCAGGTTCGGAAACCTGAACTACGCGGCCGATATCCGCGGAGACTTGATATTCGACGGAATCGGGTCTGTGCCAGGAGCGCCGGACAGTCACGATGAGCATGGCCTAGACCTGCTGTCGGACAGTGCTCGGGATATCACCCCTGCAGTAGCCCCGGACCTAAATCCGGAGCAGACCGTGTGGCCCAAGGACGGGTGGATGGACCCCGCCCCTCAGGCCGCACGCTAATTGGTGGTAGAGCCGAACCCATGCCTCACCTCTAGGGATGTCTGTGATTCCGGACCCCCGGACTCGTATCCGGTTGTGGGTTCCAGTCCGCGCGCTCCCGAGCCCGCCGAGTCTGGTTGGGCTCCGGTAAAGGAGTTTACCGCTGCAGATATCTTCCAGCACTCGCCCTTTGGCGACATGCTGAATTCATTAAAGTCTCTCTCTTTGTCAGGAGGCTCTCGGCCGAACTATGTCCGGCTCGAGTGGGAAGCTAGCGACGAAGGAATTCGTTGCCCACCCACCACCCACTTCATATCCGCGGTCGATGATTTGACCGACGTGCTTGACTTCAACTCCGAAGACATCGACGGTTTGGACGACGATGTAGGAGAAGAACAGAAACCACCACCCACGGGGTTGTGGACAGCCACCTCTTCATATGACATATATATGGTGGACACTTGTAGGACCTTGAAGTATGTCTAGAGAGGGGGTGATTAGACTACTTGACCAAGTAAAACTTAACCTTTTCCCAATTTTAGAGTTTGGCAGATTTTAGCAATCTTTGAACAAGTCAAGCAATCATCACTCAAATCAAGCAAGCATGCAAAGAGTATATAGGCAGCGGAAATTAAAGCATGCAACTTGCAAGAAAGTAAAGGGAAGGGTTTGGAGGATTCAAACGCAATTGGAGACACAGATGTTTTTGGCGTGGTTCCGATAGGTGGTGCTATCGTACATCCACGTTGATGGAGACTTCAACCCACGAAGGGTAATGGCTGTGCGAGTCCACGGAGGGCTCCATCCAAGAAGGGTCCACGAAGAAGCAACCTTGTCTATCCCACCATGGCCGTCGCCCACGAGGGACTTGCCTCACTAGCGGTAGATCTTCACGAAGTAGGCAATCTCCTTGCCCTTACAAACTCCTTGGTTCAACTCCACTATCTTGTAGGAGGCTCCCAAGTGACACCTAGCCAATCTAGGAGACACCACTCTCCAAGAAGTATCAAATGGTGCGTTGATGATGAACTCCTTGCTCTTGTGCTTCAAATGATAGTCTCCCCAACACTCAACTCTCTCTCATAGGGTTTGGATCTGGTGGAAAGAAGATTTGAGTGGAAAGCAACTTGGGGAAGGCTAGAGATCAAGATTCATATGGTAGGAATGGAATATCTTGGCCTCAACACATGAGTAGGTGGTTCTCTCTCAAAACTGGTAAGTTGGAAGTGTAGGTTTGTTCTGATGGCTCTCTCCACGAATGAAGAGGAGGTGGAGGGGTATATATGTGGGACCGCATCAACAAACTCGGTCAGACCAATTTAGTAAACCTAGTGACCGTTAGGGTTTTCGGTGGGACCGACATGCAACTCGGTAGGACCGATATGGTTAGGGTTAGGGCATAACGTAATCTCGGTGAGACCGATTACACAAACTCGGTGAGACCAATTTTGGTAATTAGCTAACCAGAGAGTTGGTCAGGTAAACTCGGTGGGACCGATTTGCTCTTTTCGGTGAGACTGAAATGGTACAAAAGGGAAACAGAGAGTTTACATTGCAATCTCTGTGGGACCGATCGCTCACTTCGGTTAGACCGAAACGTTACGAAGGGAAACAGAGAGATTACAATCCCATCTCGGTGAGACCGAGATCCCTATCGGTGAGACCGATTTGCCTAGGATTTGTGGCAGTGGCTATGACATCTGAACTCGGTGGCGCCAGATAGAAAGAATTTGTGTGACCGATTTTGGCTTTAGGTTTAGGTCATGTGAGGACGTGAGCAAGTAGTTCAGGGTATTTGGAGCATATCACTAAGCACTTGAAGCAAGAGGCTCATTAAGCAACACCTCATTCCTCCTTGATAGTATTGGCTTTTCCTATAGACTCAATGTGATCTTGGATCACTAAAATGTAAAATGAAGAGTCTTGAGCTTTTGAGCTTGAGCCAATCCTTTGTCCTTGATATTTTGAGGGGTCCACTTTCATCATCCATGCCATGCCATTCATTGAGCTTTCCTGAAATAATAATCTTGGAATAGCATTAGCTCAATGAGCTATATGTTGTTATGAATTACCAAAACCACCTAGGGATAGTTGCACTTTCAATCTCCCCCTTTTTGGTAATTGATGACAACATATAGATCAAAGCTTCGACAAAAGATAATAAGATTGTAAAACATCGCCGCTTTGAGAAGTATGTGATAAGCAAGAGCTCCCCCTAAATTTGTGCATAGTTTAAGATTTGCTTTGGACTGCAAATGCACAAGGAATTAGGCTCATGGGTTACTCTTCCATGTCACATACATCTTGGTGGAGCGCTCAAAATGATAAAGATTGAATACATGCACTCATCACCAAGCAAAGTGAATGATCATATAAGGATAGGTAAGATAATATCATCAAACATGCATAAGTGTAGCTTATGATCAAACACATGATCATCACTGTCTCACAGGTAATTGCATAGTATCTCAAGCAATCAAAAGCAAACAAAGTTTAACCACCAAAGCAAAAGAGAACAAAAAACAACACTCTCTCTCTCGAAGCCTATGATCTATACATTTTTCTCCCCCTTTGGCAACAAGTTACCAAAAAGTTCATAAAAAATGCATAGTGCTAGATCGAATCTCAGGCTTGGTCTTCAGGTGGTGGTGGTGTAGAGATGGCTCCTTGGACGAAGGCTTCAGTTGATGTAGAGGGAGCTGGAGGATTTGGTGCTGGAGCTGGTTGTCCTGGAGCTGTAGGAGTTGTTGCTGGTGCAGATGATGTGGCTCTAGTGTCTATCACAGGCACGACAACTGATCTCTGAGCTCTAGGAACTCTGGTAAATGCATCAGTGGTTGTCTTTCCCTTCCTCTCCTGCATGTCTTCCTGAAGCTGCTCCACAACTGACTGAATCTCAGTTACTTTGACATCTAGATCATAGAATTTTTGTTCCATGATTCTTTCCAGGCTCTCCTGGTTTTGAGTTAGGGTGGCCAACCCCTTCTCAATCCTCAGTGTTGATGCTATCAAGTAACCAAGCTGCTCCTGCTTGTTCTTCAAGAAATACTTAGATGCCTCCTCTTGAGTTGGCATCTTGGCAGCCTTCTCTTTCCTTGCCTTCTCCTTCTTCTCTTGAGCTTGCACTGATGATGGTTCATTCTCAGTCACGACAACTTGATTGTCCTCAAAGTCTGGATAAAGAGCAAAATGTTCCTTATCCAACAGATATTTGCCTGTGCCCATCTTTGAGTTAATCAACTCCTGAATCTGTGGGGTATATCCACAACTTCTCTTCTGGTCTGCTGCAGTCCTCTTAATGGTCTCAACCATAAGGCTCATGACTTTGAATTTCTGTGGCACATCAAATATATGCAGCAAGTTGATAGCATGCCCTCTAATCATGTTGTGGTCACCTGACTTGGGCAAAAGAGTGTTCCTTAGGATCCAGTTGATCGCAGGCAACCCTGACAGAAGAAAGTGGACTGATCCAAACGAGAAAGTCTCAAGAGCTTTGTCTGGGATCTCCTTGTACATATGTGTCATAGTATTGTGTCCCATTTTCTTCTTGGCATAGACATCCAAGTCATCTTCACTCTCCTTGGGGGCATTGATCAGGTTAGCCCATTCTTCTATGGTTGACTAGTACCTCGTACCTTCTGACATCCACACTATCCTGCCATCTGGATAGAAGTGTGCTATGGAGTAGAATTGCATAATGAGTTCATCATTCCAGTTGGTGAGCTTCTGCCCAACAAAACCTGCAACTCCACAAGCTTCAAAACTGTCATACACTCCAGGATAGTGTTCTTCATTCTCCTTCATGTAGGTCCAGTCGAGCCACCTCATATCACACACTATGGGCTTCTTGTCCAACAAGATTGTCTCATAGAAGTCTTGCTGTTCCTTTGTATGGAACCTGTAATCAGCAGCAGTCCTTCTCCTGGTGGCATATGGATCTGTCATCCTCCATAGCCTCAACCCTGAGTCTCTCCTGATATTCATGTCCTCAGCCACATGATGAGCATCATTGTGGTCTGGAATCTTGGGCTTTATCTTCCTCAGGACTTGTCCTTCATCCTCTTCATCATCAGCAACTTCAGGCACTGGGGACTTGTTCTTCTCAGCAGCTGGAATACTCCTGGTATTCTTCTTTGGTGCATTCTTGGGCTTGGGGGCAGCTTTGGGTGCTTCTTTGGGCTTTGATGTTGCAGCCCCTGATCTTATAGCATCACCCATAAGCTTATGTGTCTTGGGTGCTGGTGCAGCAACCTCTTCTTCCTCTTCCATCATGGAAGGTTGACCAACAACTCTGGCCATGGTCTTCTTGACCCTTTCCTTCCTTTTCTTTCCTTCTGCAGCTGGCTCTTTGTGATCAGGCTTTTCAGGTACTTGAGTTGATGCTCTGGCTTTGGACACTGGCTGTCTTCCTGCTGGCCTTTTGATCTTCATGCCTGGCTTTACTGTAGTTGAGCTGTGCACCTTTTTGAGCTCTACCTTCTTGGAAGTAGCCTCATCTTCAACAACCACATAATCCTCATCCTCAGAGTCTGAGGTTCTCTTCCTTCTTGCTCTTGTGGCTGCTTTGGGCAAATTGCTTGGAGTGCTTCTGCTCCCATCATCTGAGCTGCTAGAGGGACTAGTGCCCTCACTTATGTGAATCTGCTCTGCTGACTTGTTCTGACTATCACTTTGGCCTGACATGCTGCAAATCACTGACTGCTGACCCTGTGATTAGTTATAGATGAGATAGAATGGATGAGCATCACAAAATGCAGAGATTTTTGCAAAGGAATGATTCAAAAAACTTAGTTTTAGTTTCCACAGAAAGCATTTCGGATCTACCGATTTTCAAACTCGGTGATACCGAAGCAGTTTTGGAACCTAAACTAGTGAACTCGGTCAGACCAAGTCACAGTTCGGTGGCACCGAGACTGCTAGGGTTTCACAAAGTTCTAAAATCGGTCACACCGATTTGTAATTCTTGGTCAGACCGAGAGTTGCTAGTGCAATGGCGTTAGCCAAATCGGTGGGACCGAGTTTTTCAACTCGGTGGGTCCGAGATGGTTTTGGCGGAAACCTAACCCTAAATTCTTAAATCACATCTATTCTAAGGATCATATTGACTGGTTAGGAGTGTTTCAATCGTGGCAAGATACATGATGAACACAATGTGCTAGGAATCAGACGAAGGTAACACTGTGATCGAGTCCATACCCTAGCTCGGCGATGAACTTGCTACGGTGGCAACAGCGGGGGTGAAATCTGTTGACGGCGGTGGAGACCAGCTACAGGAGGCGGCTGGCGACGAGGAGACGATCCGGAGACCCTGGAGGCAGAGTGAGCAATGCGCGGGCGAAGGGGTTTGGAGGAATTTCCAAATTTTTGCCCGTGACTATATATAGCCCGACCCTGTCGGTGTGACCGAGTGGAACAACTCGGTGACACCGAGATGCATAACTGTATACAGTTACAGCAACTCGGTGGGACCGAAAAGTTCAAATCGGTTGCACCGAGATTGAAAACCTAGATCGACTTAGTGATCTCGGTGTGACCGAAATGGAGGAATCGGTCAGACCGAGAATCACAAAGAAGTTTTGGAAGTTTAAGTCTCTGACGAATCGGGGACTCCGAGTGCTCCTCACACAGAGTGGTTCGAATCTGACTTGATCAAATTTTGTGATGTAGCATGAATAGAGTTTGAGACGAGAAAAGCATAGATACATAGAGAAGGTTCTTAGGCATTCTTGTCCATCCACTTGGCCAAAGAAAAAGAAACCAATCAATCAAAACAACAAGTGGATGTCCTCGAATGAGTAAAATATGCAACCAACCTGCTCACACAATAAAATGACAAATGAAATATGTGGCAAAGCATGCACAACCAATTCTAGCATCTATCAAACAATTGGCGATGACTAGGTCATCTATATACGAGTATATTGACTTAGGAGTCAAATGAGAACATTTGATCATAGGTCATACTCATCGTTTAAGCTCAAGTGGGGTTACCACTTTTACATAATGCATTGATGTGTTCACACCATTAGAGTTGCTTTGACTCAATTCTTAGAGTTAAGCTCCCCCTAGATGTGAGATCCCCTTTTAGAGGGATGAACTAACCTCGTGTTTTGTCGATGATGACTTCATGTAGGTGTTGAAGATGTGAATGCTCAATGTTGATGTAGATCATTTGGAGCAATCCTTTGGAGTGAGTTGCACTTTCAACATACCTACATGGGTTAGTCCCACAAGGAACAAACAAGAATATCCATAGACATAGAGTGATGCACACACAAGATGATGTCCATGAAATCATTAGGTTACCTTGTCCCTTGCCTTACCAACATGAGGGTTTGTGACTCCTTGAACTAGTGCAAGATGTGGAAGTTGATTGCACTTGTTCTTGCCATAATGATATGAGTGAAGAATGTTGGCGGAGTCACCCTCAAGAACTCTCTAGTTCTTCTTCTTCGGGATCCACATCATCTTGATGGGAATCCTTGGAGTTGTAGTTGTACTTGATGAAGTAGAACTCGAGGTAGTCTTGGGAACCCACTTGACCAAGGCCTTGGGTGCTTCTTCAAATGCATCAATCTCCTCTTGAAGCTTGTCCTTGCCTTTGTTCTTGTGGTCTTGTGGTGGAAGATCATCTTGTGTTCCCTTGAAGGAAGTAGGATCATACTTCTCTTGTTGAGGAACAAACTTCGTCTTGGGGTATTGATCTTCTTCCCACTCAACTCCATTGGCATTGAACTTTCGTTCAAAACCAACACCTTGATTCTTCCGGTGCCTTCCTTGCTTGCGTACAATTTCCTCGAATTGCTTACTCCCGGCAAGCCTCTTGTATACACCTTTCTCTATAGTTCCCTTCAATAAGCTATTTTCTTGCTCAAGCGTAACTTGGCTAAGAGAATCATTAGTGGAATCAAGAGAACTACTAGAAGCAACAATATTTGATTTAGCATAATCATTATTACTACTAGAGGAAGAATCTTTCTTGTTCTTGTTACTAGACTTGACTTGAGGCATGTAAGTGGATAAGAGTAAACACTTGGCAATATAAGAAGAACTTTTCTTGCAAAGATCATCATTGATTGCCTTTAAGAACTCATGCTCTTGCTCAAGATTGAGCTTTTCAAAGCGTAACTTCTCATGAGCCCTTAAAGTTCTCAATGATTCTCGAAGATAGTTTCATGAGCTAACTTAAGAGTGTTTAGTTCTTTAGTTAGAAGCTCAATCTTCTCCTTATCATTGTCATTCATTTTATCTTGTTTAGCATGATTAATTGACGTTTCATCATAGTATTCATCACTAGAGTTGTCAACAAGTAAATCATCATCACCTAGCAAGTCATCTTCATCACTATTGAAATCAACATACTCGAGATGTGTTATCTTTGGACCTTTGGCCATGAAGCATCTTCCAATTCCTTCATTTGGTGAGTCGAATGTGTCGTAGGAGTTGGTTGACACAAGTGCTAGACCGGCAACACCTTCATCTTGAGTATATTCGGAGTCGGAGTGATAGCTTCTCTCGGAGTGATGGTCGGAGTCGGAGCCGGATATCCATTCACCAACATGAGCTTGATGTCTTTGTTTTGTGTAGCTCCTTGATGACTTGTCCTTCCTTTCCGAATCCTTGCTTCTTCGTGAGGGTCTTCGTTCATAACGATCATCTCTACTCCTTCTCTCTCTTGGTGGTGATTCTTCTCTTATACTTGTTCTTTTAGGAGAATCTTCTCTTCTTTTGTAGGGTGCCGTACACTCATTGGAATAGTGTCCGGGTCTCCCACAATTGTAGAAATTGCGCTCTCGACTATAAGATCTTTTGTCATTGTATGACCTTGACTTGGAGCTTCTTTCTTTGCTTCTACTCTTGTAGAATTTGTTGAAGTTCTTCACCATTAAGCTCAATTCTTCATTGAAGGTTTGTTTCTCACTTGATGATGTGGGGACTTCACATGAGGCTTTGTAAGCACCACTTGACTTGTTGTGAAGTTCTTCCTTATCCTTAAGTGACATCTCATGAGCAACAATTCTTCCAATGACTTCCATTGGCTTGAGATCTTTGTAGTTTGGCATCATTCGGATCAATGTGCACACGGTATCATACTTTCCATCCAATGCTCTTAGGATCTTCTTGATGATGAATCTGTCGGTCATCTCTTCACTCCCTAAGCCGGCAATCTCATTTGTGATAAGAGCAAGCCTAGAGTACATTTCAGCGACACCTTCACCATCCTTCATTTTGAACTTGTCAAGCTAACTTTGGAGCACATCCAACTTGGATTCCTTGACGGAGTCGGTACCTTCATGCATATCAATCAAAGTGTCCCAAATTTCCTTTGCATTCTCAAGATGGCTGATTTTGTTGAATTCTTCAGGGCACAATCTGTTGAAGATGATATCACAAGCTTGAGCGTTGTATTGCAACATCTTCAATTCTTCCGCATTAGTTTCACGGTTCGGCTCTCTCCCATCAAAGAATTCACCTTGCAAGCCAATACAAATAATAGCCCAAACGGCGGGGTTATGTCCGAGAATTTCATCTTATGTTTCCAACTAGCAAAATTAGTGCCATCAAAGTAAGGACCTCTACGGTGATAATTTCCCTCGCTAGACGCCATACTCTCCTAGGTTGTGAAACCAAGGCTATGACCACCAAAAGCTATGGCAATCAAAGCAAATGGAGACCAAAGCTCTGATACCACTTGTAGGACCTTGAAGTATGTCTAGAGGGGGGGGGGGTGATTAGACTACTTGACCAATTAAAACTTAACCTTTTCCCAATTTTAGAGTTTGGCAGATTTTAGCAATCTTTGAACAAGTCAAGCAATCATCACTCAAATCAAGCAAGCATGCAAAGAGTATATAGGCAGCGGAAATTAAAGCATGCAACTTGCAAGAAAGTAAAGGGAAGGGTTTGGAGGATTCAAACACAGTTGGAGACACGGATGTTTTTGGTGTGGTTCCGATAGGTGGTGCTATCGTACATCCACGTTGATGGAGACTTCAACCCACGAAGGGTAACGGCTGCGCGAGTCCACGGAGGGCTCCACCCAAGAAGGGTCCACAAAGAAGCAACCTTGTCTATCCCACCATGGCCGTCGCCCACGAAGGACTTGCCTCACTAGCGGTAGATCTTCACGAAGTAGGCGATTTCCTTGCCCTTACAAACTCCTTGGTTCAACTCCACAATATTGTCGGAGGCTCCCAAGTGACACCTAGCCAATCTAGGAGACACCACTCTCCAAGAAGTAACAAATGGTGCATTGATGATGAACTACTTGCTCTTGTGCTTCAAATGATAGTCTCCCCAACACTCAACTCTCTCTCATAGGATTTGGATCTGGTGGAAAGAAGATTTGAGTGGAAAGAAACTTGGGGAAGGCTAGAGATCAAGATTCATATGGTAGAATGGAATATCTTGGCCTCAACACATGAGTAGGTGGTTCTCTCTCAGAACTGGTAAGTTGGAAGTGTAGGTTTGTTCTGATGGCTCTCTCCACGAATGAAGAGGAGGTGGAGGGGTATATATAGCCTCCACACAAAATCTAACCGTTACACACAATTTACCAATCTCGGTGGGACCGAATCAACAAACTCGGTCAGACCGATTTAGTAAACCTAGTGACCGTTAGGGTTTTCGGTGGGACCGGCATGCAACTCAGTAGGACCGATATGGTTAGGGTTAGGGCATAACGTAATATCGGTGAGACCGATTACACAAAATCGGTGAGACCGATTTTGGTAATTAGCTAACCAGAGAGTTGGTCAGGTAAACTCGGTGGGACCAATTTGCTCTTTTCGATGAGATCGAAATGTTACAAAAGGGAAACAGAGAGTTTACATTGCAGTCTTGGTGGGACCGATCGCTCACTTCGGTTAGGCCGAAACATTACGAAGGGAAACAGAGAGATTACAATCCCATCTCGGTGAGACCGAGATCCCTATCGGTGAGACCGATTTGCCTAGGGTTTGTGGCAGTGGCTATGGCATCTGAACTCGGTGGCGCCGGATAAAAAGAATTGGTGTGACCGATTTTGGCTTTAGGTTTAGGTCATATGAGGATGTGAGAAAGTAGTTGAGGGTATTTGGAGCATATCACTAAGCACTTGAAGCAAGAGGCTCATTAAGCAACACCTCATCCCTCCTTGATAGTATTGGCTTTTCCTATAGACTCAATGTGATCTTGGATCACTAAAATGTAAAATGAAGAGTCTTGAGCTTTTGAGCTTGAGCCAATCCTTTGTCCTTGATATTTTGAGGGGTCCACTTTCATCATCCATGCCATGCCATTCATTGAGCTTTCCTGAAATAATAATCTTGGAATAGCATTAGCTCAATGAGCTATATGTTGTTATGAATTACCAAAACCACCTAGGGATAGTTGCACTTTCAACACTCCGAAAGAAACCAATGGCGATGAAGTAATGGAGGATAACCCCTCCAAGAAGAAAGCAAAGCATGGGCATCGCCATCGCCGCTCCAAGCCCCGCGACAACAATACCGGCACCGGAGATGGAAACAATCCGGAAGGTGCCGAAGATGAATACAACCCCGATCAGCCCGCCATCGAGCAGGCCGAGCAGGAAGATGGTCAGGACAGCCCAGATGAACAGGTGACGGACGGGTAACCGGAGGAGGACAACTACATGCCCCCTCCAAAGATGAGATTAGCCTCGGCGACAACGAGTTCGGCGTGCCTGAGGACCCCATGGAGCAGGAGCGCTTCAAGCGCCGGCTTATTGCCACTGCGAGGAGCCTGAAGAAGAAGCAGCAGAAGCTTCAAGCTGATCTATACCTGCTCACAAACAGATGGACAGAAGTCCTGGCAGTCGAGGAATATGGACTCGAGCGCCACATGGCTGACCGGCCACCTAGTTGCCGGGATAAAACGACATATCAGCCCGAATACCAGCCCGCACCCCCACGCCATTTTGCTACGTACCGGGGCAATACTCAGGACCTGCGTGATAGATTGGAAAACACCGCAGGACAACCAAGATCGATCTACGGATCACGGGGGCTCGTTGCAGCACATGATGATGGCCGTCATACCGGATACACTAACAGTAAATCCGGCCAGGCCAAACACAATCAACCAGACTTAGTCGGACTGCGTCACGACATAGCCCGGCACAGAGGCACCGCACACCCCCTCTGCTTCACCGATGAAGTGATGGATCATGAATTCCCAGAAGGGTTCAAACCCGTAAACATCGAATCATACGATGGCACAACAGACCCCACAGTACGGATTGAAGATTTCCTTCTCCACGTTCACATGGACCGCGGAGACGATCTACACGCCATCAAGTATCTTCCCCTTAAGCTCAAAGGACCCGCCCGGCACTGGCTAAACAGCATGCCCGCAAATTCCATTGGCAGTTGGGAAAACCGGGAAGACGCATTCCTCGACAACTTCCAAGGCACATATGTGCGACCACCGGACGCCGATGACTTGAGCCACATTACTCAACAGCCCGGAGAATCAGCCAGGAAATTCTGGACTCGGTTCCTAACTAAAAAGAACCAAATAGTTGACTGTACGGACACCGAGGCCCTGGCGGCCTTTAAGCATAATATCCACGATGAGTGGCTCGCCCGACACCTCGGCCAAGAGAAACCCAAGTCCATGGCAGCTCTCACGACACTAATGACCCGCTTTTGCGCGGGCGAGGACAGCTGGTTGGCTCGCAGCGGCACTACGCCACATTCGGGCACTTCGGATGTCCGTGACAACAACGGCAAGCCACGGCGCAACAGACACAAGCGATGGAACAACGACGACAACACCGAAGACACGACAGTCAACGCTGGATTCAGCGGATCCAAATCCGGTCAGCGGAAGAAGCCGTTCGAACGAAACAATCAGGGACCGTCCAGTCTGGACCGCATACTGGAACGCCAGTGCCAAATTCATGGCACCCCAGACAAGCCAGCCAACCGCACCAATAGAGACTGCTGGGTGTTCAAACAGGCCGGTAAAATAAACGCTGAAAACAAGGACAAGGGGCTGCACAGTGACGATGATGAAGAGCCCCGGCGTCCAAACA
Source organism: Triticum dicoccoides (assembly GCF_002162155.2). Lineage (NCBI taxonomy): Eukaryota > Viridiplantae > Streptophyta > Magnoliopsida > Poales > Poaceae > Triticum > Triticum dicoccoides. The sequence continues at coordinate 671,803,737 of NC_041381.1, forward strand.
TAGGGGGACAGAAGAAATCCCCCCTAGGTGAAAACGGTCAACATGATCTACGCCACTCACATTCCCAAGCGGGAACGGAAGCAGGCACTATGGGACGTCTATGCGATGGAGCCAGTCGCTCCCAAATTCAACCCATGGTCAGCTTGTTCGATCACCTTTGATCATAGGGACCACCCTACTAGCATCCGTCACGGCGGCTCAGCCGCATTGGTCCTAGACCCAATCGTCGACGGATTCCACCTCACACGAGTCCTTATGGACGGCGGTAGCAGCCTGAACCTGCTTTATCAGGACACAGTGCGCAAAATGGGCATTGACCCTTCAAGGATCAAGCCCACCAAAACCACCTTTAAAGGTGTAATTCCTGGAGTAGAGGCCCGTTGTACGGGCTCTATAACACTGGAAGTGGTCTTCGGATCTCCGGATAACTTCCGAAGCAAAGAGTTAATCTTCGATATCATCCCTTTCCGTAGTGGTTACCACGCACTGCTCAGACGAACCGCATTCGCTAGATTCAGTGCGGTACCACACTATGCATACCTCAAGCTAATGATGCCAGGCCCGCGCGGGGTCATAACAGTCAACGGAAACATGGACTGCTCTCTCCGTACAGAAGAGCATACTGTAGCCCTCGCGGTAGAAGTACATTGCGGCCTCCTCCGACAAACCACCAATCCCGTGACGACAACCTCGAGCACCGTCAAGCGAGTCCGGAGCACCCCCAACATGATCACCAGGCACGCCAAGAGCACGACTAGCAGTCCGGCCTCCGCTCAAGCCCCATCAAAGCAGCGTTCGTGCCACGGGTACATAATTACGCACTCAAAATACCATGGGCACAGGTGGAGGCGCAGCAGTGACTCAGTCAACAGTGCGGTATCACCGCAACATACTTTCATAACCCCCCCCTTTTTATCTTTCAGGACACTGCCTTAGGGCAGCCTCTTCAGAAGAGCCGTATTGCCGGACTTACACAGGGGAGAGAACCAAGGAGGCAACAGGCTTTGCGCACAAACGGAAATACCCAGGTGGAATCTATTCACGATCGTTATACCTGTTTTATATACCTGTACGCGGCCTGCCCTTGGATAGGACATGTCAAATAGTCCTATTTACTTCTGCTTAAACGCACCCATTGTAAACATACGCTTAAACCTATTATTCATCAATGGGAAATCATATATAGCGTCAGCTTATTATTCTTATTTGAGCATTTTTTTCTTACAAATGTTTATTTAATATCGCATCCGTACACTTTAGTACATCCATTTTGCCAGGGGCTTCTTATGGCACCCCGTAATATGGCATGTAAAGTCCGAACACTTTCAACAGTGCGGCACCCCGAACTTATAGCATTATATGCATCAGCTCCGAATCATGTCTTGTGTCCACAGTTGGGTTAGACCGGCTCCCTTGTTTTGGTACCTTAAGTTCCGTTATATCGGCTAAGGTAGCGCAGGGAGAACTACTGCGATTGTGTCCGGGTTCTTCCGGACGAGCACCTCAGTGGAGAAAGCCGAAAACTGACCAGCATGATGTGGCGAGAGCTGGTCGCTGTTTGAGAGGTCTTAAAATCCTTCAAGATTTTTTCCGCTTTAGGCGATGAATCGGCCTCGTTCGATTTAGGCGTATATAGCACCCCAGTTCGGCCTTCCGAACTCTAGGGGCTTCGCCGAAATTTAAAATTGTAGACTTCTATGGCTAAGTGAAGGTTATAAAGCCGCATAGTCCGATTGCCTTGTTTGCTGCGCTAGACACCTCCTTTAGGGACCAAGTATTTGGATAAAGAGTGTCTGGGTTTTCCATGAACACCCCAGTACTAGTTACGTGGGGGCGGAAGCCGACGACTGGCCTACTTTCAGAATTTTATAAACAGCCGCACAGAAGGTAATATTTTAAATCAAAAAGCGCTACATAGCACAAGTAACTTCGTCCTTATATTACAAACATGACAGAAGTGAATTCACTCTAAGATTGTGTCCTTGGTACATTCATCGGCCACGAGACGAGCGCCCTTCATAACGCCATCATAATATTTCTCAGGACAACGATGCGCCTTGCCCTCCGGCGGCCCGTCCTTCACCAGCTTCTCCGCATCCAGCTTGCCCCAATGCACCTTCGCACGGGCAAAGGCCCGGTGGGCACCCTCAATGCAAACGGATCATTTGATCACTTCAAGCCGCAGGCAGGCATTCACCATCCGCTTGATCAAGCTGAAGTAGCTTGTGGGCAGGGGCTCACCGGGCCACATCCGGACTATGAAATCCTTCATAGCCACTCCGGCCGCCCTGTGGAGCTCAACCAACTGTTTCAGTTGGTCACTCAGAGGCGTTGGATGTTCGGCCCCAGCATACTGGGACCAGAACAACTTCACCGTCGTGCTACCCTCCTCGGCGCGGTAGAACTCCGCGGCGTCTGATACGCTGCGTGGCAGATCTGCGAATGCCCCCGGAGAGCTCCGAATTCGGGTAAGTAAAAGAAACGCCTCGTCCACATGCTTGCTTTGCATAAAGAATTTCTTACCCGCCGCTATCTTCTTGGCCTCCTAGATTTCCTACTGTGCCTTCTCGGCTTCGGCCTTGGCATCTTTTATACTAGCAAGGGCCTTCGCAAGCTCGGCCTCTTTTACCTTAAGGTCATGCTCCATGGACTCAAACTTCTTGCCGAGCTCCTGGAGCTCTTGCTGTACCTCGCCCACTCTAGCATCTTGCTTTTCGCGCTCCTTGCGTTCCAAGGACGCCTTGTGTTCGGCCTCAGACAACACTTTCTGCAGAGACGCCACTTTGGTGGTGGCCCCTGTTACAAAATCACGACGCTTCGCCGTTAGAATAACCAATTTTATCTATCCTTCATTACATGAGAGCGAGGACTCACTCACCTTTGCTCTCTTCGAGCTGCCTCTTCGTGAGGTCGAGCTCTCCCTGGGCCTGCTCCAGGTCCCGTTTTAGTCCGGCAATCTTGGCTGTGCGGAGAGCAGCGGCAAGTAGCACAACCTGCGTATTCACATTTACACTTATTATTAGACTCCTGCAGATTATAATTGACCCTCCGTTTGGTTTTTCTTTCCGAACACCAAACAGAGTATCAGGGGCTACTACTTATCGGGTGGTAATTTCACAAATTTTTATTACTTACCTCAAAGCATGTCAGGAGGCTAGTGCAAGCTTTGGTTTGTTCGCTCTTGGCGGACAAAACCTTCTGAATCACCGCACTCATAAGAGTACGGTGCTCTTCATCCATGGAAGCGCCTTGAATCGCTTCCAGCAGACAATCCGACGCCTCGGGTGTAGTGGAAGTCCTCGGCACAGACGGCTCGCCCTCCCTAATGAGGGCCTGCCTGCCTGAGTCCGGAACCACTGGAGGTTCCAAAACAGTGTTCGGGTGAGAGCCCGGCTTACTGCAGATCTCATCATCACGATCCGCGGGGATCTTGAACCCCGTGTGTCCGATGTCTGGAATGCCGCCTTGGGGCGCCTCCAGAGACACCTCCCCCCCACTCTGGGAGCCTTTGGGACAACACCTCCGTGTCATCCGCGGGCTGAGGAGTAGTGGCTGTCGGGAGCGAGTTCATCGCTGAATCGCTCAAGGACCCATCCGAAGACGACATCTCGGGATGGACCCTGGCCGGACTATATACAAGTTCGGTGTTATAACAAAACCACGAAGCAAAACTCCGACAGAGTGCAGATACTTACGATCGCACTAGGGGCTTCTCCCTGGGCAGCCACCCTTCCTCGCTATCGGCGGCGGTGGCGGAGTAGTCCGGAAGGGACGCCTTTCCCTTCTTGGACGTCCCAGCCTCCCCCTCCGGGGCGGTTTTCCTCTTTTTCTCCCCCCCAGTGCGGGGAGGTAGAGTTTCTTCTTGTTTTCCCCCGCCTTCGCGGGAGGAATCTGCCTCGTCGTCGTCGGACGAGGAGGGTATGACGGCCTTGCGCCGGGAGCCTGTCCTGGCCCCCTGGTCCGCCTTGTCAGGCCCCTCATCCTCTCCGGATGGGGCGGCCTCTTCTTCTTCTTCCTCCCCTTCAGGGGAGGAGTGTGCCTCGTCGTCTTCGAACGAGGCCTCCGGTACAACTTTATGCCGGAGACCCTTCCTGGTCCCCGGGGCCTTCTTCTCGGCCTTCTTCCCCGGTACCTTGTAGGGCGCCGAGACTAGCATCTCCGTTAGGAGAGCATCGGCTGGACCTTCGGGCAGCAGAGCCGGACAGTCAATCCGCTCCGCTGTCTCCACATAATCCTGATCAAATATGCACAATTACTTAAGACTCCCTCATGAATATATTGGGAAGAACTGAATCCGGTGGTGGTCAGAAAACTCACCGGACGAGGAGGCCATGCCGCATGAAGTCCGCGGTCCTCGGATATGGGAGGAAGTACTTAGGAGGCCTTGAACATCGCCTTCAATGCGTCTTTGTGCTTCATGCCATAGAGCTTTCGAAGCGTCTGGTATTTGGTTGGGACGAACTCCCACAGATTAAACACCCGCCTTTGGCACGGAAGAATCCGGCGAACGAGCATGACCTGGATCACATTGACAAGCTTGATGTTCTTGTCCTTCATATTTTTCATGCAGTTTTGGAGTCCGGTCAGCACCGCAGGTTCCTCCCAGGCCAGGCCCTTCTTTTCCCAGGAGGTGAGCCGCATGGGGGTTCCGGATCGAAATTCGGGGGCCGACGCCCAGTTGGTGTCGCGTGGCTTGGTGATGTAGGACCACCCTGATTGCCACCCTTTCACGGTCTCCGTGAAGGAGCCGTCAAGCTAGGTGACGTTAGGCATCTTGCCCACCATGGCCCCTCCGCACTCTGCTTGCTTGCCGCTCACGATCTTCGGCTTCACGCAGAAGATTTGTAGCCACAAGCCAAAGTGAGGCTTGATGCAGAGGAAGGCCTCGCATACAACGATAAACATCGAGATGTTGAGGACAAAGTTTGGGGCTAGATCATGGAAATCTAGCCCGTAGTAGAACATGAGCCCGCGGACTAAGGGATGAAGTGGAAATCCCAGTCCTCGGACGAAGTGGGCGAGAAACACGACCCTCTTGTGGGGTCTCGGAGTTGGAATGACCTGCCCGTCGTCCGGTAGCCGGTGCGCTATGTCTGCGGCCAAGTATCCGGCCGCCCGAAGATTCATGATGTGCTCCTCCTTCATGGTGGAAGCCACCCACTTGCCTCCTGCTCCGGACATATTCAGCTGTGCGGAGAAGACTTGGACTAGGGCGCTGGAGCTCGGGGAGGCAAGGATGAGCAAAGAAGGAGGAAGGCGTGGGTGAAAATGGGGATCCTTTATCCCTTTATAGAGGCGACGAAAGCGGTGCGCCTCCTCACTTGCCCGTTTAGAATCGCTTACTTCCCAAGCGCCAGGATTGATGGCGCGGTGGGATTACCCATACCCGTATTGATGAGAATCCCATGATAAGGGGACACGATCTCTGCTGTGACAAGATGTGTCAAGGAAACCGCCCCGCAATACGCGCTATGGCTGGTTGTGGGAAAACAGTTTTGAATGATGTCCCGACCGTAATGACATATCACGTCGTCTAAAAAGTTGTCAGCTGAAATATCATTCTCCCTACGGTGGTATGTAAAGATCATTTTGCAGATCCGGACACGGTCTGTGTTTTCTATAATTACTTTGGAGTATTCGGAGAAGGAACCCGCCTTGCAATGCCGAAGACAAGACTGCGCGCCGGACTCATCGTCATTGAAGCCTGGTTCAGGGGCTACTGAGGGAATCTTGGATTAGGGGGTATCCGGACAGCCGGACTATATACTTCGTCCGGACTATTGGAGCGTGAAGATACAAGACTCAAGACTCCGTCCCGTGTCCGTATGGGACTCTCCTTTGCGTGGAAGACAAGCTTGGCGATTCGGATATTGTGTTTCCTTCCTCGTAACCGACTCCATGTAAACCCTAGCCCTCTCCGGTGTCTATATAAACCGGAGAGGATGGTCCTTAGAAGGCCGATCACAATTACAGTCATAATCATCATAGGCTAGCTTCTAGGGTTTAGCCTCTACGATCTCGTGGTAGATCTACTCTTGTACTACTCATATCTTCAATATTAATCAAGCAGGAAGTAGGGTTTTACCTCCATCGAGAGGGCCCGAACCTGGGTAAACATTGTGTCCCTTGTTTCCTGTTACCATCAGCCTAAGACGCACAGATTGGGACCCCTACCCGAGATCCGCCAGTTTTGACACCGACATACGCCTCCGTCTATCACCCTCAAACAAACGGTCAAGTAAAATGAGCCAATGGTCTTATTATGAGCGGCATTAAACCTAGACTAGTGCGATCCTTAAAAGAATCAGACACGCACTGGGCTGAGGAGCTTGACTTCGTACTCTGGGGGCTGCAGACCAAGCCAAATCACACTACCGGATACACACCCTTCTTCATGGTGTACAGCGCAGAGGCTGTGCTGCCCTGCGATATTATTCATGACTCATCATACGTCACCAACGTATCTATAATTTTTGATTGTTCCATGCTATTATATTACCTGTTTTGGATGTTTATGGGCTTTATTGTACACTTTTATATTATTTTTGGGACTAACCTATTAATCGGAGGCCCAATCCAAATTGCTATTTTTTTGCCTATTTCAGTGTTTCGCAGAAAAGGAATATCAAACGGAGTCCAAACGGAATGAAACCTTTGGGAGAGTTATTTTTGGAATGGAAGCAATCCAAGAGAACGAGGAAGCCACAAGGCAGGGAGGCGCGCCCTACCCCCCTGGGCGCGCCCCCACCCTCGTGGGCCCCTCATGGCTCCCCTGACCGACTTCTTTCGCCTATATATATCCATATACCCCAAAACTTCCAAGAGCACCATAGGTCGGGAGTTCCGCTGCCGTAAGCCTCTGTAGCCACCAAAAACCAATCGGGACCCTGTTCCGGCACCTTGCCGAAGGATGGATCCCTCACCGGTGGCCATCTTCATCATCCCGACGCTCTCCACGATGAGGAGGGAGTAGTTCACCCTCGGGGCTGAGGGTATGTACCAGTAGCTATGTGTTTGATCTCTCTCTCTCTCTCTCATGTTCTTGAGGTGATACGATCTTGATGTATCGCGAGCTTTGCTATTATAGTTGGATCTTATGATGTTTCTCCCCGTCTACTCTCTTGTGATGAATTGAGTTCTCCCCCTTGAAGTTATCTTGTTGGATTGAGTCTTTAAGGATTTGAGAACACTTGATGTATGTCTTGCCGTGCTTATCGGTGGTGACAATGGGATATTCACATGATCTACTTGATGTATGTTTTGGTGATCAACTTGCGGGTTCAATGAACTTATGCATAGGGGTTGGCACACATTTTCGTCTTGACTCTCTGGTAGAAACTTTGGGGCACTCTTTGAACTTCTTTGTGTTGGTTGAATAGATGAATCTGAGATTGTGTGGTGCATATCGTATAATCATACCCACAGATACTTGTGGTGACATTGGAGTATCTAGGTGACATTAGGGTTTTGGTTGATTCGTGCCTTAAGGTGTTATTCTAGTACGAACTCTATGATAAATCGAACGGAAAGAATAGCTTCGTGTTATTTTACTATGGACTCTTGAATAGATCAATCAGAAAGGATAACTTTGAGGTGGTTTTGTACTCTACCATAATCACTTCGTTTGTTCTCCGCTATTAGTGACTTTGGAGTGACTCTTTGTTGCATGTTGAGGGATAGTTATATGATCCAGTTATGTTATTATTGTTGAGAGAACTTGCACTAGTGAAAGTATGAACCCTAGGCCTTGTTTCGAAGCATTGCAATACTGTTTGTGCTCACTTTTATCATTAGTTACCTTGCTGTTTTTATATTTTCGGATTACAAAAACCTATATCTACCATCCATATTGCACTTGTATCACCATCTCTTCGCCGAACTAGTTCACCTATACAATTTACCATTGTATTGGGTGTGTTGGGGACACAAGAGACTCTTTGTTATTTGGTTGCAGGTTGTTTGAGAGAGACCATCTTCATCCTACGCCTCCCATGGATTGATAAACCTTAGGTCATCCACTTGAGGGAAATTTGCTACTGTCCTACAAACCTCTACACTTGGAGGCCCAACAATGTCTACAAGAAGAAGGTTGCGTAGTAGACATCAAGCTCTTTTTTGGCGCCGTTGCCGGGGAGGTGAGTGCTTGAAGGTATATCTTTAGATCTTGCAATCAAATCTTTTTGTTTCTTGTTTTATCACTAGTTTATTCTGTAAAAGAAAACTACAAAAAAGTGGAATTAAGGTTGCCACATATGCTTCATCTTTTTAATGTCTTTCGTGAAAATGATGGGAAGGAAAATTGTGCTCAAGTGCTAGAAGAAGAATTACATAGAATGCTTGGCATAAAATATGTGAATGATGAGCATGATTGCAATGTTGTTAGTATGAATTCTTTGAATACCCATGATGCTAATGATACGCAAAGCCACAAGCTTGGGGATGCTATGTTTGATGAAGATGATATGTTTAGCCCCCCAAGTTTTGATGAGCAAATTTATTATGATGAAAGCATGCCTCCTATATATGATGATTATTGTGATGACATGTATGCTATAAAGAATAAAGATAACCATGAAACTTGTCATCTTGATTTTAATTTTCAATTGGATTATGCTTCACGTTATAGTTATTTTGTTGAATTTTCTCCCACTACTATTGATGAGAATAAATTTGCTTATGTGGAGAGTAGTAAAATTTCTATGCAAGTAGATCATGAAAAGAATGCTTTATGTGCCCGTTATATTGTTGAATTCATTCATGATGCTACTGAAAATTATTATGAGGGAGGAACATATGCTTGTAGGAATTGCAATAATATCAAGTTTCCTCTTTATGTGCTTAAAGTTTTGAAGTTATGCTTGTTTTTCCTTCCTATGCTAGTTGATTATTGTTCCCATAAGTTGTTTTCTCGCAAAATCCCTATGCATAGGAAGTGGGTTAGACTTAAATGTGCTAGTCATATTCTTCATGATGCTCTTTTTATGTTTCTATTCTTATCTTTTATTTGAGCATCATTGAAATCATCATGCCTAGCTAGGGGCGTTAAACGATAGCGCTTGTTGGGAGGCAACCCAATTTTATTTTCATTCTTTGCCTTTTGCTCCTATTTAGTAATAAATAATTCATCTAGCCTCTGGTTAGATGTGGTTTTATGTTTTAATTAGTGTTTGTGCCAAGTAGAACCTTTGGGAAGACTTGGGTGAAGTCTTTGTGATCTTGCTGCAAAAAACAAAAACTTTAGCGCTCACAAGATTAGCTGCCATTTTTTACTGGAGAGCGCTCATGAGGTTGATTCTTTTTGCAGATGATTAATAGAAAAATTCCTCAGGTGCAACAATTTATTTCAGAATTTTTGGAGTTACAGAAGTATTCGAATGATACAGATTACTACAGATTGTTCTGTTTTTGATAGATTCTGTTTTCTATGTGTTGTTTGCTTATTTTGATAAATCTATGAGTAGTATCGGAGGGTATGAGCCATAGAGATGTTGGAATACATTATATATTGCACCAATCTGAATTTAGAATGAGTTTACAACAGTACCCAAGTGGTGATTTATTTTCTTATACTAACGGAGCTTACGAGTTTTCTGTTGAGTTTTGTGTTGTGAAGTTTTCAAGTTTTGGGTAAAGATTCGATGGATTATGGAATAAGGAGTGGCAAGAGCCTAAGCTTGGGGATGCCCAAGGCACCCCAAGGAAATATTCAAGGACGACAAAGAGCCTAAGCTTGGGGATGCCCCGGAAGGCATCCCCTCTTCCATCTTTGTTCATCGGTAACTTCACTTGGAGCTATATTTTTATTCACCACATGATATGTGTTTTGCTTGGAGCGTCATTTTGTTGCTTTGCTTGTTGTTTGAATAAAATATCAAGATCTAAAATTCTTAAATGTTAGAGAGTCTTCACATAGTTACATAATTATTCGACTACTCATTGATCTTCACTTATATTATTTTGAGAGTCTTAAACAACATGGTAATTTGAATAAAAACTATCATAGAAAGTGAATTGGATGCTATGGTCAATTTGATGCTTGATAATTGTTTTGAGATATAGTGGTGGTGATATTAGAGTCATGCTAGTTGGGTAGTTGTGAATTTGAGAAATACTTGTGTTGGAGTTTGCAAGTCCCGTAGCATGCACATATGGTAACCGTTGTGTAACAAATTTGAAGCATGAGGTATTTCTTTGATTGTCATCCTTTGTGTGGAGGTCGGGATCGCGCGATGGTTAACTCCTACCAACCCTTCCCATAGGGGCATGCATGTAGTGCTTGGTTTTGATGACTTGCAGATTTTTGCAATAAGTATGTGAGTTCTTTATGACTAATGTTGAGTCCATGGATTATACGCACTCTTACCCTTCCATTATTGCTAGCCTCTTCGGTACCGTGCATTTTCCTTTCTCACCTTGAGAGTTGGTGCAAACTTCGCCGGTGCATCCAAACCCCGTGATACGATACACTCTATCACACATAAACCTCCTTATATCTTCCTCAAAACAGCCACCATACCTACCTATTATGGCATTTCCATAGCCATTCCGAGATATATTGCCATGCAACTTTCCACCGTTCCGTCTATCATGACACGCATCATCATTGTCATATTGCCTTGCATGATCATGTAGTTGACATCGTATTTGTGGCAAAGCCACCTTGCATAATTTTTCATACATGTCACTCTTGATTCATTGCCCATCCCGGTACACTGCCGGAGGCATTCATATAGAGTCATATCTTGTTCTAGTATCGAGTTGTAATTCATGAGTTGTAAATAAATAGAAGTGTGATGATCATCATTATTAGAGCATTGTCCCTAAAAAAAGAAAAGAAAGGCCAAGAAAAAAAAGAAAGGCCAAAAAAAGAAAGGCCCAAAAAAGAAAAAAGAAAACAAAAGGGGGACAATGTTACTATCTTTTTCCACACTTGTGCTTCAAAGTAGCACCATGTTCTTCATATAAAGAGTCTCATATGTTGTCACTTTCATATACTAGTGGGAATTTTTCATTATAGAACTTGGCTTGTATATTCCAACGATGGGATTCCTCAAAATGCCCTAGGTCTTCATGAGCAAGCAAGTTGGATGCACACCCACTGTCGGTGTCAAAACCGGCGGATCTCGGGTAGGGGGTCCCGATCTGTGCGTCTAAGGCTAATGGTAACAGGAGGCAAGGGACACAATGTTTACCCAGGTTCGGCCCTCCCGATGGAGGTAAAACCCTACTTCCTGCTTTATTGATATTGATGATATGAGTGTTACAAGAGTTGATCTACCACGAGATCGTAGAGGCTAAACCCTAGAAGCTAGCCTATGATGATTATGATTCTGTCTCTAAGTACTAAACTCTCCGGTTTATATAGACACCAGAGAGGGCTAGTGTCGGTGTCAAAACCGGCGGATCTTGGGTAGGGGGTCCCGAACTGTGCGTCTAGGCGGATGGTAACAGGAGACAAGGGACATGATGTTTTTACCCAGGTTCGGGCCCTCTCGATGGAGGTAAAACCCTACTCCTGCTTGATTAATATTGATGACATGGGTAGTACAAGAGTAGATCTACCACGAGATCGGAGTGGCTAAACCCTAGAAGCTAGCCTATGGTATGATTGTTGTTCGTCCTATGGACTAAAACTCTCCGGTTTATATAGACACCGGAGAGGGCTAGGGTTACACAGAGTCGGTTACAATGGGAGGAGATCTTCATATCGTATCGCCAAGCTTGCCTTCCACGCCAAGGAAAGTTCCATCCGGACACGGGACATGGTCTTCAATCTTGTATCTTCATAGTCCGGGAGTCCGGCCAAAGGTCTTAGTCCGACCATCCGGACACCCCCTAATCCGGGACTCCCTCAGTAGCCCCCAAACCAGGCTTCAATGATGACGAGTCCAGCGCGCAAGTTGTCCGGCATTGCAAGGCGGGTTCTCCTTCAAATTCCCTGTACCCGTCGAATAGTGTCCGACTTCTAGTGCGTGCTGTCCTCCTTGGCTTCTGTGCCCCATAATGACCATCTTCCACGCGTCAAACGAATGTGAAAAGGCAGGGGATTTTCTTTTCACTTACCCCCCCGGTTGCGTTAATGAGCCGCCCATAAAAGAGACGGGGATTTAGATCCAATTCGCACCATCTTCCCTCCGTGAGTCTTCATCAGAGCGCCTCTGACAGAGATCCATTCCATCATGGCCGGTCGGTGCCGCTCCTCCTCTCGCCCCTCCAGCCCTCGTCTCGGAGATTGGGGGCGGTGTTCTGTCCCGCATAGCGAGTTAGTAGTGCTTCAGTCCAAGGGGCTTCTCCCCCCAGGATATATGGTCCCAGTTCGAGTCGGGATTGCTGCCTATAGCGGCGGAGAGCAGGGGGAGGGCGTCCCCAATCCCTCTCAAGGAGAGCGGGTATGCTTAGTCCCTTATTTGATGAGAGGACTAGGATTTCCAATTCATCCGTTTCTCCGAGGGTTGCTGGAGTTCTACGGCCTCCAGCTACACAACCTCACGCCCGGCTCCATTCTGCACATCGCGGGCTTCGTGGCCCTCTGCGAGCTGTTCTTGGGTGTTGAGGCCCATTTCACGCTGTGGAAGAGGTTGTTTTGCCTTGTGCCCCGTTCTCAGGAGGGGTCTATTTATCAGGTGGGCGGAGCCGAACTATAGCGCATCGCCGGGACCGGATATCTATCCGCTTCCCCAAAGAGGGCGTCCGAAGACTGGCCCTCGGAGTGGTTTTATATAGATGATGTCCCCCTGCCGGACCCTGTACGGATCGGCCTCCCCGAGTTCAATAATGCCCCATTGAAGAAGCGCCTGAGTTGGCGCCCACGGAACCCTCAGAGGGAAGCTGACAGAGACGTCCTATACCTGATGAGCCGGATAAGGTTGTTGGCTCATTCCGGACTGACCATGATCAAGGTCATGGCCATATGCATTACGCGAGGGGTGCAGCGGCTTCAATACAGAGGCCACCCCATGTGGGATTTCAACGGGGAGGATGACGCTACCCGGTGCGGTCGCAAGGGGCCAGATTTGGCCGCCACTTTAACAAGAATCTTATCCGCTTTGTACAAGGGAGAAGAAGAAGAATTCCTCTGTGTCAACCCGGAGGGCGGATTCTCTATGTACAATCCACCTAGTTGGGTGAGTGGACACTTTCACTTGCCTATCCGCTTTTGAAATTCCCGCAGTTGAGTACTTAGTCTAGTAATGTTTAAACGCAGGAGCTGCGCCAGGCTGTGAAGGAAATAAGCAGCCCTGCTCCACAACCCGAGGACCCGGAACGGTCCCTCGATCCGGACTCCCAAGAAGATCCGGACTTATGTGTGGAGTTAATTGATGGAGTATTTCATCAATTGAGCAAGGACAACTCCTTAGTGGCCATCACGGCCGACTATCCAGGACTACTTCCAGCCTCAAAGGTAACTAAGACCGAAGTCCCAGTATTCTCATGCTTTATCTTTCATGCCGTAAACTAATAGCGTTTCGCAGGGTAAATCCTTGAGGCGGAAGGCCGAGCCCACGGTGGGAAGCAAACAAGGGCCGCTGAAGCCAGGCGGGCCAAAAAGAAGTGCGGACCAGATCGAGATTCCGACGCAACGGTATGGCGTGCGAATTTAACGCCTAGGGTTTATGCCCTTGAGTCTTACTAATGCTCATGATTTTCTTAGAAAGAAGAGAGCCCGCCGGACTATGTCCGCGGGCCAAGGTTCAAGGCCGGGTCCGGAAGCGGAGACGCACACGGGGCGCGCCTCGGGCGCTCCTTTGACAGAGGACGCCGACAGGCTATCTGCCACCAATTCAGAGGTGGAGAGCGCCCTGAACCATAGGCGTCGCCGAACTGTTCTTCGTGACGCGTATTTTTGCCCAGAGGCGTTGGACACCTTTAATATAGGAGATGCGTATCTCCGTGCTGCTCAAAATGGTCTAGCCAGAGCCACGAAGCAGTATGTAAAAGACATACAGGTGAGTAGAATTGAAGGTTATATATGTCAGTAGCCCCCGAGACTTGAAACAGTGAAGATAACTGTTTGAAGGATCATGTGCTATGCAGTGTCTCACAAAGAAGAATACGCAACTGTCCCAGGAGCTTGAAGAGTGCAAGGCCCAACTTGAGGCCGCACTGGCCACTTCAGAAAATGCCAAGGGGACGTCCGCAGGTAATATATGCTTCGAAAGATAATTCCGTTTTCAAATGCGGCAGGTGTGCAACCCTGACGATAATAATGCAGATGGAGCCGGAGTAAATCCGGACAAGCAACAACTCCTATGCCAACTAAAGGCTGGCGAGAGCGTGCTGACGAGGGTGAGGCAAGAGAAGAACAAGCTTCAAGACGCCAATACCCAGCTAGGCGAGGAACTGAAAGGTGTTTGTATTGAGCTGTGTTCTGCCGTGAAGGAGAATCGGCGACTTCGACGCGGCATTTTTAGTAAGTGCTTGAACGAATCTTCGAAAAAAAGAATTCGGCGAGGAAGTCGATTGACAAAGCTATGTCTGTAGGTCTGCTGACAGGTCGTCCTGCGGAGGAAATGCCCGGTTCAACGGGAGACCTTCTTCCTGAGTTGTTGCAACTACACGAACGAGTTCGGCAGGCAATGCAAAGCGTCATCCAGGCTATGTGGCCGTCCCTCTCCGTGCCCGAAGGCCTTGAGGAGATTATAAAGAAGCTGGAGGGAGTGTGGCAGCGCTTCCGGTTGTGGAAGATATCGGCTTGCCGTCAAGGTGCCAGGGAGGCCTGGGCCATGGTGAAGACTCGGTACACGAAGGCTGACCCAAACCACATGGCTGAGGTCGGCCCTATAGGTCCGGAAGGAAAGGAGATCCCAGTCAGCTTAGCATATGGCCAGGTGGAGCTGGCTGCAAAGTATTCCCAACAGGACTGTAAATTAGACCGCCTGTTCGATGGTATTGAAGAAGAATATGCCGAGTCGGATTGACTCTGTAATTTAAAATGGCATAAAAATGCCTTCTAGCCGGATTGTAGATCGTTTGTCATTGCGGACCTTTTCGCTTCGACCTCTGGACCCTATAGTCCGGAGTGTGTCCGAATACCCTCTCGATTATGTAAGAACCGGGGCATGTATGGAGACAAGGCGTAGGGGTCATAAGTGCTTTAGCAGACAAGTGCCCAACTAGTTATGTTATATTACATGGTTAGTAAGAAACATCTTCCAGGGAGAATAGTTCCATTAGGGGTTCCTTTCCCTGGGAGGCATGCCCTAAAGTGCATGTCCGAACTGCCAAAAAGAGCAGAAAAGCATCTGGGGGCAGATGAATAAATACGAAAGATCATCTTTTAGTTCACTGACCGAATATTCCCTTAAGAACGCTAGCTTTCAGCTTCACCCAGTCTGAGGTACACATCCGGCTGACCCGGCAGTAACAATCGCAGAGGTGCTCCCTTTACCACCTAGCCGAATGAACGGGAACGTAGGGGTAAGCACAGGAGCCAGGCAACCCAGCTTGGCGAAAACTTAAGTCATATCGATGCATATAATGGTGTATAAAAGGTTCATGCAGAAGTGTCACACATGTTTTGGGCATGAGGCCCGTTTTATATAAACTTCTTGGTAAAGAAGCCCCCAGGTATTATGAGCGCGGGTAGCGCGTCGGGTATGTGCGAACAATGCATAGGCAAGCCCCTAAGGGCTTGGGAGAAGGAAAAGGGTAGGGAGAAGGAACAAAATCCCGGACAGCCAATAAAAAGTAAAAATAAAAATAAAACAAAGGGAGAGAGGAAGGAAACGAACACGGAGTCCGACGCTAGGCGTAGAATCTTCGTAGGCGTGCTGCATTCCATGGGTTCAGCTCGAGTCGGTTATCCGATGCGTTTCACAGACGGTACGCTCCACCGGTCAGTACTTGGTCGATTATGAAGGGACCCTCCCATTTGGGCTTTAATTTATCCTTTTTCTTGTCCGGCAGGCGTAGAACTAGTTCGCCAACGTTATAGGTTTTGGCCCGTACTTCTCTGCCTTGGTATCTTCGAGCCTGCTGTTGATAGAATGCGGAACGAGCTTTTGCCACGTCGCGCTCCTCTTCCAATGCGTCCAAGCTGTCATGCCGATCGAGCTCGGCTTCTCTTTCTTTGTACATGCACACTCAAGGTGAGTCATGGATTATGTCGCATGGCAGTACTGCCTCTGCGCCGTATACCATAAAAAATGGTGTGGATCCGGTAGTGCGATTCGGCGTGGTCCGCAGCCCCCAGAGTACGGAGTCAAGCTCCTCTACCCAGTGCATGTTAGATTCCTTGAGGGATCGCACTAGTCTGGGTTTGATGCCGCTCATAATGAGACTGTTGGCCCATTCGACTTGACCGTTAGTTTTAGGGTGATAGACTGAAGCGTAGTCGAGCATGATGCCCATGTTTTTGCACCAAAGTTTGACTTCATCGGCCATGAAGTTTGTGCCGTTGTCGGTTATGATGCTGTGGGGGACGCCGTAACGGTGTACGACCCCGGATATGAAGTCTATCACTGGTCCGGATTCGTCCGTCTTTATAGGCTTGGCTTCTATCCATTTGGTGAATTTGTCCACCATGACCAGTAGATATTTTTGCTTGTGGGTTCCTCCTTTAAGCGTTCCGACCATGTCAAGCCCCCAGACCGCAAAAGGCCAGGTAATGGGTATAGTTTGTAGGGCGGTAGGTGGCATGTGGCTTTGGTTGGCGAATAACTGGCAACCAACACATCGTTGCACTAAGTCTTGAGCGTCTGCCCGGGCCGTTGGCCAATAAAATCCGGTACGGAAGGCCTTGCTTACAAGGGCCCGGGCTGCGGCGTGGTGCCCGCCGAGTCCGGCATGAATTTCAGCCAAAAGGTCTCGCCCTTCCTCTTCGGAGATACACCTTTGAAGGACTCCGGTTGTGCTTTTCTTGTAAAGCTCTCCCTCGTGGACTTTGTAGGCTTTAGATCGCCGCACTATGCAGCGGGCCTCGTTTTGGTCCTCGAGAAGTTCCTGCCTAGTTAGGTAGGCTAGGAATGGTTCTGTCCAAGGGGCAATGACTGCCATTATTGCGTGGGCTGATGGCGTTGTTTCATTGGCGGAGCCCCCAACTATGTCAGAATGTTCGGTGAGGGGCAGTGTGGTTGTGTCCGGGCTATTGTTTCCGGATTCTCCTTCCCATGATACGGATGGCTTGAATAGCCTCTCTAGGAAGATGTTGGGAGGGGCGGCCTCGCGCTTGGCGCCAATGCGTGCCAACACGTCTGCTGCTTGGTTATTTTCCCGGGCTATGTGATTAAATTCGAGCCCCCCAAACCGAGCTGACATCCTTAAGATGGCGTTGCGGTAAGCTGCCATTTTCGGATCCTTGGCGTCGAAGTCTCCATTTATTTGGGATATTGCGATGTTTGAATCCCCGCGGACCTCTAGGCACTGAATGCCCATGGAGACTGCCATCCGGAGACCATGTAAAAGGGCCTCGTATTCGTCTGCATTGTTGGAATCCGTGTACATTATCTGAAGTACGTATTGGACTGTATCTCCAGTTGGGGACGTCAGAACGACGCCAGCCCCCAGGCCAGGCAACATTTTGGAGCCGTCGAAGTGCATGATCCAGTTGGAGTATGCGCCGTACTCTTTAGGGAGTTCGGCTTCAGTCCATTCGGCGATGAAGTCGGCCAAAACCTGCAACTTAATAGCTCGCCTTGGCTTGTAAGTTATGTCGAACGAAGGAGCTCGATGGCCCATTTGGCAATCTGGCCCGTTGCGTCGCGGTTGTTTATAATATCATTAAGGGGTACTTCGGATGCCACTGTTATTGAGCACTCTTAAAAGTAGTGTCGCAGCTTCCGGGATGCCATGAACACCGCGTACGCTATCTTTTGATAATGCGGGTATCGTGACTTGCATGGAGTTAGTAAAGTGGACACATAGTACACTGGTTTTTGGAGGGGGAACTTGTGTCCGTCCGCTTCTCGTTCGATGACGAGCACCGATGTATAATAGCATTGGTTTGCCCGTGTTAGGCGCGGCCAGGACCGGATTTGTTGCCAGTATGGCTTTTATTTCTTCGAGTCCGGCCGTGGCGGCATCCGTCCACTCGAAGTGTTCGGTGCGCCGCAGGAGGCGATAGAGGGGTAATGCCTTTTCTCCTAAGCGGGAGATAAAGCGGCTTAGAGCCGCATCCTGTCAATTTTTGTATTTGTTTGAGGTCATTTGGGGTATCCAATTGTGACAGAGCTCGGATCTTGGCTGGGTTTGCTTCAATTCCTCTACCGGATACGATGAAGCCCAAGAGCTTTCCGGCTGGTACGTCGAAAACACATTTTTCCGGGTTGAGCTTAATGTCATATGTTTGGAGATTGTCGAACATGAGCCTCAAGTTGTCTACTAGAGTATCGACGTGTTTTGTTTTGACGACCATGTCATCTACGTATGCTTCAACTGTTTTGCCGATCTGGTTGGTCAGACATGTCTGAATCATGCGCTGATATGTTACGCCGGTGTTTTTGAGCCCGAAGGGCATCGTGTTGAAGCAGAATGGGCCGTATGGGGTGATGAATGCCGTTGCGGCTTGGTCTGACTCTGCCATCTTGATTTGGTGGTAGCTAGAGTATGCATCGAGGAAACACAATGAGTCGTGTCCTACGGTGGCGTCGATGATTTGATCAATTCGGGGGAGTGGGAAAGGGTCCTTTGGACATGCCTTATTTAGGTCTTTGAAATCGACACATAGGCGCCAAGATTTGTCCTTCTTTGGTACCATCACCAGGTTTGCTAGCCAGTCCGGATGTTTTATGTCTCTGATGAATCTGGCTTCCAGCAGTTTTGCTAGCTCCTCTCCCATGGCTTGTCTCTTGGGTTCGGAAAAACGCCGTAGAGTCTGCTTGACGGGTTTAAACCCTTTTAGGATGTTCAGGCTGTGCTCAGCCAGCCTGCGTGGGATTCCTGGCATATCTGAGGGGTGCCAGGCGAAAATGTCCCAATTTTCTCGCAGGAAGTCTCTGAGTGCGGTGTCTACATCGGGTTTTAGTTGTGCCCTGATGGAGGCCGTTTTTGTAGGGTCCGTTGGATGACTTGGAATTTGACTATTTCGTCCGCTGGTTTCTAGTATCACGTCGTCCCTGTCCACCGTGGAGCGCAACGCAGTTAGTTCCTTGGCCGCTAGGGCTTCGGATAATGCCTCCAGGGCTAGTGCAGCTGTCTTGTTTTCGGCGCGGAGCGCTATGTCCGGATCACTTGCGAGAGTGATGATTCCGGTGGGTCCATGCATTTTGAGCATCATGTATCCGTAATGGGGTATGGCTTGGAAAATTGTAAATGCTTCTCGCCCTAGCAGAGCGTGGTATCCGCTGCTGAACAGGGCCACTTGAAACGTGACCTCCTCGGATCTGTAATTATCCGGCGTGCCGAACACCACATCCAGTGTGATTTTTCCTGAATAGGACGCTTCCCGGCTTGGAATTATTCATCTAAAGGTTGTGTTGCTTTGCTCAATGCGGCTCCAGTCAATTTCCATTTTTCGCAGGGTTTCCTCGTAGATGAGGTTGAGTCTGCTGCCACCGTCCATGAGTACCTTTGTAAGTCAGAAGCCATCCACTATCGGACTGAGGACCAATGCGGCTGGTGCTCGGGCTGTCCGGAATTTAGGTTCGTCACTGACATTAAAGGTAATAGCCGTGTCACTCCATGAGTTTTTTGTTGCTACTTGGTAGACCTCGGCAAGGTTGCAGAGCGTTCGTTTCCTCGCATTGTTTGATGTGAAGGTCTCAAAGACTGTCGACACCGTACTGGGGAGGTATTCTTCGGGTGCTGGAGTTAGAAGCTCCTCGCCACTTCGGGCCACCTGCCGGAGTATCCAACATGCTCTAAGGCTGTGAGTTGGTGTGGCTTCCCCTGAATTATGAATTTTACAGGGTCCGTTGAGCCATCCCTCCAGTACGGTCCCGTACCCTGTAGAGGGTTTTTGTTTTTTGATGTTTGGCTCAGATGCCTGGCGATAATGCGCCCTTTTGTTTCGGACTCATGTTGTATTCGGGGCCGGATTGTGCCAGAATTTATCTTCGGTTTTCCGAATGCTTTCAGTCGCACAATACTTTTGTACTATGGATGTCAAGTCGGCGAATCGTGTAATTTCGCGGCGACTTGTGGCATTGAGGATTCCGATGTCCGTGCAGTTGTTATAGAAGAGTGAAATTGCTTCTTTCTCCCAGCAGTCCTTTATCCTGTTCATAACCAGGAGGAATCTGGCCCAGTAGTGGTGTACTATTTCCCCGGGCTCTTGCCGTATTTGGGATAAATCCCGCATAGTTGGGTGGGCGGGTGGATTTAAATCCGGAACCTTGCCCGATGTAAGATTCAGGGGCCAAGAGGTTTCCGAATTCGGAAGCTTGCTTTCTTGGACATTATTCAATGAATCAGGCCTGCTGCCTCACTTTAGGTTCAGGGTTTGGGAGACATCCTCCCCTCCGCGGGTGTACGGCTTGGAGGGATCGGGAATCCGGACACATCTGGTCCTTAGGGCGGGCGAAGACTCGCCACATTGTTCTTCCACCATTTCGACGTGATGGGTGACCTGGGGAGAGTTGATCTCTCTCTGATCGGGTTTAAGCCCAATCTGGCCGTAATCTGTAGCGACTCCCAGGGCCGCAATGCGATCCAAGAGCTTGTTCAGGGAGAGGAGCTCCATTGGATCTAACTGCTCAGCAAGCTCCGAGCTGATGTGAAGATTGCTTTCGATAGCCCGAGAGGTCATCGTCGGCGCGGCGGCCGAACAGGCGGTCATCAAAAACCTGCCTAGTCGGAGAGTTTGGCCGACAGCCAAAGCTCCTTTAGCAACGGCGCCGTCTTTAAAGATGGGATGCGGCATCCTTCCTGACGGTGACGACACAGAGGAACTCTCAATGAAAGCACCAATGTCGGTGTCAAAACCGGCGGATCTCGGGTAGGGGGTCCCGAACTGTGCGTCTAGGCGGATGGTAACAGGAGACAAGGGACACGATGTTTTTACCCAGGTTCGGGCCCTATCGATGGAGGTAAAACCTTACTCCTGCTTGATTAATATTGATGATATGGGTAGTACAAGAGTAGATCTACCACGAGATCGGAGTGGCTAAACCCTAGAAGCTAGCCTATGGTATGATTGTTGTTCGTCCTATGGACTAAAACTCTCCGGTTTATATAGACACCGGAGAGGGCTAGGGTTACACAGAGTTGGTTACAATGGGAGGAGATCTTCATATCGTATCGCCAAGCTTGCCTTCCACGCCAAGGAAAGTTCCATCCGGACACGGGACGGGGTCTTCAATCTTGTATCTTCATAGTCCGGGAGTCCGGCCAAAGGTCTTAGTCCGGCCATCCGGAGACCCCCTAATCCGGGACTCCCTCACCTGGGGTTTACATGGAGTCGGTTACAAAGAAGGAAATATAATATCTGGATCGCCAAGCTTGTGTTCCACGCAAAGGAGAGTCCCATACGGACACGGGACGAAGTCTTTGAGTCTTGTATCTTCACGGTCCAACAGTCTGGCCAAAGTATATAGTCCGGCTATCCGGATACCCCCTAATCCAGGACTCCCTCAGTAGCCCCTGAACCAGGCTTCAATGATGACGAGTCCGGCGTGCAGTTCTGTCTTCGGCATTCCAAGGCGGGTTCCATCTCTGAATACTCCAAAGTAATTATCGAACACTTAAACTGTGTCTGGATCTTCGCATACACCATAGAGAGAATGATATTTCACAAATGTAATCTGCTGACAACTTTAGACAACGTGACATGACACTATGGTCAGATCATTATTCGAACCATTTTCCCATAACCAGCCACAACGCATATTGTGAGGCGGTTTCCTCGACACGTCTTGTCGAAGCAGAGATCATGTCCCCTTATCACTGGATTCACATCAATACGGGCATGGGTAACCCAACCGCACCATCAATCGCGGTGCTTGGGAAATAAGCGAAGTTTAATAGGCAAGTGGGGAGGCACACCGCTCACGCCGCCTCTAAAGAGGGATAAGGGTTTCCCCATTTTCACCCACACCTTCTTCCTCTTCTTCTTATCCATTCTCGCACCCTCGAGCTCCAGCGCCCTAGTTCACACCTTTCTCCGCACAACCAAAAATGTCCGGAGAAGGAGGAGCATATTATGAAGCTCCGGGCGGCCAGATACTTGGCCGCAGACATCGCGCACCGGCTACCGAACACAGGGCAGATCATTCCAACTCCGGAAGCCCACAAGAGGGTCGTGTTCCTTGCCCACTTCGTCCATGGACTGGGGTTTCCGCTTCATCCCTTCGTCCGCAGGCTCATGTTCTACTACGGGCTAGATTTCCACGATCTAGCCCCAAATTTCGTCCTCAACATCTCGGCGTTTATCGTCGTGTGCGAGGCCTTCCTCCGCATCAAGCCTCACTTCAGCTTGTGGCTAAGAATCTTCTGCGTGAAGCCGAAGATCGTGAGCGGCCAGTAAGCGGAGTGCGAAGGTGCCATGGTGGGCAAAATGCCCAATGTCACCTGGCTTGACGACTCCTTTGCGGAGACTGTGAAATGGTGGCAATCGGGGTGGTTCTATATCATCGAGCCACGCGACGCCAACTGGGCGGCGGCCCCCGGATTTTGATCCGGAATTCCCATGCGGCTCACTTCCTGGGAAAAGAAGGGCCTGGCCTGGGGCGAGCCTGCGGAGCTGACCGGACTTCAGAATTGCATCAAGAATATGATTGACAAGAACATCAAGCTTGTCAACGTAGTCCAGGTCATGCTCGTCCGCCGAATTCTTCCGTGTCAAAGACGGGCTTTTAATCTGTGGGAGTTCATCCCGGCCAAACACCAGACGCTCTGAGAGCTCTATGACATGAAACTCAAGGGCGCATGGAAGGTGCTGTTCAAGGGCTCCGAAACACCTCCTCCCACGTCCGAGGACCGCAGACTCCACGCCGTGTGCCCCCCCCGTCCGGTGAGTTTTTCTAACCATCACCAGATGCAATTTTCCCAATGTACTCATGGGGGAATCTCAAGTCATCGTGCGTACTTAATCAGGAGTACGTAGAGACGGCAGAGCGGATCGACTGTTCAGCTCCATTGCCAGAAGGTCCGGCGACCGCTCTCCTGACGGAGATGCTAGTCCCGGCGCCTTATAAGGCGCCAGGGAAAAAGGCCGAAAAGAAGGCCCCGGGGACCAGGAAGGGTCTCCGGTGCAAGGCCGTACAAGACGCCTCGTCCGAAGACAACGAGGCACACTCCTCCCACGGAGGGGAGGAGGAGAAAGAAAGGGCCGCTGAGGGAGTCCTGGATAAGGGGGTATCCGGACAGCCGGACTATATTCATCGTCCGGACTATAGAAGCGTCAAGATACAAGACTCAAGACTTTGGCTCTTGTCCGGATGAGACTCTCCTTTGCGTGGAAGACAAGCTTGGCGATCCGGATATTATGTTTCCTTCCTTGTAACCGACTCCATGTAAACCCTAGCTCTCCGGTGTCTATATAAACCGGAGAGGATGCTCCTTAGAAGGCCGATCACATTTACAATCATACCATCATAGGCTAGCTCTTAGGGTTTAGCCTCTACGATCTCGTGGTAGATCAACTCTTGTATTCCACATATCTTCAATATTAATCAAGCAGGAAGTAGGGTTTTCCCTCCATCGAGAGGGATCGAACCTGGGTAAACATTGTGTCCCTTGCTTCCTGTTACCATCAGCCTAAGACGCACAGATCGGGACCCCCTACCCGAGATCCGCCGGTTTTGACACCGACATTGGTGCTTTCATTGAGAGTTCGTCTGTGTCGCCGCTGCAAAGGCTCGATGGCTTGTCTTGTTGTCAAGGACGACATCACCTGTGGGGGAGCATTGGCTTTAGGCCAGACTCTCCAACTTGACGGCTTTGTTATGACCGCCCCATCGGCTGTTGCACCGACGATGGCCTCTCGGGTCATCACGCATAACCTTCGCATTGATTCGGAGCTTGCCGAACAGATGGATCCGATGGAGCTCTCCTCTCTTAACGAGCTCTTAGATCGCATCGCCGCTTTGGGAGTCACTTCGAACTACGACCGGATTGGGCTTAAACCCGACCTGAGGGACATTAGATCCCCGCCGGCCACCCATGAGATAGCGGTAGTGGAGGAACCACACGTGGGTTGCTCCTCAACTTTGAGGATGAATTATGTCCGGATCATCAAACTCGGTAAGCCGAACACCCACCCAAAGGAATACGTGACCCAGGTCCTGGACTTAGAATCGGGCGCTGGGCCAAGGGGATTAGGTAATACTCCAGATCCCTAACTGTCAGGTTCGGCACTTGCCGTGCCCCTGGGCGTATCGGATCAAAATCTGGATTCAGCCAACGACGCCCGCTCAGACCTGACCTGTCTCTCCCGTGTCCGGCAGGAACCCCAGGAGATGGTACATCGTTACTGGGCCAGATTCCTCCTTGCTCTTAACAAGGTCAAGGACTGTCACGAGGAGGACATAGTCTCTCTTTTCTGCAGGAACTACACGAACAAAGGACTGCTTAATGCTGTAAGGAGTCATGACATAGCTCACTTTACAGACTTAGCAACCATAGTACAAATGTACTGTGCCTGGAAAACCCAAACAGAATTTTGGGATAGTACGGCCCTCACCGGAACCTTTGTCCAAACTAAACGGCCGAACTCTCACAAGTCGACCAACTCAATTCCCAAGAAACCAAAACCCGCCCCAGGGCGTGGAACCATATTGGAGGAATGGCTCAACGGGCCGTGTAAGCTTCACAGAACGCCGGAGGTAACGCCGACCCATAAACTTAGAGCATGTTGGATACTCTGGCAGGTGGCCAAGAGTGGCGAGGATCTCCTCGAGAGCCATAAAGCAGAACCGCATCCCGCCAAGGAACACAATACAGTGCTGACGGTCTTTGAGAACTTCTCCTCGAACAATAGGCGCAAGCGAGCGCATCGAAGCTCCGCTGAAATTTGCCATGTGGCAAAGGTAAGCCCGTGGAACGACACTGCTATAACCTTCAATGCCATTGACGAACCCCAATTCCAGTCCGTCCGGGCGCTGGCCGCCCTGGTCCTCAGCCCAATAGTGGATGGCTTTTGGCTCACTAAAGTACTCATGGACGGCGGAAGAGGATTAAACCTAATCTATGAAGAAACACTCAAGAAGATGGATATTGACAAAAGCCGCATTGATCAAAGTGGCACGACTGTCGGTGTCAAAACCGGCGGATCTCGGGTAGGGGGTCCCGAACTGTGCGTCTAGGCGGATGGTAACAGGAGACAAGGGACACGATGTTTTACCCAGGTTCGGGCCCTCTTGATGGAGGTAAAACCCTACGTCCTGCTTGATTGATATTGATGATGTGGGTATTACAAGAGTAGATCTACCACGAGATCAAGGAGGCTAAACCCTAGAAGCTAGCCTATGGTATGATTCTTGTTCATCCTACGGACTAAAACCATCCGGTTTATATAGACACCGGAGAGGGCTAGGGTTACACAGAGTCGGTTACAATGGTAGGAGATCTACATATCCGTATCACCAAGCTTGCCTTCCACGCCAAGGAAAGTCCCATCTGGACACGGGACGAAGTCTTGAATCTTGTATCTTCATAGTCTTAGAGTCTGGCCGATGATGATAGTTCGGCTATCCGGACACCCCCTAGTCCAGGACTCCCTCAGTAGCCCCCGAACCAGGCTTCAATGACGACGAGTACGGCGCGTATATTGTCTTCGGCGTTCGCAAGGCGGGTTCTCCTCCATATTCCACGTGTTTGCCGAATAGTGTCCGGTTTCCTTGTAAATGTTGCGCTCCTTGGCTTCTGCGTCCAATAATGGCCCTCTTCCACGTCTCGTATGAATGCGAAAAGCCAGGGTATTTTTACATTTTACCCCCTAGCTGCGCGAATAAGCTGCCTATAAGAGAGGCGAGGACCCACATCCGAATCACACCATCCTCCTTCCGCAAGTACTCATCGAAGCGCATCTGACAAAAATCCATTCCAACATGGACAGTCGACGCGGCTCCTCCTCTCGCACTCCCAGTCCTCAGCCAGGAGATTGGAGGAGATGTCCAGTCCCGCATAGCAAGTTAGTAACGCTCCAAGCAGAGGGATACCTTCCCCCAGCCTTTATGGTTCCGGTTCGAGCCGGACTGGCCACCTACAAGGGTGGGAAGCAAGCGGAGAGCGTCCCCAATCCCTCCAAAGGAGAGCGGGTATGCTTCGTCCCCTATCTAATAAGTGGACTCGGATTTCCCATACATCCATTTCTCCGGGGGCTCCTGGAGTTCTATGGACTCCAACTTCACCACCTCACACCTGCCTCCATCTTGCACATCGCAGGTTTTGTAGCTCTTTGCGAGCTGTTCTTGGGCATCGAGCCCCATTTTGCGCTGTGGAAGAGATTGTTTTGCCTCGTACCCCGTTCTCATGAGGGGTCGATATATCAAGTGCGCGGAGCCGAAATATGGCGCATCGCCGGGACCAGATATCTATCCGAAACCCCGAAGAAGACATTCGAAGACTGGTCTTCAGAGTGGTTCTATATGGAAGACGCCCCGCTGCCGGATCCAGTTCGGATTGGCCTCCCGGAGTTTAGCAACGCTCCTCTGAAGAAACGCCTGAGTTGGCGCCCACGGAGCCCTCAACGGGAGGATGATAGGAGCGTCCAATATCTAATGGGCCGGATAAGGTTACTGGCCCATTCCGGATTGACCATGATTGGAGTCATGGCCATATGCATTATGCGAGGGGTGCAGCCGCTCCAATATAGGGGCCACCCTATGTGGTATTTCAACAGGGAGAATGACGCCACCCGTCATGGCCGCAAGGGGCCGGGATCGACCGCCGATCTGGTGAAGATCCTGTCCGGCTTGTACAAGGGGGAGAAGGAGGACTTCCTCCGCACGAGTCCATTGAATGGATTCTCCATGAATAACCCTCGGAGCTGGTTTACTACGTATCCACATAAGCCGGTTTACTACGTATCCACAGAAGCCGGTTTACTACGTATCCACAGTCCTCACCCCATGCAAAGCCTGGTACCCACACTATCAAAAAATAGCATACACGGTCTTCATGTCATCCCAGAAGCTACGACACTACTTTCAAGAGTGTTCGATTACAGTGGCCTCCGAAGTACCGCTAAATGACATAATAAATAACCGCGATCCCACGGGCCGGATTGCGAAATGGGCCATCGAGCTCCTTCCGTTCGACATAACGTAGAAGCCTCGGCGGGCTACCAAGTCGCAAGTATTAGCCGACTTTGTCGCCGAATGGACGGAAGCTGAACTCCCTAGAGAGTACGGCGCGTACTCTAACTAGATCATGCACTTCGACGGCTCTAAAATGCTGGCCGGATTGGGAGCAGGCGTCGTCCTGACCTCTCCCACCAGAGACAAGGTCCAATACGTCTTCCAAATATTATACACAGACTCCAACAATGCAGCCAAATACGAGGCTCTGTTACATGGTCTTCGGATGGCAGTCTCTATGGGCATTCAACGCCTAGAAGTGCGTGGAGACCCAAACCTCGCAATATCACAAAAAATGGAGACTTTGATGCCAAGGATCCAAAAATGGCGGCCTATCGCAATGTCGTCCTTAAAATGTCAGCTCGGTTCGAGGGACTCGAATTCCACCATGTGGCACGAGAAAACAATCAAGCGGCAGACGTCCTTGCCCGCATCGGTGCTAAACGCGACCCCGTCCCACAAAACATATTCCTGGAAAGACTGTTCAAGCCATCCGTGGTATGGGAAGGGAATCCAGCAATACCAGCACAGATCCGAATACATCCCGAGATTCCGAACTATCAGACATAGTCGGAGGTTCTACCACCGAAATAACATCGTCAGCCCATGAAATAATGGCTGTCATCGCCCCGTGGACTGAACCTTTGTTGGCCTACCTAAATAGGCAGGAGCTCCCTGAAGACCAAAACGAAGCACGCTGCTTTGTCCGGCGTTCTAAAGCTTACAAAGTGCATGAAGGATAGCTCTATAAGAAAAGTGCTACCGGAGTGCTCCAAAGGTGCATCTCCGAAGAGGAAGGGCGGCAGCTCTTGGCTGAGATCCACGCCGAACTGGGCGGGCACCACGCTGCGGCTCGAGCACTAGTCAGCAAGGCCTTCCGTACAGGTTTCTATTGGCCGACGGCCCGAGCAAACGCACAGGACCTTGTCCAACACCGCGTCGGTTGCCAACTCTTCGCCAATCAGAGTCATATGCCCCTACCGCTCTCCAAACAATCCCCATAACTTGGCCCTTCGCGGTCTGGGGGCTGGATATGGTCGGACCCCTTAAAGGGGAAGCCATAAGAAAAAATACGTACTGGTCATGGTTGACAAGTTCACCAAATGGATAGAAGCCAAACAAGTGAAAACGGCCGAGTTCGGACCAGTCATAGACTTTATATTCGGGGTCGTACACCGAGACGGTGTCCCCCACAGCATCATCACCGATAATGGCTCAAATTTTACAGCCAATGAAGTGAAAGCTTGGTGCAGCAAAATGGGCATTAAGCTCGACTATGCTTCCGTCTACCACCCTCAAACAAATGGTCAGGTCGAAAGGGCAAATGGTCTCATCATGAGCGGCATCAAACCCAGACTAGTGCAATCCTTGACAGAGTCGGATACTCATTGGGTCGAGGAGCTCGACTCCATACTCTAGGGGCTGCGGACCACACCGAATCGCATCACCAGATACACACCATTTTTTATGGTGTACGGTGCGGAAGCAGTACTACCATGCGACATAATACATGATTCGCCGCGCGTACGCATGTACGAAGAGAAGGAAGCTGAGTTGGATCGGCAGGATAATTTGGATGCCCTGGAGGAGGAACGTGATGTCGCTAAGGCTCGTTCCGCATTCTATCAGCAACAGGCTCGACGATACCAAAGCAGAGAAGTGCGGGCCAAAACTTATAATATTGGCGAACTCGTTCTACGCTTACCAGAGAAGAAGAAGGACAAGCTCATACCCAAGTGGGAAGGCCCCTTCATCATCGACAAAGTTCTCACTGGAGGAGCGTACCGCTTATGTAATGCGTCCGCTAACAGACTCGAGCCGAACCCATGGAACGCGGCCAGACTCCGAAGATTCTATGCCTAGCGCCGAACTCAGTGTTCGTCTCCTTAACCCTCCTTTTTCAATTATCTCCCCCCCTGTCGGTGTCAAAACCGGCGGATCTCGAGTAGGGGGTCCCGAACTGTGCGTCTAGGTGGATGGTAACAGGAGACAAGCGACACGATGTTTTACCCAGGTTCGGGCCCTCTTGATGGAGTTAAAACCCTACGTCCTGCTTGATTGATATTGATGATGTGGGTATTACAAGAGTAGATCTACCACGAGATCAAGGAGGCTAAACCCTAGAAGCTAGCCTATGGTATGATTGTTCTTCGTCCTACGGACTAAAACCATCAGGTTTATATAGACACCGGAGAGGGCTAGGGTTACACAGAGTCGGTTACAATGGTAGGAGATCTACATATCCGTATCGCCAAGCTTGCCTTCCACGCCAAGGAAAGTCCCATCCGGACATGGGACGAAGTCTTGAATCTTGTATCTTCATAGTCTTAGAGTCCGGCCGATGATGATAGTTCGGCTATCCGGACACCCCCTAGTCCAGGACTCCCTCAGTAGCCCCCGAACCAGGCTTCAATGACGACGAGTCCGGCGCGTATATTGTCTTCGGCGTTTGCAAGGCGGGTTCTCCTCCATATTCCATGTGTTTGCCGAATAGTATCCGGTTTCCTTATAAATGTTGCGCTCCTTGGCTTCTACGTCCAATAATGGCCCTCTTCCACGTGTCGTATGAATGCGAAAAGCCAGGGTATTTTTACGTTTTACCCCCTAGCTGCGCGAATAAGCTGCCTATAAGAGAGGCGAGGACCCAGATCCAAATCACACCATCCTCCTTCCGCAAGTACTCATCAAAGCGCATCTGACGAAAATCCATTCCAACATGGACAGTCGACGCGGCTCCTCCTCTCGCGCTCCCAGTCCTCAGCCAGGAGATTGGAGGAGATGTTCAGTCCCGCATAGCGAGTTAGTGACGCTCCAAGCAGAGGGATACCTTCCCCCAACCTTTATGGTTCTGGTTCGAGCCGGACTGGCCACCTACAAGGGTGGGAAGCAGGCAGAGAGCGTCCCCAATCCCTCCAAAGGAGAGCGGGTATGCTTCGTCCCCTACCTAATAAGGGGACTCGGATTTCCCATACATCCGTTTCTCCGGGGGCTCCTGGAGTTCTATGGACTCCAACTTCACCACCTCACACCTGCCTCCATCTTGCACATCGCGGGCTTTGTAGCTCTTTGTGAGCTGTTCTTGGGCATCAAGCCCCATTTTGCGCTGTGGAAGAGATTGTTTTGCCTCGTACCCCGTTCTCACAAGGGGTCGATATATCAAGTGGGCGGAGCCGAAATATGGCGCATCGCCGGGACCGGATATCTATCCAGAACCCCGAAGAAGGCGTCCGAAGACTGGCCTTCGGAGTGGTTCTATATGGAAGATGCCCCACTGCCGGATCCAGTTTGGATCGGCCTCCCGGAGTTTAGCAACGCTCCTCCGAAGAAACGCCTGAGTTGGCGCCCGCGGAGCCCTCAACGGGAAGATGATAGGAGCGTCCAATATCTGATGGGCCGGATAAGGTTACTGGCCCATTCCGGATTGTCCACGATTGGAGTCATGGCCATATGCATTATGCGAGGGGTGCAGCCGCTCCAATATAGGGGCCACCCCATGTGGGATTTCAACGGGGAGAATGACGCCACCCATCATGGCCGCAAGGGGCTGGGATCGACCGCCGATCCGGTGAAGATCCTGTCCGGCTTGTACAAGGGGAGAAGGAGGACTTCCTCCGCACGAGTCCATTGAATGGATTCTCCATTAATAACCCTCGGAGCTGGGTAAGCGGACGTTTATATATCCGATCCGTGCTTTCAAAGTTAAGTGTCTTACTTTATGGTTTCGACGCAGGAACTGCACCGGGATGTGGAGGGCATACAAAGCCCGACTCCACAACCCGAGGATCCGGGAAGATCCCTTGATCCGGCCTCCGGAGAGGATCCGGACATAAAGGTGGAACTGATTGATGGGGTGTTCGACCAACTCAGCATAGACAATGCTCCAGTCGCCATTACGGCTGACTACCCCGGTTTATCTCCGGCTTCCCAGGTGAGTACGACCGAAGTCCTGACACCATTACTTTTTTAATGCTTATTTCTGACCACCGTATACCAACGGTGCTTCGCAGGAGGTGCCTTTACGGTGGGAAGCCGTGCCCGCGGCGACTGACCAACCAGGGTTAGTGCGGCCCAGCATGTAGAAGAGGAGTGCGGCGCGAATCGAAACGTCGCCGCAAAGGTATGGCGCACCATTGCCTTTAAGGGAAAGGCTCCTGGGAGGTATATTAATTCTCATGATTCTTCCATGGGAAAGAGCGTTCGCCGGACTGTGCCCGGAGAGGTTGCCAACCAAGCCTCCGCCAGCCAGGCTCCAACACCTGGTCCGGAGGGGGAGGCGAGTGCAAGGCGCGAGCCGGATGCTCCTCCAATGGAGGATGCCGACAGGCTGTCCGCCACCAGGTTTGAGGTGGAGAGCGCCATGAATCCAAGGCGCCGCCGTACAGTTCTTCGTGACGCGTGTTTCTCCCCAGAGGCGTTGAATGCCTTTAATGCGGGAGACGCGCACCTCCGTGCTGCTCAAGATGGTTTAACCAGAGCCACAGAGCAGTATGTGAAAGACATATGGGTGAGGAATTTTAATAGTTATATATGCCAGTAGCCCCCGAGACTTAAAATAGTTAAACTAACTGATTTAAGGATCATTTGTTATGCAGGATCTTACGGAGAAGAATACCCACCTGTCCCAGGAGCTTCAAGAATGCAAGGCCCAACTTGAGGCCACACTAGCCGCCACCGGGGGAGCCACAGATACCCCCTCTGGTAATACATATTTCGAAAAGATAAGTAGTTTATGAAGTGCGGCGTGTGCGTTTAGTCTAACAATAATATTGCAGAGGGTGTCGGACTAGATCCGGATAAGCAACATCTGCTGCGCCAGCTGAAGGCCGGCGAAAAGGTGCTTATGAGGGTGCAGCAGGAGAGGAACAAACTCCAAGATGCCAACACCCAGCTGGGCGAAGAACTAAAACATGTTCGGGTCCAGCTGTCTAACTCCGTAAAGGAGAATCGGCGGCTTCGTCGCGGCATTTATAGTAAGTGCTTGAGCAAACTCTTTTGAGAAGAAGAGTTCGGCGAGGAAGTCGATTGACAGAAGTGTGTCTGTAGGTGTGCTCACGCGTTCCCGAGCTGCTGCAACTGCACGAACATGTCCGGCAGGCGATGAGCGGTGTCGTTCAGGCCTTATGGCCGTCCGTCTCCCTATCCGAGGGTCTTGGAGGGCTTGCTGAGAAGCTTCAGGGAGTACGGCAGCACTTCCGTCTGTGGAAGATATCGGCCTGCCGTCAAGGCGCCAGGGAGACCTGGGCCATGGTGAAGACGCGGTACAGGAAGGCTGATCCAAACCACATGGCCGAGGTCGGACCTGTGGGGCCCGATGGGAAGGAGATCCCTGTGAGCCTGATGTACGGCCAAGTAGAGTTGGCCGCGAAATATTCCCAACGGGACTCTAAACTAGACAGCCTGTTAGATGGGATTGAAGAGGAGTACAATCAGTCAGTTTGACGATGTAATTTAAAATGACATGTAAAATGCCGTCTAGCCGGATTGTAGATCGTTTGTCTTTGCAGACCTTTTCGCTTCAACCTCGGGACCCAACAGTCCGGAGTGTGTCCGAATACCCTCACGGTTATACAAAAACCGGGGCATGCATGGAGACCAGGCATAGGGGTCATAAGTGCTTTATCAGACAAGTGCCCAACTAGCTATGTTATATTACATGGTTAGTAAGAAACATCTTCCAGGGAGAATAGTTCCGTTAGGGGTTCCTTTCCCTGGGAGGCATGCCCTAAAGTGCATGTCCGAACTACGAAAAGAGCAAAAAAGCATCTGGGGGCAGATAAATAAATAAGTAATAAATCATCTTTCAAGTCACCGACCGAATATTCCCTTAAGAACGCTAGCCTTCGGCTTCACCCAGTCTGAGGTACACATACAGCTGACCCGGCAGTAACAATCGCAGAGGTGCTCCCTTTACCTCCTAGCCAAACAATCGGGAACGTAGGGGTAAGCACAGGAGCCAGGCAACCCAGCTTGGCCAAAACTTAAGTCATATCGGTGCATATAATGGTGAGTAAAAGGTACATGCGGAAGTATGACACATGTGTTGGGCATGAAGCCCGCATAAATAAGCTTCTGTTAAAGAAGCCCCCAGGTATAACGAGTGCGAGTAGCACATCAAGTGTGTGCGAATAATGCGCAGATTAGCCCTCAAAGGCTTTTACTGAAAGAGGGAGGAAAAAGTAGGGAAACAAAAGATAGCGAAAAAATATGAAAGGTGGACGGAGGAAGGAGACGAACTCTGAGTCCGGCGCTAGGCGTAGAATCTTCGGAGACGGGCTGCGTTCCATGGGTTCGGCTCGAGTCGGTTGTCAGATGCGTTGCATAGACGGTATGCACCGCCGGTAAGGACTTGGTCGATGATGAAGGGACCTTCCCATTTGGGCTTAAGTTTGTCCTTTTTCTTGTCCGGCAGGCGTAGAACTAGCTCGCCAACATTGTAAGTTTTGGCCCGTACTTCTCTGCTTTGATATCTTCGAGCCTGCTGCTGATAGAATGCGGAATTGGATTTTGCCACGTCGCGCTCCTCCTCTAAGGCATCCAAACTATCCTGCCGATCCAACTCGGCTTCTCTTTCATCGTACATGCGCACGCGAGGTGAGTCATGAATTATATCGCAGGGCAAAACTGCCTCTGCGCCGTATACCATAAAAAATGGTGTGAATCCGGTAGTGCGGTTTGGCGTGGTCCGCAGCCCCCAGAGTACAGAGTCAAGCTCCTCTACCCAATGCGTGTTAGATTCCGTGAGGGACCGCACTAATCTGGGTTTAATGCCGCTCATGATTAGACCATTCGCTCGTTCGACTTGACCGTTAGTTTGAGGGTGATAGACTGAAGCGTAGTCGAGCTTGATGCCCATGTTTTTGCACCAGAGTTTAACCTCGTCGGCCGTGAAATTCGTGAAGTTATCAGTGATGATGCTGTGGGGGACGCCAAAACGGTGTACTACCCCGGATATGTAGTCTATCACAGGTCCGGATTCTGCCGTTTTAACCGGCTTGGCCTCTATCCATTTGGTGAATTTGTCCACCATGACCAATAAGTATTTTTGCTTGTGGGTTCCCCCTTTAAGGGGTCCAACCATGTCAAGCCCCCAGACCGCGAACGGCCAAGTGATGGGTATAGTTTTGAGGGCGGTGGGTGGCATGTGGCTTTGATTAGCAAAGAGCTGGCAACCGACGCATCGTTGGACTAAGTCCTAAGCATCTGCCCGGGCTGTCGGCCAACAAAATCCTGTACGGAAGGCCTTGCCTACAAGGGCCTGGGCTGCAGCGTGGTGCCCGCCGAGTCCGGCGTGAATTTCAGCCAGGAGATGTCGCCCTTCCTCTTTGGAGATACACCTTTGAAGGACTCCGGTTATGCTTTTCTTATAAAGTTCTCCCTCATGGACCTTGTAGGCTTTAGATCGCCGAACTATGCAGCGGGCCTCGTTTTGGTCTTCGGGAAGTTCCTGCCTAATTAAGTAGGCTAGGAATGGTTCCGTCCACGGGGCAATTACTGCCATTATTTCGTGGGCTGAGGGTGTTATTTCATTGGCTGAGCCACCGATTGTGTCAGAATGTTCCATGTTGGGTGGTGCAGTTGGTTCCGGGTTGTTATGTTCGGACTCCTCTTCCCATAATACGGATAGCTTAAAGAGCCGCTCCAGGAAGATGTTTGGAGGGACGGCATCGCGTTTTGTGCCGATGCGTGCCAACACGTCTGTTGCCTGGTTATTATACCGGGCTACATGGTGGAATTCGAGTCCTTCGAACCGAGCTGACATTTTTAGGACGGTGTTATGGTAGGCTGCCATTTTCGGATCCTTGGCGTCAAAGTCTCCATTTACTTGGGATATTGCGAGGTTTGAATCCCCGCGCACCTCTAGGCATTGAATACCCATGGAGATTGCCATCCGGAGACCATGTAGAAGGGCCTCGTATTCGGCTGCGTTGTTGGAGTCCGTGTACATTATTTGAAGTACGTATTGGACTGTGTCTCCGGTTGGGGACGTCAAGACGACGCCAGCCCCCAAGTCGGCCAACATTTTGGAGCCGTCGAAATGCATGATCCAATTGGAGTATGCGCCGTACTCTTTAGGGAGTTCGGCTTCGGTCCATTCGGCGATGAAGTCAGCCAAAACTTGTGACTTTATAGCTCGCCGTGGTTTGTAGGTTATGTCAAATGGTAAGAGCTCAATGGCCCATATTGCAATCCTACCCGTCGCGTCATGGTTGTTTATAATGTTGTTGAGAGGTACTTCGGAGGCTACTGTTATGGAACACTCTTGAAAGTAGTGTCACAGCTTCCGGGATGCCATGAACACCGCGTACACTATCTTTTGATAATGTGGGTACCGGGACTTGCATGGAGTTAAGACAGTGGATACGTAGTACACTGGTTTTTGAAGAGGGAATTTGTGCCCTTCTGTTTCTCGTTCGATGACGAGTACCGCGCTGACAACTTGATGTGTTGCTGCGATATATAATAACATCGGTTCGCCCAGGTTGGGCGCGGCCAGGACCGGATTTGTTGCCAATATGGCCTTAATTTCTTCGAGTCCGGCCATGGAAGCATCCGTCCATTCGAAGTGTTCGGTGCGCCGGAGGAGGCGATAGAGGGGCAGTGCCTTTTCTCCCAAACGGGAGATGAAGCGGCTTAGAGCCGCCACGCATCCAGTTAGTTTTTGCATTTGTTTGAGGTCTTTTGGGATATCCAATTGTGACAGAGCTCGGATCTTGGCTGGGTTTGCTTCAATTGCTCTACCGGATACAATGAAGCCCAAGAGCTTTCCGGCTGGTACGCCGAAAACACATTTTTCCGGGTTGAGCTTAATGTCATATGCTCGGAGGTTGTCGAATGTAAGCCTCAAATCGTCTACTAGAGTTTCGACGTGTTTGGTCTTAACGACCACATCGTCTACGTATGCCTCCACTGTTTTGTCTATCTGGGTAGCCAGACATGTCTGAATCATGCGTTGATATGTTGCGCCGGTGTTTTTGAGTCCGAAGGGCATTGTGTTGAAGCAGAATGGTCCGTATGGAGTAATGAATGCCGTTGCGGCTTGGTCTGTTTCCGCCATCTTGATTTGATGGTATCCGGAGTATGCGTCGAGGAAGCACAATGAATCGTGCCCTGCGGTAGCATCGATGATTTGGTCGATGCGGGGGAGGGGGAAAGGATCCTTTGGACATGCCTTGTTAAGGTCTTTGAAATCGACACAAAGGCGCCAGGATTTGTCCTTTTTTGGTACCATTACCAGGTTTGCTAGCCAGTCCGGATGTTTTATATCTCTGATGAATCCGGCTTCTAAGAGTTTGGCTAGCTCCTCTCCCATTGCCTGTGTTTTGGGTTCGGAAAATCGCCGAAGAGCCTGTTTGACTGGCTTGAATCCTTTTAGGATATTTAGGCTGTGCTCTGCCAGCCTGCATGGGATTCCTGGCATATGTGAAGGGTGCTAGGCAAAAATGTCCCAATTTTCCCGAAGGAATTCTCATAGTGCGGCTTCTACATCAGGGTTTAATTGTGCCCTGATGGAGGCCGTCTTTGTGGGGTCCGTTGGATGGACCTGGAATTTGACTATTTCGTCTGCTGGTTTAAAAGAGGTGGACTTAGATCTCTTATCGAGTATCACATCGTCCCTATTCACCATGGAGCGCAGCGTAGTGAGTTCCTCTGCCGCTAGGGCTTCAGATAGTGCCTCTAGGGCTAGTGCAGCTGTCTTATTTTCAGCATGGAGTGCTATATCTGGATCACTGACAAGAGTGATGATTCCATTGGGCCCGGGCATTTTAAGCTTCATGTACTCGTAATGGGGTATAGCTTGGAAAATTGTGAATGCCTCTCGCCCTAACAAGGCGTGATATCCGCTACCGAACGGGGCCACTTGGAACGTGAGCTCCTCGGACCTGTAATTATCCGGTGAGCCGAACACTACATCTAGTGTGATTTTTCCTGTGCAGCGTACTTCCCGACTAGGGATTATTCCTCTAAAGGTTGTGCTGCTTCGCTCAATGCGGCTCCAGTCTATTTCCATTTTTTGGAGGGTTTCCTCGTAGATGAGGTTTAATCCGCTGCCGCCATCCATGAGTACCTTGGTAAGACGAAAGCCGTCCACTATCAGACTGAGGACCAATGCGACTGGTGCTCGGGCTGTTCGGAATTTAGGTTCGTCGCTGGCATTGAAGGTGACAGCCGTGTCGCTCCATGGATTTGTTGTTGCTACTTGGTAGACTACGGCGAGGCTGTGGATTGTTCGTTTCCGCATATTATTTGATGCGAAAGTCTCGAAGACTGTTAATACCGTACTAGTACTGTTGGGCTGGTTACCCGTGGCTAGAAAACCTTCGCTACTTTTGGCCACCTGTCGTAGTATCCAACATGCTCGAAGGCTATGTGTTGGAGTGGCGCCCTCTGTACTATGGATTTTACAAGGTCCGTTGAGCCATCCCTCCAGTACGGTTCCGTGCCCTTTAGGGGGTTTTTGCTTTTTGGTTTTTGACCCAGGTGCTTGAGTATGACGCACCCTTTTATTTCGAACTAGGGTTATGTTCAGGGCCGGATTGTCCCAAAACCTAGTTTCGGTTTTCCAGGCACTCTCCATCGCACAGTATTTTTGTACTATGGTCGCTAGGTCGGCGAAGCGTGTAACTTCACGACGACTTATGGCGTTCATAATTCCCTTGTCCGTGCAATTGTTACAGAAAATTGAGATTGCGCTTTCCTCACGGCAGTCCTTTATCCTGTCCATAACAAGGAGGAATCTGGCCCAGTAATGATGTACTGTTTCATAGGGCTCTTGCCGTATTTGAGATAGATCGCTTATGTTTGGGTGGGCGGGCGGAATTAAATTTGGAACCCCGCCCAATCTGAGGCTCAAAGGCCGAGAAGTTTCCGGATTTGGAAGCTTGGATTGCTGGATGTTATCCAACAAATCTGGTGCGATGCCTGACTTTAGGTTCAGTACTTGATTGACATTCGTCCCTCTGCGGGAATCCGGCATGGAGGGATCGGGAATCTGGACATAACTGGTCTTTAACATAGAAGAAGAGTTGCCGCGTTGTTCCTCTACCACAACAGCGTGGTGGGTAGCCTGGGGAGAGTTAATTTCTCTCAGATCGGTTTTAATCCCAATCTGATCATAGTCAGTAGTGACTCCCAGGGCGGCGATGCGATCCAAGAGCTCATTTACGAAGGAGAGCTCCATCGGATCTAGCTGCTCGGCGAATTCCGAGTTGACGTGAAGATCGCTTTTGATGACCTGAGAGGTCATTGTCGGAGCGGTGGCCGAACAGGCGGTCATAAGAAAACCACCTAGCCGGATAGCTTGGCCGATGGCCAAAGCTCCCTTGGCAACGGCGCCGTCTTTAAAGACGAGAAAAGGCATCCCTCCTGATTGCGATGGCATAGAGGAACTCTCAATGAAAGCACCAATGTCGGTGTCAAAACCGGCGGATCTCGGGTAGGGGGTCCCGAACAGTGCGTCTAGGCGGATGGTAACAGGAGACAAGGGACACGATGTTTTACCCAGGTTCAGGCCCTCTTGATGGAGGTAAAACCCTACGTCCTGCTTGATTGATATTGATGATGTGGGTATTACAAGAGTAGATCTACCACGAGATCAAGGAGGCTAAACCCTAGAAGCTAGCCTATGGTATGATTGTTCTTCGTCCTACGGACTAAAACCATCTGGTTTATATAGACACTGGAGAGGGCTAGGGTTACACAGAGTCAGTTACAATGGTAGGAGATCTACATAAACGTATCACCAAGCTTGCCTTCCACGCCAAGGAAAGTCCCATCCGGACACGGGACGAAGTCTTCAATCTTGTATCTTCATAGTCTTGGAGTCTGGCCGATGATGATAGTTCGGCTATCCGGACACCCCCTAGTCCAGGACTCCCTCACCCCCTTATTATCTTTTTCCTTTCTTGATCCCTTCCCTTTCACACACAGTATTCAATATAGTGCGGATTCCCGGATTATTCGGGCCACACTATGTGTGTAAACTTTACCGGGGGGCTTCCTATACGGAAGCATAATATAAATTACTTTCAGGGCTCTTTGCCCGTCACACATGCGTTTCCCTTTCCATGTGCGCCTTTTCTTCACCATTATATGCATCGATATGACTTAAGACGTGGCCAAGCTGGGTTGCCTGGCTCCTGTGTTTATGCCCTACGTTCCCGTTAATTCGGCTAGGGAATAAGGGGAGCACCTCTACGATTATTACTGCCGGTTGAGCCGGATGTGTACCTCACACTGGGTGAAGCCGAAAGCTAGTTTCCTTAAGAGAATATTCGGTCGGTGAACAAAAGATGTCTTCGTTTATTGTAACATTAATCCCCAGAAGTTTTGTATCCTGCGCTTTGGTTCGCAGTCCGGACATGTGCCTTGACACATGCTTACCCAGGGAAAGGAACCCTTAACGGAACTATTCTCCCTAGAAGATGTTTCTTGCTAACCATGCAGTATAACATAACTAGTTGGGTACTTGTCTGTTCAAGCACTTATGACCCCTACACCTGGTCTCCATGCATACTCCAGTTTTATATAACCGAGCGGGTATTCGGACACACCCCAGACTTTAGGATCCGGGGGCTGAAGTCAAAAGGTCCACCATGACAAATGATTTTAATCCGGCTAGGGGCTACTTATGTCCATCGAATTACACAATCATTTGGACTGATTATATTCATCCTCTATACCATCCAACAGGCTATCTAACCAACAATCCTGTTGAGAATACTTTGCGGCTAGCGCCACCTGGCCATATACTAGACTCACGGGGATTTCTTTCCCATCTAGCTCGGCCGGTCCAACTTTGGCCATATGGTTCGGGTCCAGCTTGGTGTAGCGCGTCTTCACCATCGCCCATGCTTCTCTTGCACCTTACCGGCAGGCGGATATCTTCCATAAGCGGAAGCGCTGCCGTGCTCCCAGAAGCATGTCCACAAGCCCCCCCATGCCTTTTGGCAGGGTGCTTGAGGGCCACAACGACCGCGCAATGCCCTGCATCACCTGTCGAGCTCGCTCATGCAGTTATGAGAGGTCCTGCAGTAGATCACTGATGTCTACTACACAACCTTCTTCTTGTAGACGTTGTTGGGCCTGCAAGTGCACAGGTTTGTAGGACAGTAGCAAATTTCCCTCAAGTGGATGACCTAAGGTTTATCAATCCGTAGGAGGCGTAGGATGAAGATGGTCTCTCTCAAACAACCCTGCAACCAAATAACAAAGAGTCTCTTGTGTCCCCAACACACCCAATAAAATGGTAAATTGTATAGGTGCACTAGTTCGGCGAAGAGATGGTGATACAAGTGCAAAATAGATAGTAGAAATAGGTTTTTGTAATCTGAAAATATAAAAACAGCAAGGTAACAAGTGGTAAAAGTGAGCGTAAACGGTATTGCAATGGTAGGAAACAAGGCCTAGGGTTCATACTTTCACTAGTGCAAGTTCTCTCAACAATAATAACATAGATAGAACATATGACAAGCCCTCAACATGCAACAAAGAGTCACTCCAAAGCCACTAATAGCGGAGAACAAACGTAGAGATTATGGTAGGGTACGAAACCACCTCAAAGTTATTCTTTCGGATCGATCTATAAAAGAGTTCGTACTAGAATAACACCTTAAGACACAAATCAACCAAAACCCTAATGTCACCTAGATACTCCATTGTCACCTCAAGTATACGTGGGCATGATTATACGATATGCATCACACAATCTCAGATTCATCCAACCAACATAAAAGTACTTCAAAGAGTTCCCCAAAGCTACTACCAGAGAGTCAAGAACGTGTGCCAACCCCTATGCATAGGTTCCCAATGTCACGAAACCCGCAAGTTGATCACCAAAACATACATCAAGTGGCACATGATATCCCATTGTCACCACAGATAATCACGGCAAGACATACATCAAGTGTTCTCATAAAAGACTCAATCCGATAAGATAACTTCAAAGGGGAAACTCAATTCATCACAAGAGAGTAGAGGGGGAGAAACATCATAAGATCCAACTACAATAGCAAAGCTCGGCATACATCAAGATCGTGCCATAGAGGGAACACGAGAGAGAACACGAGAGAGAGAGATCAAACACATAGCTACTGGTACATACCCTCAGCCCCAAGGGTGAACTACTCCCTCCTCGTCATGGATAGCGCCGGGATGATGAAGATGGCCTCCGGTGATGGGATCCCCCTCCGACAGGGTGCCGGAACAGGGTCCCGATTGGTTTTTGGTGGCTACAGAGGCTTGCGGCGGTGGAGCTCCCGATCTATCTTCTGTTCTGGAAGTTTTAGGGTACGTAGGTATATATGAGTGCAGGGGGTACGTCGGTGGACCTCCGGGGTGCTCACGAGGTAGGGGGCGTGCCCGGGGGGGGCACCCTCATGGGCAGCCCGTATCTCCCCTGACATGCACTCCAAGTTCCTTGGGTTACTTTTCTTCCAAAAATAACTTCTCCAGTTTATTTCGTTACGTTTTGACTCCGTCTGATATTCCTTTTCCTCGAAACATTGAAATAGGCATAAAGCAGCAAATCTGGCTGGGCCTCCGGTTAATAGGTTAGTCCGAAAAATAATATAAAAGTGGATAATAAAGCCCAATATTGCCTAAGACAGTAGATAAAGTAGCATGGAGCAATCAAAAATTATAGATACATTGGAGACGTATCAAGCATCCCCAAGCTTAATTCCTGCTCGTCCTCGAGTAGGTAAGTGATAAAAAAGAATTTTTTATGCGGAGTGATACTTTGGCATAATTTCAATGTAATTCTTCTTACTTGTGATATGAATGTTCAGATCCATAAGATTCAAGACAAAAGTTCATATTGACATAAAAATAATAATACTTCAAGCATACTAATCAAAGCAATCATGTCTTCTCAAAATAGCATGGCAAAAGAAAGTTCATCCCTACAAAATCATATAGTTAGGCTATACTTCATTTTCGTCACACAAAGATGTTCCCAACTTCTATACCCCCAATGACAAGCCAAGCAATTGTTTGATACTCAAATAATCTCAAACTCTTTCAACCTTCACACAATACATGAGCGCGAGCCATGGATATAGCACTATGGAATAGAATATGATGATGGGGATTGTGTGGAGAAGACAAAAAAGG
The DNA here is from genome assembly GCF_002162155.2 of Triticum dicoccoides. NCBI lineage: Eukaryota > Viridiplantae > Streptophyta > Magnoliopsida > Poales > Poaceae > Triticum > Triticum dicoccoides. The sequence goes on from NC_041381.1 coordinate 671,846,021, forward strand.
AGAAAGTCTGACATTGACGAGGATAATCAACGGGCTATGGAGATGCCCATCAATTGATGTCAACATGAGGAGTAGGGATTGCCATGCAACGGATGCACTAGAGCTATGAATGCTCAACAAAAGAAAACTAGTGGGTGTGCATCTAACTTGCTTGCTCATGAAGACCTAGGGCATTTGAGGAAGCCCATCATAGGAATATACAAGCCAAGTTCTGTAATGAAAAATTCCCACTAGTATAAAAAGACTTGTGAGACTCACTACATGAAGAACAAGGTGCTACTTTGAAGCACAATATATGAGACTCACTCCATGAAGAACGAGGTGCTACTTTGAAGCACAATATATGAGACTCACTACATGAAGAACAAGGTGCTACTTTGAAGCACAAGTGTGGTAAAAGGATAGTAACATTGCCCCTTCTCTCTTTTTCTCTCATTTTTTGGGCCTTCTCTTTTTTTTGGCCTTTCTTTTTATTTTTATTTTTTATATTTTTTTCATCCGGAGTCTCATCCCGACTTGTGGGGGGATCATAGTCTCCATCATCCTTTCCTCACTGGGGCAATGCTCTAATAATGATGATCATCACACTTGTATTGATTACAACATAAGGATTACAACTCGAAACTTAGAACAAGATATGACTCTATATGAATGCCTCCGGCGGTGTACCGGGATGGTGCAATGAATCAAGAGTGACATGTATGAAAAATAATGCATGGTGGCCTTGCCACAAATACGATGTCAACTACATGATCATGCAATGGCAATATGACAAAAGTAATGTATGTCATGATGATGATGGTGGAAGTTGCATGGCAATATATCTTGGAATGGCTATGGAAATGCCATGATAGGTAGGTATGGTGGCTGTTTTGAGGAAGATATAAGGAGGTTTATGTGTGATAGAGCGTATCGTATCACGGGGTTTGGATGCACCGGCGAAGTTTGCACCAACTCTCAAGGTGAGAAAGGGCAATGCACGGTACCGAAGAGACTAGCAAAGGCGGAAAGGTGAGAGTGTGTATAATCCATGGACTCAACATTAGTCAAAAGAACTCATATACTTATTGCAAAAATTTAGAAGCCATCAAAAATCAAGTACTACGCGCATGCTCCTAGGGGGATTGATTGGTAGGAAAAGACCATCGCTCGTCCCGACTGCCACTCATAAGGATGCACAAACCAGGTACACTTCATGTTTAAAATTTGTTACACAACTTTAACCATACGTGCATGCTACGGGACTCGCAAACTTCAACATAGGCATTTCTCAAATTCACAATCACCCAACTAGCACGACTTTGATATTATCACCTCCATATCTCAAAACAATTATCAAGCATCAAACTTATCTTAGTATACAATTTACTCAAAAGAAAGTTTCACATATCTTGAACACTAAGTATATTAACATTAAGCAAACTACCATGCTATTAATGACTCTCAAAATAATCTAAGTGAAGCATGAGAGATCAATAGTTTCTTTAAAACAAATCCACCACCATGCTCTAAAAGATATAAGTGAGGCACTAGAGCAAAAATTATCACGCTCAAAAGATATAAGTGAAGCACATAGAGTATTCCAGAAAATTCCAATTTGTGTATGGCTCTCTCTCATTAAAGAATTTCAGATCTTGATACTTATTAAAACAGCAAACAAAGCTAAAGGAAACTACAATGCAAGGATAGCACAACTCATGTGAAGAAGCAAAAACTTAGGCTCAACCGATACCAACCGATAGTTGTTGAAGAAGAAAGGTGGGATGCCTACCGGGGCATCCCCAAGCTTAGATGCTTGAGACTTATTGAAATATTATCTTGGGGTGCCTTGGGCATCCCCAAGCTTGAACTTTTGTGTCTCCTTAATTCCTCTCATATCATGGTTTCTCTTTTTATCAAAAGCTTCATTCACAACAAACTCAACAAGAACTCGTGAGATAGGTTAGTATAAACCAATGCAAAACCTTATCATATTCTACTGTAACAAATCACTAAAATTATTATTCAACATTTAATACTAAATGCCTCTGCATATTTAATACCCCTATCCTTAAATAGAATCTTTAAACAAGCAAACATATGCAAACAGTGCAACCATAACAGCAATCTGCCAAAACAGTACAGCCTGTAAAGAATGCAAGAGTATCAATACTTCCCTGACTCCAAAAATTAGGAACTAAAATTCCCACTGTAATAAATTTATCAGATCTTAATATTCAAAAAGATTTAACGTTATACCATGCTCTGATTTTTCTAGGGAATTTCTGCAACAGCGGTAAACTTTCTGTTTCCAAACAGCAACATGCAAACTAGCAAAATAAGCATGGCAAAGACTATCCTTGACTTTTTTATTGAAACTAAAGATGAAAAACACTATTCTAACTAACAGAAAGCAAAAACTAACAAAATAAAATGACTCTCCAAGCAAAACACATATCATGTGGTGAATAAAAATATAGCTCCAAGTAAAGTTACCGATGAACGAAGACGAAAGAGGGGATGCCTTCCGGGGCATCCCCAAGCTTAGTTGCTTGGTTGTCCTTGAATATTACCTTGGGATGCCTTGGAAATCCCCAAGCTTAGGCTCTTGTCACTCCTTATTCCATAGTCCATCGAATCTTTACCCAAAACTTGAAAACTTCAACCACACAAAACTCAAAACAAAACTCGTAAGCTCCGTTTGTATAAGAAAATAAAACAACCACTTAGGTACTGTAATGAGCTCATTCTAAATTCATAATGGTGTAATATCTAATGTACTTCAACTTATCTATGGTTCATACCCTCCGATACTACTCATAGATTCATCAAAATAAGCAAACAACACATAGAAAACAGAATCTGTCAAAAACAGAACAGTCTGTAGTAATCTGTATCAAACGTATACTTCTAGAAAGCCAAAAATTATGAAATAAATTATGGACATGAGACATTTTTCTATTAATCATCTTCAAAAACAATCAACCTAAAAGCACTCTTCAGTAAAAAATGGTAGCTATTCTCGTGACCGCTAAAGTTTCTGTTTTTTACAGCAAGATCAAATAAACTTCACCCAAGTCTTCCCAAAGGTTCTACTTGGCACTTTATTGAAACAAAAGCTATAAAACATGATTAATACAGTAGAATAATCATGTGGACACACAAAAACAGTAAGGATAAATATTGGGTTGTCTCCCAACAAGCGCTTTTCTTTAATGCCTTTCTAGCTAGGCATGATGATGACAATGATGCTCACATAAAAGATAAGAATTGAAACATAACGGGAGCATCATGAAGCATATGACTAGCACATTTAAGTCTAACCCACTTCCTATGCATAGGGATTTTGTGAGCAAACAACTTATGAGAACAATAATCAACTAGCATAGGAAGGTAAAACAAGCATAACTTCAAGATTTTAAGCACATAGAGAGGAAACTTGATATTATTGCAATTTCTACAAGCATATGTTCCTCTCTCATAATAATTTTCAGTAGCATAATGAATGAATTCAACAATATAACCAGCACCTAAAGCATTCTTTTCATGATTTACAAGCATATAAAATTCACTACTCTCCACATAATCAAAATTCTTCGCATTCGGAATAGTAGTGGGAGAAAACTCAACAAAATAACTATCATGTGATTGAAAATTAAGATCAAGATGACACGTTTCATGGTTATCATTATTATTTAAAGCATACGTGTCATCACAATAATCATCATAGATAGGAGGCATGCTTTCATCATAGTAAATTTGCTCATCAAATCTTGGGGGACAAAAAATATCATCTTCATCAAACATAGCTTCCCCAAGCTTGTGACTTTGCATATCGTTAGCATCATGGATATTCAAGGAATTCATACTAACAACATTGCAATCAATGCTCATCATTCAAAGATTTAGTACCAAACATTCTATAGATTTCTTCTTCTAGCACTTGAGCACAATTTTCCTTTCCATCATACTCACGAAAGATATTAAAAAGGTGAAGCGTATGAGACAAACTCAACTCCATTTTTTTGTAGTTTTCTTTTATAAACTAGACTAGTGCTAAAACAAGAAACAAAAATATTCGATTGCAAGATCTAAAGATATACCTTCACTTACCTAGCCTCCCCGGCAACGGCGCCAGAAAAGAGCTTGATGTCTACTACACAACCTTCTTCTTGTAGACGTTGTTGGGCCTGCAAGTGCACAGGTTTGTAGGACAGTAGCAAATTTCCCTCAAGTGGATGACCTAAGGTTTATCAATTCATAGGAGGCGTAGGATGAAGATGGTCTCTCTCAAACAACCCTGCAACCAAATAACAAAGAGTCTCTTGTGTCCCCAACACACCCAATACAATGGTAAATTGTATAGGTGCACTAGTTCGGTGAAGAGATGGTGATACAAGTGCAAAATAGATAGTAGAAATAGGTTTTTGTAATCTGAAAATATAAAAACAGCAAGGTAACAAGTGGTAAAAGTGAGCGTAAACGGTATTGCAATGGTAGGAAACAAGGCCTAGGGTTCATACTTTCACTAGTGCAAGTTCTCTCAACAACAATAACATAGATAGAACATATGACAAGCCCTCAACATGCAACAAAGAGTCACTCCAAAGCCACTAATAGCGGAGAACATACGTAGAGATTATGGTAGGGTACGAAACCACCTCAAAGTTATTCTTTTGGATCGATCTATAAAAGAGTTGTACTAGAATAACACCTTAAGACACAAATGAACAAAAACCCTAATGTCACCTAGATACTCCATTGTCACCTCACGTATCCGTGGGCATGATTATACGATATGCATCACACAATCTCAGATTCATCCAACCAACATAAAAGTACTTCAAAGAGTGTCCCGAAGCTACTATCGGAGAGTCAAGAACGTGTGCCAACCCCTATTCATAGGTTCCCAATGTCACGAAACCCGCAAGTTGATCACCAAAACATACATCAAGTGGCACATGATATCCCATTGTCACCACAGATAATCACGGCAAGACATACATCAAGTGTTCTCATAAAAGACTCAATCCGATGAGATAACTTCAAAGGGGTAACTCAATTCATCACAAGAGAGTAAAGGGGGAGAAACATCATAAGATCCAACTACAATAGCAAAGCTTGGGATATAGCAAGATCGTGCCATAGAGGGAACACGAGAGAGAACATGAGAGAGAGAGAGAGATCAAACACATAGCTACTGGTACATACCCTCAGCCCCAAGGGTGAACTACTCCCTCCTCGTCATGGATAGCGTCGGGATGATGAAGATGGCCTCCGGTGATGGGATCCCCCTCCGGCAGGGTGCCGGAACAGGGTCCCGATTGGTTTTTTGTGGCTACAGAGGCTTGCGGCGGCGGAACTCCCGATCTATCTTCTGTTCTGGAAGTTTTAGGGTACGTATGTATATATGGGTGCAAGGGTTATGTCGGTGGACTTCCGGGGTGCTCACGAGGTAGGGGGCGCGCCAAGGGGGGCGCGCCAAGGGGGGCACGCGCCCCACCCTCATGGGCAGCCCATATCTCCCCCGACATGCACTCCAAGTTCCCTGGGTTGATTTTCTTCCAAAAATAACTTCTCCAGTTGATTTCGTTCAGTTTTGACTCCGTCTGATACTCCTTTTCCTCGAAACACTGAAATAGGCATAAAACAGCAAATCTGGGCTGGGCCTCCGGTTAATAGGTTAGTCCCAAAAATAATATAAAAGTGGATAATAAAGCCCAATATTGCCTAAAATAGTAGATAAAGTAGCATGGAGCAATAAAAAATTATAGATATGTTGGAGACATATCAATCACCTGCAGAAGCGGGCATCTCCTCCTCAGGGTAACCCGTCATTATTCCTGCAAACATAACTTTTTCAATATGCTTCCTCGCCGAACTATACTACAGTTCGTTTGGGCACTTACGATAAATGCCGCGGCGAAGCCTTTTGTTCTCCTTCACGGAGTCCGCCAGTTGTGCGTGGACGTCTTTCAATTCCATGTCCAACCGAACATTGGCATCCTGGAACATATTCTTCTCATGCTTCACTTGCGTCAGAATGCGCTCACCGGCCTTTAGTTGCCTCTGGAGATGCGACTCGTCATCCCCGCCGCCCTCCGGATTTACTCCGGGGTTGTCTACAGAACTTTCTGCTAAATTCATCATACTAGCTAGTTGCCAACTGGTACATGTTCATAAAATTCAGATAAAAATTACCACATGAGGCCTTCTGGGATTCCTCTAGCTTGGCAACTGTGGCCCTTAGTTGGGTCTTGCACTCCTCTAGCTCCCGAGACAATTGCTCATTCTTATCTACAAGAACCTGCGCATGAATTGATACTTAAAACTGTTGCTTCAACCGTTTCAAGTCTCAGGGGCTACTACTATATATATATGCTAATTAAGCTTTCTTACCCGTATATCTTTGGTATACTGGACTGTTGCCTGAGCAGGTCCTCTTTGAGCAGCTCGGATGTATGTGTCTCCCAAATTGAAGGAATTAAATGCCTCTTCGGAAAAGATGTTGTTGCGAAGCACGACCCGTCGACGTCGATGATGCATGGCGCTCTCTACCTCGCAATTTGTGGCAGAGAGCATGTCTGCGTCCTCTGTCAGAGGACTATGTGGCGTCGGCCCTACATCCGCCTCCTCTCTCGGAGTTGATCCTGGAGCCCGACTGGTGGAGGCGTGGTTGGCAGGCTCCCCGGATACTGTGCGGATATTCCTCTTCCTGCCAAGACGTACAAAGGGCACCGTTATACTTCGAACGACAACAAATTACATGACAAGTTGTTTTCTTACCTCTGTAGAGGTGTGTTGGCTCTAGTCGCCTTCCTCTTGAGCCTACTCGATCCGGACACCTGTGGCAGACGGGTCCCTAGGGGCTAGGCCCTGCGCTTCAAACGTCGCTTCTGTAAAAACGCGACATGTCAGGGATAAGGTGTGACATCAGGAAAGAATCCTATTCGGAGGATCGAGTTTTTGGCTTGGCTTACGCGCGACGAAGGTAACAGTCCGGGATAATCAGCTACGATAGCTACCGGGGTGCCGTCACGGCTCGCCCGATAAAATACCCCGTCGACAAGCTCCACAGCCGCATCTGGGTCTTCTTCGAGTCCCAGATCCAGGGCCCTTTCAGGGTCTTCGGGCTGCGGGGAAGGGCTGGAGATTCCTTCCACGTCCCTCCTCAGTTCCTGCTCAAAAAATGCAGGTAACCTTAGCAAAGTACGCCACAATAAGTGAAGCGATGAAATAAATGACTACTTACCCAGTTTGGGGGGTTGTACATGGAGAATCCGTCTCGCGGTTTGATACGAAGGAATTCTTCTTCTTCTCCTTTGTACAGGTTGGACAGTATCCTTGCCAGTGCGGCGGGGGAGTCCGGGCCCTTCCGGCCACAACGGGTGGCATCGTCTGTCCAGTTGTAGTGCTACATGGGATTGCTCCGGTATTGCAGCGGTTGCACTCCCCGCATTATGCATATTGCCATCACCTCGACTGTCGTCAGTCCGGATTTGGCCAGTAACTTTATCCTACTCATCAGGAAATGTACTTCCCTGGAATCCTCTTCTCGGGGGCTGGGGGGGCGCCAGCTTAGACGTGCCCTCGGCGGGGTGTTACTGAATTTGGGGAGTCCTGTCTGGACTGGATCCGGAAGGGGAGCGTCGTCGATGTAAAAAAACTCGGAAGTCCAGTTATCTGGCGCCTTCTTGGGAGTACCAGATAGGTATCCGGTCTCAGCGATACGCCATATTTTGGCCCCTCCCACTTGACATAGGGATTCTCCCTGGTTGCGGGGGACAAGGCAGAACAGCTTCTTCCACAGTCTGAAATGAGCCTCGCAGCCTAGAAATAGCTCGCAGAGGGCGACGTACCCTGCTATATGCAGTAAGGAGGCTGGGGTAAAGTTGTGCAGCTGGAGGCTGTAGAACTCCAGGAGGCCACGAAGGAACGGGTGAATAGGAAACCCGATGCCCCTTAACACATGCGGAATTAAGCATACCCGCTCCTCTGGAGATGGATTGGGGGATCCCTCCGCTTGTTCTCCGTCGTTATAGGCGGCCACTCCGGCTCGGACAGGGACCATGAACGCTGGCGGGAGGAGCCCTTGGGTTTGTAACTTTACCAAACGGCTATGGGAAACTGAACACTCTCCCTAGTCCCCCGGCTTGGGGCAAGGGGAGCGAGCAGAAGAGCTGCGACGATCAGCCATGTTGGGGTGGTTTTTTCTGGGCGCTCTGTTGGATGCTTGCTCGAGGAGGGAGAGTGAGGTTTGGATCTGGGAATCCCTGTCTCTTCAAATAGATGGTTAGCCCGAAGGACTGAGGGTGGCAAATGCAAAAACGCCTTGACTCCTTGCATTCGCTCGACACGTGGAAGTGGCCATTATTGAAGTGCTGAAGCCGAGGAGTACAACATTGATGAAGAAGCCGGACACTGTTCATCATGATGGGAACATTGGAGTATTCGGAGGAGGAACCTGCCTTACAATGCCGAAGACAAGACTGCACGCCGGACTCATCGTCATTGAAGCCTGGTTCAGGGGCTACTGAGGGAGTCCTGGATAAGGGGGTATCCGGACAGCCGGACTATATTCATCGTCCGACTATAGAAGCGTCAAGATACAAGACTCAAGACTTCGGCTCGTGTCCGAATGGGACTCTCCTTTGCGTCAAAGACAAGCTCGGCGATCCAGATATTATGTTTCCTTCCTTGTAACCGACTCCATGTAAACCCTAGCTCTCCGGTGTCTATATAAACCGGAGAGGATGGTCCTTAGAAGGCCGATCACATTTACAACCATACCATCATAGGCTAGCTTTTAGGGTTTAGCCTCTATGATCTCATGGTAGATCAACTCTTGTATTCCACATATCTTCAATATTAATCAAGCAGGAAGTAGGGTTTTACCTCCATCGAGAGGGCCCGAACCGGGGTAAACATTGTGTCCCTTGCTTCCTGTTACCATCAGCCTAAGACGCACAGATCGGGACCCCCTACCCAAGATCCGCCGGTTTTGACACCGACAGCCGCCCCATCTGGGGAGGCTGAAGGGTCTGAGAGGGCAACCCAGGGGACCAGGAAGGGTCCCCGGTGCATGGCCGTCATAGGCTCGTCGTCCGAGGACGACGAGGCAGATTCCTCCTGCGGAGGCGGGGAGGATCATGAAGAAATGCCACCTCCCCGCATTGGGGAGGAGAAGAAAAAGAAAGCCGCCCCAGAGGGCAAGGCTAGGACACCCAAGAAGGGAAAGGTGTCCCTTTCGGATTATTCCACCACAACCGCCTACAGCGAGGAGGAGTGGCTGCCCAGGGGGAAGCCCCTAGTAAGATCGTAAGTATCCGTACTTCCATTGTACCTTAGTGCGACTTTGTTTCATAATCTGTTATAACGCCGAACACGCATATCCAGTCCGGCCAGGGCCCATCCCGAGGTATCTTCTTTGGATGGGTCTTTGAGCGATTCGGCGATGAATTCGCTCCCAACAGCCACATCCCCTCAGCGTGCGGATGACAAGGAGGTGTTGTCCCAAAGGCTCCCTGAGCAAGGGGAGGTGACTCTGGAGTAGCCCCAAGGCGAAGTTCCAGACGCCGGGCACACGGGGCGCAAGATCCCCGCAGATCGTGCTGACAGGAGCCGCAGTAAATTGGGCTCCCAGCCGTACACTATATCGGAACCTCTAAAGGTTTTGGATTCGGGCAGGAAGCCCCTCACTAAGGAGGGAGAGCCGTCTGCGCCGATGACTTCCGTTACGCCAGAGGCGCCGGATAGTCTGCTGGAAGCGCTTCGCGGCGCTTCCATGGATGAAGAGCACTATACTCTTATGAGTGCGGTGATTCAGAAGGTTCTGTCCGCCAAGAGCGGACTAACCGAAGCCTGCACCAGCCTCCTAACAGGCTTTGAGGTAAGTAACCAAAAACTTGTGAAATTATCACCCGGTAGGTAGTAGCCCCTGATACTCTGTTTGGTGTTCGGAACAAAAAGCCAAACGGAGGGTCAATTTAATCTGCGGGAGTCTAATATTAGGTGCCTTATGTGAATATGCAGGCGGTGCTGGTTGCCGCTGCTGCCCGCACGGCCGAGGTCGCTAGACTCAATTGGGACCTGGAGTAGGCCCAGGGAGAGCTCGGCCTCACGAAGAGGCAGCTCGAAGAGAACAAAGGTGAGTGATACCCTGTTCACGTATCATAAAGAATAGACAAATTGGTGATTCTAATGATAAAGCATCGTGGGTTTGTAATAGGGGCCACAGCCGAAGTGGCATCCCTGAAGAAAGCACTGTCCAAGGCTGAAGACAAGGCGGCCATGGAGCGCACTGAGCGCGAAAAGCAGAATGCTAGGATGGGCGAGGTACAGCAAGAGCTCCAGGAGCTCGGCAAGTAGTTCGGGTCCTTGGAGCGTGACTTCAAGACGAAGGAGTCTGAGCTTGCGAAGGCCCTTTTGAGCATGAAAGACGCCAAGGCCGAAGCCAAAAAGGCTCAGCAGGAAACCCAAGCGGCCAAGAAGAGAGCAGTGGGTTAGACATTTTTTATACAAAGCAAGCATGTGGAGGAGGCGTTTCTTTTACTTACCCAAATTCGGAGCTCTCTAGGGGCATTCGCAGATCTGCCATGCAGCGTATCTGATGCTGCAGAGTTCTACCGTGCCGAGGAGGGGAGCTCAACAGAGAAGCTGTTCTGGTCCCAGTATGCTGGAGCCGGACACCCGATGCCTCTGAGTGACCAACTGAAGCAGTTGGTTGAACTCCACAGGGCGGCCGAAGTGGCTATGAAAGATTTCATAGTCCAGATGTGGCCTGGTGAGCCCTTGCCCACCAGCTACTTCGGCCTGATAAAGCGGATGGTGAATGCCTGTCCGCGGCTTGAAGTGATCAAGCGTTCCGTTTGCATTGAGAGTGCCCGCCGAGCCTTTGCTCGTGCGAAGGTGCATTGGGGCAAGCTGGGTGCGGAGAAGCTGGTGAAGGACGGACTGCCAGAGGGCAAGGTGCATCGCTATCCGGAAAAATATTATGATGGCGTTATGAAAGGCGCTCGTCTCGTGGCCGATGAATGTACCAAGGACACGATCTTGGAGTGAATGTACTTCTGTCATTTTGTAATATAAAGACGAAGTTACTTGCACTATATAGCGCTTTTTGATTTAAAATATTACCTTCTGTGCGGCTGTTTATAAAATTCTGAAAGTAGGCCAGTCGTCGGCTTCCGCCCTCATATAACTAGTATCGGGGTGTTCCTGGAAAAAACCCAGACACTCTTTATCCAAATTTTTGGTCCCTGAAGGAGGTGTTTGGCGCAGCGAACAAGGCAATCGGACTATGCGGCTTTATAACCTTCACTTAGCCATAGAAGTCTACAATTTTAAATTTCGGCGAAGCCCCTAGAATCCGGAAAGCCGAATTGGGGCGCTATATACGCCTAAATTGGACGAGGCCGATTCCTCGCCTAAAGTGGAAAAAATCTTTAAAGATTTTAAGACCTCTCGGACAGCGACCAGCTCTCGCCGCATCACGCCGGTCAGTTTTCGGCTTTCTCTACTGAGGTGCTCGTCCGTTAGAACCGGGACACAATCGCAGTAGTTCTCCCTGCGCTACCGTAGCCGATATAACAGAACGTAAGGTACCAAAACAAGGGAGCCGGGCAAACCCAACTATTGACCCAAGACATGATTCGGAGCTGATGCATATAATGCTATAAGTTCGGGGTGCTGCACTGTTGAAAGTGTTCGGACTTATCTTGCCGTATTACGGGGCGCCATAAGAAGCCCCTTGCAAACATAATGTACCAAAGTGTATGGATGCAATAAACATTTATAGAAAAGATGTGCAGATAGGGAGGATAAGCTGCCGCTGTATATAATTTTCCATTGATGTATAATACGTCTAAGCGTATGTTTACAATGAATGCGTTAAGCAGAGGTAAATAGGACTATTTGACATGTCCTATCCAAGGGCTGGCCGCGTATAGGTAAATATAACAGGTATAACGATCGTCAATAGATTCCACCTGGGTATTCCTTTCGTGCATAAAGCCTCTTTGCCTCCTTGGATTTCTCTCCTGTGGAAGTCCGATAATCCGGCTCTTCTGAAGAGGCTGCCCCGAAGCAGGGTCCTGAACGATAAAGGGGGTTATTAAAGTATGTTGCGGCTAAACCGCACTGTTGACTGTGCCACTATTGCGCCTCCGCCTGTGCCCACGGTATTTCGAGTGCGTAATTGTGTACGCGCGGCACAAATGTTGCCTTAATGGGGCTGGAGTGGAGGCCGGACTGCTAGTCGTGCTCTTGGCGTGCCTGTCGATCCTGTTGCAGGGTACTTCGGACTCGTTTGACGGTGTACAGAGTCACCAGATTGGTGGTTTGCCGGGGGAAGCTGCTTTGCACTTCTGCCGCGAGGGCTGCAGTGTGCTCTTCTGTACGGAGAGAGCGGTCCATGTGTCCGTTGACTATTATGACCCCGCGAGGTCCTGGCATCTTGAGCTTGAGGTATGCATAGTGTGGTACCGCATTTAATCGAGCGAATGCGGTTCGTCCAAGTAGTGCATGATAGCCACTACGGAAAGGGACGATGTCGAAGATTAACTCCTCGCTTCGGAAGTTATCCGGAGATCTGAAGACCACCTCCAGTGTTATGGAGCTCGTGCAACAGGCCTCTACCTCCAGTGTTATCGAGCGAAGGTAGTTTTGGTGGGCTTGGTCCTTGAAGGGTCAATGCCCATTTTGCGCACTGTGTCCTGATAAAGCAGGTTCAGGCTGCTGCCTCCGTCCATAAGGACTCTTGTGAGGTGAAATCCGTCAATGATTGGGTCTAAGACCAATGCAGTCGAACCGCCATGACGGATGCTGGTAGGGTGATCCCTACGATCAAAGGTGATCGGACAAGCTGACCATGGGTTGAATTTTGGGGCAACTGGCTCCATCGCTTAGACGTCCTGTACTGCTCGCTTCCGTTCCCGTTTGGGGATGTGGGTAGCGTAGATCATGTTGACCATTTTTACCTGGGGAGGAAATTTCTTCTGTCTCCCCCGTGTTCGGACGCCGGGGCTCTTTGTCATCGCTGTTGTGCAGTCCCTTGTCCTTGTTCTCGGCATTTATCTTGCTGGCTTGCTTGAACACCCAATCTCTATTAGTGTGATTTGCTGGCTTATCCGGGGTGCCCTGAATTTGGCATGAGCGGTCAAGTATGCGGTCCAGACTGGACGGTCCCTGATTGTTTCTTTTGAACGGCTTTTTCCGCTGACCGGATTTTGAGCCACTGAATCCGGCGTTGACTACCGTGTCTTCAGTGTTGTCGCCATTGTTTCGACGCTTATGTCTGTTGCATCGTGGCTTGCCGTTATTGTCGTGGACGTCTGAAGTGCCAGAGTTTATAGGCGTGGTGCTACTGCGGGCCAACCAGCTGTCCTCGCCCATGCAAAAGCGGGTCATGAGTGTTGTGAGGGCTGCCATGGACTTTGGTTTCTCCTGGCCGAGGTGTCGGGCGAGCCATTCGTCACGGATATTATGCTTAAAGGCCGCCAGGGCTTCGGCGTCCGGATAGTCGACTATTTGGTTCTTTTTGGTTAGGAACCGAGTCCATAATTTTCTGGCTGACTCTCCGGGCTGTTGGGTGATGTGGCTCAAGTCATCAGCATCCGGTGGTCGCACGTATGTGCCCTGGAAGTTGTCGAGGAAAGCGTCCTCCAGTTTTTCCCAACTGCCAATGGAATTTGTCGGCAAGCTATTTAGCCAGTGCCTGGCTGGTCCTTTGAGCTTAAGGGGAAGGTACTTTATGGCGTGTAGATCTTCATCGTGGGCCATGTGAATGTGGAGAAGGAAATCTTCAATCCATACTACGGGGTATGTTGTGCCATCGTATGATTCAATGTTTACGGGTTTAAACCCTTCTGGGAATTCATGATCCATTACTTCATCAGTGAAGCAGAGGGGTGGGGGGGGTGCGGTGCCTCTGTGCCGGGCTATGTGACGACGCAGTCCTACTAAGTCTGGTTGGTTGTGTCCGGCCTGACAGGATTTATTATTAGTGTATCCGGCATGACGGTTATCGTCATGTGCTGTGGCGCGCCCCCGTGATTCGTAGATCGATCTTGGTTGTCCTGCATTGTTTTCCAATGTGTCTCACAGGTCCTATGTATTGCCTCGGGCCATAGTGAACTGGCGTGGGGGTGCGGGCTGGTATTCGGGCTGATATGTTGTTTTATCCCGGCCACGAGGTGGCCGGTCAGCCGTGTGGCGCTCGAGTCCATATTCCTCGGCTGCCAGGACTTCTGTCCATCTGTCTATGAGTAGGTCTTGATTGGCTTGGAGCTGCTGCTGCTTCTTTTTTAGGCTCCTTGCAGTGGTGATAAGCCGGCGCTTGAAGCGCTCCTGCTCCACGGGGTCCTCAGGCACGCCGAACTCGTCGTCGCCAAGGCTAATCTCTTCTTCAGAGGGGGGCATGTAGTTGTCCTCCTCCGGATATCCGTCCATCGCCTGTTCGTCTGGGCTGACCTGCCCGTCTTCCTGTTCGGCCTGCTCGAAGGCAGGCTGGTCGGGGTTGTATTCATCTTCGGCAAGGTCCGGATTGTTTTCGTCTCGAGTGTCGGTATTGCTGTGGCGGGGCTTGGAGCAGCGCTGAAGACGCCCATGCTTTACTTTCTTCCTTGAGGGGTTATCCTCCTTTGCCTCATTGCCGTTGGTTTCTTTCGGAGTGTCCACCATATATACATATATATATATATATATATATATATATATATATATATATATATATATATATATATATATATCATATGAAGAGGTGGCTATCCACCGCCCCGTGGGTGGTGGTTCCTGTTCTTCTCCTACATCGTCGTCCATACCGTCGATGTCTTTGGAGTCAAAATCAAGCACATCGGTCAGATCATCGACCATGGCTATGAAGTGGGTGGTGGGTGGGCAACGAATTTCCTCGTCGCCAGCTTCCCACTCGAGCCAGACATAGTTCGGCCGAGAGTCTCCTGACAAAGAGAGAGACTTTAATGAGTTTAGCATGTCGCCAAAGGGCGAGTGCTGAAAAATATCCGCAACAGTGAACTCCATTACCGGAGCCCAACTAGATCTGGCGGGCTCGGAGGTGCGCGGACTGGAACCTACAGCCGGATACGAGTCCGGGGGTCTGATGTCACAGGCTTCCTTGGGGGTGAAGTCTGTCTTCGGCTCTATCGCCGATAAGGGTGCAGCCTCCAGGGCGGGGTCCATCCACCCGTCCTTGGGCGGCGCAATCTGCCCCGGATTTAGGTCCGGGGTTCCTGCAGGGCCGATATGCCGAGCATTGTCCGACAGCAGGTCTAAGCCATGCTCGTCGTGGCTATCCGACGCTCCTGGCATAGGCTCAAATCTGTTGAAAATCAAGTCTCCGTGGATATCGGCCGTGTAGTTTAGGTTTCGGAACCTGACCTGATGGCCAGGGGCGTAGATGTCGATCTGCTCCAGATGGCCAAGCGAATTGGCCCGCAGTGCAAAGCCGCCGAACACGAAGATCTGTCCGGGGAGAAAAGTCTCACCCTGGACCGCATTGTTGTTGATGATTGAAGGAGCCATCGAGCCTCGCAGCGAGGAACTCTCAATGAAAGCACCAATGTCGGTGTCAAAACCAGCGGATCTCGGGTAGGGGGTCCTGATTTGTGCGTCTAAGGCTAATGGTAACAGGAAGCAAGGGACACAATGTTTACCCAGATTCGGGCCCTCTCAATGGAGGTAAAGCCCTACTTCCTTCTTGATTGATATTGATGATATGAGTCTTACAAGAGTTGATCCACCACAAGATCGTAGAGGCTAAACCCTAGAAGGTAGCCTATGATGATTATGATTCTGTCTCTAATGACTAAACTCTCCGGTTTATATAGACACCGGAGAGGGCTAGGGTTTACATGGAGTCGGTTACAAAGGAAATATAATATCTGGATCGTGAAGCTTGTCTTCCACGCAAAGGAGAGTCCCATCCGGACATGGGATGAAGTCTTTGAGTCTTGTATCTTCACGGTCCAACAGTCCGGCCAAAGTATATAGTCCGGCTGTCCGGATGATAACCCACAAGTGTAGGGGATCGCAACAGCTTTCAAGGGTGAAGTACAACCCCAATTTATTGATTCGACACAAGGGGAGCCAAAGAATATTCTTGAGTATTAGCAGTTGAGTTGTCAATTCAACCACACCTGGATAACTTAGTATCTGCAACAAAGTATTTAGTAGCAAAAGTGCTATGATAGTAATGGTAACAGTAGCAACAGAAAAGGTAAATGTTTTTGGGTTTTTGTAGTAGTTGTAACAGTAGCAACGGAAAAGTAAATAAGCGAAGAACAATATGTGAAAAGCTCGTAGGCAATGGATTAGTGATGGATAATTATGCCGGATGTGATTCCTCATGCAATAGTTATAACATAGGCTGATATAGAACTAGCTCCAATTCATCAATGTAATGCAGGCATGTATTCCATAAATAGTCATACGTGCTTATGGAAAAGAACTTGCATGACATCTTTTGTCCTACCCTCCCGTGGTAGCGGGGTTGTCGGTGTCAAAACCGGCGGATCTCGGGTAGGGGGTCCCGAACTGTGCGTCTAGGCAGATGGTAACATGAGACAAGGGACACGATGTTTTACCCAGGTTCGGGCCCTCTTGATGGAGGTAAAACCCTACGTCCTGCTTGATTGATATTGATGATGTGGGTATTACAAGAGTAGATCTACCACGAGATCAAGGAGGCTAAACCCTAGAAGCTAGCCTATGGTATGATTGTTGTTCGTCCTACGGACTAAAACCATCCAGTTTATATAGACACCGGAGAGGGCTAGGGTTACACAGAGTCAGTTACAATGGTAGGAGATCTACATATCCGTATCGCCAAGCTTCCCTTCCACGCCAAGGAAAGTCCCATCCGGACATGGGACGAAGTCTTCAATCTTGTATCTTCATAGTCTTGGAGTCCGGCCGATGATGATAGTTCGGCTATCCGGACACCCCCTAGTCCAGGACTCCCTCAACGCGGTACATGAAGGCTGATCCAAACCACATGGCTGAGGTCGGACCTGTGGGGCCCGATGGGAAGGAGATCCCTGTGAGCCTGATGTGCGGACAAGTAGAGTTGGCCGTGAAATATTCCCAACGGGACTGTAAACTAGATAGCCTGTTAGATGGGATTGAAGAGGAGTACAATCAGTCAGTTTGACGATGTAATTTAAAATGACATGTAAAATGCCTTCTAGCCGGATTGTAGATTGTTTGTCTTTGCGGACCTTTTCGCTTCAACCTCGGGACCCAACAGTCCGGAGTGTGTCCGAATACCCTCACGGTTATACAAAAACCGGGGCATGCATGGAGACCAGGCGTAGGGGTCATACGTGCTTTATCAGACAAGTGCCCAACTAGCTATGTTATATTACATGGTTAGTAAGAAACATCTTCCAGGGAGAATAGTTCCGTTAGGGGTTCCTTTCCCTCGGAGGCATGCCCTAAAGTGCATGTCCGGAGTGCGAAAAGAGCAGAAAAAGCATCTGGGGGCAGATAAATAAATAAGTAATAAATCACCTTTCAAGTCACCGACCGAATATTCCCTTAAGAACGCTAGCCTTCGGCTTCACCCAGTCTGAGGTACACATCCGGCTGACCCGGCAGTAACAATCGCAGAGGAGCTCCCTTTACCTCCTAGCCGAACAATCGGGAATGTAGGGGTAAGCACAGGAGCCAGGCAACCCAGCTTGGCCAAAACTTAAGTTATATCGATGCATATAATGATGAGTAAAAGGTACATGCGGAAGTATGACACATGTGTTGGGCATGAAGCCTGTATAAATAAGCTTCTGTTAAAGAAGCCCCCAGGTATAACGAGTGCGAGTAGCACATCAAGTGTGTGCGAACAATGCGCAGATCAGCCCTCAAAGGCTTTTACTGAAAGAGGGAGAAAAAAAGGAGGGAAACAAAAGACAGCGAAAAAATATGAAAGGTGGACGGAGGAAGGAGACGAACTCTGAGTCCGGCGCTAGGCGTAGAATCTTCGGAGACGGGCTGCGTTCCATGGGTTCGGCTCGAGTCGGTTGTCAGTTGCGTTGCGTAGACGGTATGCACAGCCGGTAAGGACTTGGTCGATGATGAAGGGACCTTCCCATTTGGGCTTAAGTGTGTCCTTTTTCTTGTCCGACAGGCGTAGAACTAGCTCGCCAACATTGTAAGTTTTGGCCCGTACTTCTCTGCTTTGATATCTTCGAGCCTGCTGCTGATAGAATGCGGAACGGGATTTTGCCACGTCGCGCTCCTCCTCTAAGGCGTCGAAACTGTCCTGCCGATCCAACTCGGCTTCTCTTTCTTCGTACATGCACACGCGAGGTGAGTCATGAATTATATCGCAGGGCAAAACTGCCTCTGCGCCGTATACCATAAAAAATGGTGTGAATCCAGTAGTGCAGTTTGGCGTGGTCCGCAGCCCCAAGAGTATGGAGTCAAGCTCCTCTACCCAATGCGTGTTAGATTCCGTAAGGGACCGCACTAATCTGGGTTTAATGCCGCTCATGATTATACCATTTTCTCGTTCGACTTGACCGTTAGTTTGAGGGTGATAGACTGAAGCGTAGTCGAGCTTGATGCCCATGTTTTTGCACCAGAGTTTAACCTCGTCAGCCATGAAATTCGTGCCGTTATTAGTGATGATGCTGTGGGGGATGCCAAAATGGTGTACTACCCCGGATATGAAGTCTATCACAGGTCCGGATTCTGCCATTTTGACCGGCTTGGCCTCTATCCATTTGGTGAATTTGTCCACCATGACCAATAAGTATTTTTGCTTGTGGGTTCCCCCTTTAAGGGGTCCAACCATGTCAAGCCCCTAGACCGCGAACGGCCAAGTGATGGGTATAGTTTTGAGGGTGGTGGGTGGCATGTGCCTTTGATTAGCAAAGAGCTGGCAACCGACGCATCGTTGGACTAAGTCCTGAGCATCTGCCCGGGCTGTCGTCCAATAAAATCCTGTACAGAAGGCCTTGCCTACAAGGGCCCGGGCTGCAGCGTGGTGCCCGTCGAGTCCGGCGTGAATTTCAGCCAGGATATTTCGCCCTTCCTCTTCGGAGATACACCTTTGAAGGACTCCGGTTGTGCTTTTCTTATAAAGTTCTCCCTCATGGACCTTCTAGGCATTAGATCGCTGAACTATGCAGTGGTCCTCATTTTGGTCTTCGGGAAGTTCCTGCCTAATTAAGTAGGCTAGGAATGGTTCCGTCCACGGGGCAATTACTGCCATTATTTCATGGGCTGAGGGTGTTATTTCATTGGCTGAGCCACCGATTGTGTCAGAATGTTCCGTGTTGGGTGGTGCAGTTGGTTCCGGGTTGTTATGTCCGGACTCCTCTTCCCATAATATGGATGGCTTACAGAGCCGCTCCAGGAAGATGTTTGGAGGGACGGTGTCGCGTTATGCACCGATGCGTGCCAACACGTCTGTTGCCTGGTTATTATCCCGGGCTACATGGTGGAATTCGAGTCCTTCGAACCGAGCTGACATTTTTAGGACGGCGTTACGCTAGGCTGCCATTTTCGGATCCTTGGCGTCAAAGTCTCCATTTACTTGGGATATTGTGAGGTTTGAATCCCCGTGCACCTCTAGGCATTGAATACCCATGGAGATTGCCATCCGAAGACCATGTAGAAGGGCCTCGTATTCGGCTGCGTAGTTGGAGTCCGTGTACATTATTTGAAGTACGTATTGGACTATTTCTCCGGTTGGGGACGTCAAGACGACGCAAGCCCCCAAGCCAGCCAACATTTTAGAGCCGTCGAAATGCATGATCCAATTGGAGTATGCGCCGTACTCTTTAGGGAGTTCGGCTTCGGTCCATTCGGCGATGAAGTCAGTCAAAACTTGCAACTTTATAGCTCGCCGTGGTTTGTAGGTTATGTCAAATGGTAAGAGCTCAATGGCCCATTTTGCAATCCTGCCCGTCACGTCGCGGTTGTTTATAATGTCATTGAGAGGTACTTTGGAGGCTACTGTTATGGAACACTCTTGAAAGTAATGTCGCAGCTTCCGGGATGCCATGAACACCATGTACGCTATCTTTTGATAATGTGGGTACCGGGACTTGCATGGAGTTAAGACAGTGGATACGTAGTACACTGGTTTTTGAAGAGGGAATTTGTGCCCTTCTGTTTCTCGTTCGACGACGAGTACCGCGCTGATAACTTGATGTGTTGCTGCGATATATAATAACATCGGTTCGCCTAGGTTGGGCACGGCCAGGACCAGATTTGTTGCCAATATGGCCTTAATTTCTTCGAGTCCGGCTGTGGCAGCATCCGTCCATTCGAAGTGTTCGGTGCACCGGAGGAGGCGATAGAGGGGCAGTGCCTTTTCTCCCAAACGGGAGATGAAGTGGCTTAGAGCCGCCACGCATCCAGTTAGTTTTTGTATTTGTTTGAGGTCTTTTGGGATATCCAATTGTGACAGAGCTCGGATCTTGGCTGGGTTTGCTTCAATTACTCTACCGGATACAATCAAGCCCAAGAGTTTTCCGGCTGGTACGCTGAAAACACATTTTTCCGGGTTGAGCTTAATGTCATATGCTCGGAGGTTGTCGAATGTAAGCCTCAAATCGTCTACTAGAGTTTCGACGTGTTTGGTCTTAACGACCACATCGTCTACGTATGCCTCCACTGTTTTGCCTATCTGGGAAGCTAGACATGTCTGAATCATGCGCTGATATGTTGCGCCGGCGTTTTTGAGTCCGAAGGGCATTGTGTTGAAGCAGAATGGTCCGTACGGAGTAATGAATGCCGTTGTGGCCTGGTCTGTTTCTGCCATCTTGATTTGATGGTATCCGGAGTATGCATCGAGGAAGCACAATGAATCGTGCCCTGCGGTAGCATCGATGATTTGGTCAATGCGGGGGAGGGGGAAAGGATCCTTTGGACAGGCCTTGTTAAGGTCTTTGAAATCGACACAAAGGCGCCAGGATTTGTCCTTTTTTGGTACCATTACCAGGTTTGCTAGCCAGTTCGGATGTTTTATATCTCTGATGAATCCGGCTTCTAAGAGTTTGGCTAGCTCCTCTCCCATTGCCTGTCTTTTGGGTTCAGAAAATCGCCGAAGAGCCTGTTTGACTGGCTTGAATCCTTTTAGGATATTTAGGCTGTGCTTTGCCAGCCTGCGTGGGATTCCTGGCATATCTGAAGGGTGCCAGGCAAAAATGTCCCAATTTTCCCGAAGGAATTCTCGTAGTGCGGCTTCTACATCAGGGTTTAATTGTGCCCCCGATGGAGGCCGTCTTTGTGGGGTCCGTTGGATGGACCTGGAATTGACTATTTCGTCTGCTGGTTTAAAAGAGGTGAACTTAGATCTCTTATCGAGTATCACATCGTCCCTATTCACCGTGGAGCGCAGCGTAGTGAGTTCCTCTGCCGCTAGGGCTTCGGATAGTGCCTCTAGGGCTAGTGTGGCTGTCTTATTTTCAGCGCAGAGTGCTATATCTGGATCACTGACAAGAGTGATGATTCCATTGGGCCCGGGCATTTTAAGCTTCATGTACCCGTAATGGGGTATAGCTTGGAAAATTGTGAATGCCTCTCGCCCTAACAAGGCGTGATATCCACTGCCAAACGGGGCCACTTGGAACGTGACCTCCTCGGACCTGTAATTGTCCGGTGAGCCGAACACTACATCTAGTGTGATTTTTCCTGTGCAGCGTACTTCCCGACTAGGGATTATTCCTCTAAAGGTTGTGCTGCTTCGCTCAATGCGGCTCCAGTCTATTTCCATTTTTTGGAGGGTTTCCTCTTAGATGAGGTTTAATCCGCTGCCACCATCCATGAGTGCCTTGGTAAGACGAAAGCCGTCCACTATCGGACTAAGGACCAATGCGGCTGGTGCTCGGGCTATTCGGAATTTAGTTTCATCGCTGGAATTGAAGGTGATAGCCATGTTGCTCCATGGATTTGTTGTTGCTACTTGATAGACTTCGGCGAGGCTGCGGATTGTTCGTTTCCGCATATTATTTGATGCGAAAGTCTCGAAGACTGTTAATACCGTACTGGTACTGTTGGGCTGGTTACCCGGGGCTAGAAAACCTTCGCCACTTTTGTCCACCTGCTGTAGTATCCAACATGCTCGAAGGCTATGTGTTGGAGTGGCGCCCTCTGTAATATGGATTTTACAGGGTCCGTTGAGCCATCCCTCCAGTACGGTTCCGTGCCCTTTAGGGGTTTTTTGCTTTTTGGTTTTTGACCCAGGTGCTTGAGTATGACACACCCTTTTATTTCGAACTAGGGTTATGTTCAGGGCCGGATTGTCCCAAAACCTGGTTTCGGTTTTCCAGGCACTCTCCATCGCACAGTATTTTTGTACTATGGTCGCCAGGTCGGCGAAGCGTGTAACTTCGCGACGACTTATGGCGTTCATAATTCCCTTGTCCGTGCAATTGTTGCAGAAAATTGAGATTGCGCTTTCCTCACGGCAGTCCTTTATCCTGTCCATAACCAGGAGGAATCTGGCCCAATAATGATGTACAGTTTCATCGGGCTCTTGCCGTATTTGAGATAGATCGCTTATGTTTGGGTGGGCGGGCGGAATTAAATTCGGAACCCCACCCAATCTGAGGCTCAAAGGCCGAGAAGTTTCTGGATTTGGAAGCTTGGATTGCTGGATGTTATCCAACAAATCTGGTCCGATGCCTGACTTTAGGTTCAGTACTTGATTGACATCCGTCCCTCCGTGGGAATCCGGCATGGAGGGATCGGGAATCCGGACATAACTGCTCTTTAACATAGAAGAAGAGTCGCTGCGTTGTTCCTTTACCACAACAATGTGGTGGGTAGCCTGGGGAGAGTTAATTTCTCTCAGATCGGTTTTAAGCCCAATCTGATCGTAGTCTGTAGCGACTCCCAGGGCGGCGATGCGATCCAAGAGCTCATTTACGGAGGAGAGCTCCATCAGATCTAGCTGCTCGGCGAATTCCGAGTTGACGTGAAGATCGCTTTCGATGACCTGAGAGGTCATTGTTGGAGCGGTGGCCGAACAGGCGGTCATAAGAAAACCACCTAGCCGGATAGTTTGGCCGGTGACCAAAGCTCCCTTGGCGACAGCGTCGTCTTTAAAGACGGGAAAAGGCATCCCTCCTGATTGCGACGGCACAGAGGAATTCTCAATGAAAGCACCAATGTCAGTGTCAAAACCGGCGGATCTCGGGTAGGGTGTCCCGAACTGTGCGTCTAGGCGGATGGTAACAGGAGACAAGGGACACGATGTTTTACCCAGGTTCAGGCCCTCTTGATGGAGGTAAAACCATATGTCCTGCTTGATTGATATTGATGATGTGGGTATTACAAGAGTAGATCTACCATGAGATCAAGGAGGCTAAACCCTAGAAGCTAGGCTATGGTATGATTGTTGTTCGTCCTACGGACTAAAACCATCCGGTTTATATAGACACCGGAGAGGGCTAGGGTTACACAGAGTCGGTTACAATGGTAGGAGATCTACATATCCGTATCGCCAAGCTTGCCTTCCACGCCAAGGAAAGCCCCATCCGGACACGGGATGAAGTCTTCAATCTTGTATCTTCATAGTCTTGGAGTCGGGCCGATGATGATAGTTCGGCTATCCGGACACCCCCTAGTCCAGGACTCCCTCAGGGGTCCTGGTGGAAACTAAGGGATATTAAGGCCTCCTTTTAATAGAGAACCGGACCAAAGTATTAACACATAGTGAATACATGAACTCCTCAAACTACGGTCATCACCAAGAAGTATCCCGATTATTGTCACTTCGGGGTTGTCGGATCATAACACATAATAGGTGACTATAGACTTGCAAGATAGGATCAAGAACACACATATATTCATGAAAACATAATAGGTTCAGATCTGAAATCATGGCACTCGGGCCCTAGTGACAAGCATTAAGCATAGCAAAGTCGTAGCAACATCAATCTTAGAAGATAGTGGATACTAGGGATCAAACCCTAACAAAACTAACTTGATTACATGGTAAATCTCATCCAACCCATCACCGTCCAGCAAGCCTACGATGGAATTACTCACGCACGGCGGTGTGCATCATGAAATTGGTGATGGAGGATGGTTGATGATGACGACATCGACGAATCCCCCTCTCCGGAGCCCCGAACGGACTCCAGATCAGCCCTCCCGATAGAGATTAGGGTTTGGCGGCAGCTCCGTGTCGTGAAACGCGATGAAACTTTCTCCTTGATTTTCCCCCCCGAGATGGTATATATGGAGTTGGAGTTGAGGTCGGAGGAGGTCCAGGGGGCCCACGAGATAGGAGGGAGCGCCCTGGGGGGGCGCCCCCCTGTCTCGTGGACAGCCCGTGGGCCCCCTGGCCTTGATTCTTTCACCAAATATTCTTATTAATTCTGAAAAGTGCCTCCGTGGATTTCCAGGACATTCCGAGAACTTTTCTTTTTCTACACATAAAACAACATCATGGCAGTTCTGCTGAAAACAGCGTCAGTCCGGGTTAGTTTCATTCAAATCATGCAAGTTAGAGTCCAAAACAAGGGCAAAAATGTTTGGAAAAGTAGATACGTTCGAGACGTATCAACTCCCCCAAGATTAAACCTTTGCTTGTCCTCAAGCAATTCAGTTGATAAACTGAAAGTGATAAAGAAAAACTTTTACAAACTCTATTTGCTCTTGTTGTTGTAACATGAAAAGCCAGCATTCAAGTTTCAGCAAATATTATGAACTAACCATACTCACAATAATACATAGGTCTCAAAATTACTCATATCAATATCATAAGCATCTAGCGAGTCATAATAATAAAACTCGGATGCCAACACTTTCTCAAAATAATCATAACATGATATAACAAAATGGTATCTCGCTAGCCCTTTCTGAGACCGCAAAACATAAATGCAGAGCATCTTTAAAGATCAAGGACTGACTAAACATTGTAATTCATGGTAAAAGAGATCCAGTCAAGTCATACCCAATATAAACCAGTAATAATGAATGCAAATGACAGTGTGCTCTCCAGCGGGTGCTTTTAATAAGAAGGGTGATGACTTAACATAAAAAGTAAATAGATAGGCCCTTCGCAGAGGGAAGCAGGGATTTTTAGAGGTGCCAGAGCTCGAATTTAAAATAGAGATTGAATAACATTTTGAGCGGCATACTTTCACTGTCAATGCAACAACTATGAGATGGCTGTATCTTCCATACTACATGCATTATAGGCAGTTCCCAAACAGAATGGTAAAGGTTTATACTCCCCCAACCACCAACAAGCATCAATCCATGGCTTGCTCGAAACAATGAGTGCCTCCAACATACAACAGCCCTGGGGTGGGTTTTGTTTAATTATTTTGATTTGCTTTGATCTTTTTGGATCATGGGACTGGGCATCCCGGCTACCGGCCCTTTCCCGTGACTGAGGATCGGAGTCCACTCCTCGTGAGAATAACCCACCTAGCATGGAAGATATAGGCAGCCCTAGTTTTAACATGAGCTGCTCGAGCATACAAAACAGAATTTCATTTGAAGGTTTGGAGTTTGGCACATACAAATTTACTTGGAACGGCAGGTAGATACCGCATATAGGAAGGTATAGTGGACTCATATGGAACAACTTTGGGGTTTAAGGAGTTTGGATGCACAAGCAGTATTCCCGCTTAGTACAGGTGAAAGCTAGCAAAAGACTGGGAAGCGACCAGCTGAGAGAGCGACAACAGTCGTAAGCATGCATTAAAATTAATTCACACCGGATACAAGCATGAGTAGGATATAATCCACCATGAACATAAATATCATGAAGGCTATGTTGATTTGATTCAACTACATGCGTGAACATGTGCCAAGTTAAGTCACTTAATACATTCAAAGGAGGATACCATCCCATCATACCGCATCATAATCATTCTAATAGCATGTTGGCACACAAGGTAAACCATTATAACTCATAGCTAATCAGGAATGGCACAAGCAACTATAATCTCTAAATGTCATTGCAAATATGTTTACTTCATAATAGCTGACTCAGGAACGATGAATCATCATATTTACAAAAACAAGAGAGGTCGAGTTCATACCAGCTTTTCTCATCCCAATAAGTCCATCATATATCGTCATTATTGCCTTTCACTTGCACGACCGAACAAAGTGTATAATAATAAGAGTGCACGTGCATTGGACTAAGCTGGAATCTGCAAGCATTCAACTCAAGAGAGAAGACAAGTAATATGGGCTCTAAATATAAATAATCAATCATGCATATAAGAGCCACTAAGCATTTTCAATATGGTCTTCTCGACCCCCAAAAGAAAGAAAAGAAAATAAAACTATTTACACGGGAAAGCTCCCAACAAGGAAAAGAAGACCAAGAAATCTTTTTGGGTTTTCATTTTAATTTCTACTACAAGCAAGGAAATTAAACTAACTATTTTTTTTGGTTTTTCTTAAGGTTTAACAAACACACAAGAAGAAAGCTAGAAAAAGAAATTTATAACATGGATAATACAATGAAAGAGTATGAGCACCGACGACTAGTGTGTGAACATGAATGCAAAGTCGGTGAGAAATACGTACTCCCCCAAGCTTAGGCTTTTGGCCTAAGTTGGTCTAATACCAAGGACCGCCGCTACTCTCTCCGGTGTAAGGAGAGGTGTAATCAGGATAATACTGGCTGGTCATCTCCGGATCCCACTGGACAGATGATGCACGATAAGGGTCCAGCTCAGGTTCAGGTTCTGGAGTAAAAACTTAGGCTAGACGGTTGTTCACCGCTTCTGGTGTGACGAGAAAATTTTCTGCAAGTAAATCAAACAACAGAGGCGCAGGCAAAATAATAATCTCAACGTGTTTCTTGTTAAATCTAAGTTTATACAAAAGCATCTTTTCTTCGTTGTCAATGATAAACTTGTGTGCTACCATGCTCTTGTAATCTAAAATGTGAGGAGGTAATTTTGTCTCCTCCTCCTCAAGGTGCCTAATGGGTATCTGAAAATGTTCAGCAAGACATGCAGCATAGATACCTCCAAATATGGGGCCTTTTGTACGATTCAGGGCTAGCTGTTTAGCAATGACGGCACCCATACTAAAAGTATTGTCTCCCAGCAAAGCATGTTGAAGAATAATAATATCAGGAATGCTCAAATTTCCACTATTCCCACGACCAATCAAGCATCTACTAGCAAATATGGCAAAGTAGCGTAAAACAGGAAAGTGTATGCTAGAGACTTTTGCCTCAGAGCCCTTCTTTGGCTCTTCTACAGCAATAGTTTTAACAAAGCCATCCACATCTTCACAATGGGGTTCCTCTAATTCTCCCTCATAAGGTATCCTACATACCGCGCAAAAATGATGTAAAGACATTTCTTTGAATTCATCATATAAATGAAATGATACTGCAGGCGGTGACTTCTTAGGATAATAATAAAAATTTTGCACGAAAGTATTGGTAAGTAAGAGATACTGATCGATTCGGTCGTTCATGAAACCGGTGAGGCCTGCAGTCTCGATTAAAGCATAAAAGTCTTCATGAATTCTGGCTCCGTCAAGAAATCCTGACATGGCCATTCACTTGACTGTACTTCCGCTAAGCGAGGAAGATTATACTTGGGTTTTTCCTTCTCTTTGTCTTGTTTTTCCTTAGAGCTTTGGCTAGAAGAGCCATTAAAGAACCTCCTTAACTTTCCTGAAAAATTCTGAAATTTTTAGTAACTTTAAATAAAAGTGGATAAAACTAAACAAGATTGATAGCAACTACTCCTACAAGTGCCTAGAGCCTATATCATGCATTGGAATTGCTTGGGACCTCAAAAATTTAACATGCAAGCTCAAGAACATGGTCACCTATACAGCAAAAATTTGCAATGAATAAAGCACTAGAACAAAAACTAATTGGACCAACAGAGGAGTCACATACCAAGCAAAAATCTCCCAAAGCAGTTTTGCAAATGGAGCTTTGAGCTAAGAGATCAAAAATCGCAGCAAAACGAGCTAGAACTCGGGCTTGAGCTGGATGGGGATTTTTTTGGGTAGAAGATGAAGTTTGTGGGTGCTGGCATAAGTGGAGGGGAGCCACCAGGGGCCCACGAGACAGGGGGGCGCCCTACAGGGGGGGCACACCCTCCTCTCTCGTGGCCTGGTGCTTGGCCCTCCTGTAGTGTTTTCAGTGCCTAAAATCCTCTAATAATCCAGAAAAAATCATACTAAATTTGCAGGGCATTTGGAGCACTTTTATTTTCGGACTATTTTTAAATGCACGGATAATTCAGAAAACAGACGGATAATACTATTTTTTTATTTATTTATAAATAACAGAAAGTAAAAAGAGGGTACAGAAGGTTGTGCCTTCTAGTTTCATCCATCTTGTGATCATCAAAAATGAATCCACTAACAAGGTTGATCAAGTCTTGTTAACAAGCTCATTCCGAATAACACGGAACCGCAGAAATTTCGAATAACACTAAGTTACCTCAACGGGCATATGAAAATCCCCAACAATAAGAATATCATACTTTTTCTTGACAGTAGGGAGAGGAAATTCAAAACCTCCAAAAATGATAGTTGGAACTTTTTCAATAGAATTGATGCTATGAACTTGAAAATTGTTTCCTCGGAAAGTGTACCGTATGCTCATTACCATTAACATGAAAAGTGAGATTGCCTTTGTTGCAATCAATAACAGCGCCTGCAGTATTAAGAAAAGGTCTACCAAGGATGATAGACATACTATCATCCACGGGAATATCAAGAATAACAAAGTCCGTTAAGATAGTGACATTTGCAACCACAACAGGCACATCCTCATAAATACCGACAGGTATAGCAGTTGATTTATCAGCCATTTGCAAAGATATTTCAGTAGGTGTCAACTTATTCAATTCAAGTCTACGATATAAAGAGAGAGGCATAACACTAACACCGGCTCCAAGATCACATAAAGCAGTTCTAACATAATTTCTTTTAATGGAGCATGGTATAGTTGGAACACCCGGATCTCCAAGTTTCTTTGGTATTCCACCCTTAAAAGTATAATTAGCAAGCATGGTGGAAATTTCAGCTTCCGGTATCTTTCTTTTATTTGTGATGATATCCTTCATATACTTAGCATAAGGATTTACTTTAAGCATATCAGTTAAGCGCATACGTAAGAAAATATGTCTAATCATTTCAGCAAAGCGCTCAAAATCCTCATCATCCTTTGACTTGGATGGTTTAGGAGGAAGGGCATGGGTTTCTGAACCCATGGTTCTCTTTCTTTACCGTGCTTCCTAGCAACAAAATCTCTCTTATCATAATGTTGATTCTTTGATTGTGAGTTATCAAGATCAATAGCAGGTTCAATCTCTACATCATTATCTTTGCTAGGTTGAGCATCAACATGAACATTATCATTAACATTATCACTAGGTTCATGTTCATCACCTGATTGTGTTTCAGCATCAGAAATAGAAATATCATTTGGATTCTCAGGTGTGTCTACAGTAGGTTCACTAGAAGCATGCAAAGTTCTATCGTTTTTCTTTCTCTTCTTCTTAGAAGAACTAGGTGCCTCTAAATTATTTCTCTCAGAATCTTGCTTGATTCTCTTAGGGTGGCCTTCAGGATACAAAGGTTCCTGAGTCATTCTACCAGTTCTAGTAGCCACTCTAACCGCAAAGTCATTTTTGTTATTCAATTCATCAAGCAAATCATTTTGAGCTTTGAGTACTTGCTCAGCTTGAGTAGCAACCATAGAAGCATATTTGCTAACACGGTGAAGTTCCTCTTTAACTCTAGCCAGATTATCACCTACGTGTCCTATCTCGGAAGCATTATTCTTTAACTCTCTACCAACATAAGCATTAAAACTTTCTTGTCTAGCCATAAAGTCATCAAATTCATCTAAGCATGGGCTATGAAATTTAGTAGAGGGTATTTCAACTTTATCGTATCTATAGAGAGAATTTACCTTTACTACATGTGTCGGGTTATCAAGACAATGTGGTTCTTCAGGCGGTATATTAAAACCATGTATTTCTTTAATAGGTGGTAAATTCTTAACATCTTCAGCTTTAATACCTTTTTCTTTCATTGATTTCTTTGCCTCTTGCATATCTTCAGGACTGAGAAATAAAACACCTCTCTTCTTCGGAGTGGGTTTAGGAATAGGCTCAGAAATTGGCTCAATTGGTTCAGGAATTACTTCAGGAACTGGCTCAGGAAGAGTCCAATTATTTTCATTAGTCAACATATTATTCAATAATATTTCAGCTTCGTCGACTATTCTTTCCTTGAAAACACAACCAGCACAATTATCCAAGTGGTCCTTGGAAGCATCGGTTAGTCCATTATAAAAGATATCAAGTATTTCATTTTTCTTAACAGGATGATCAGGCAAAGCATTAAGTAACCGGAGAAGCCTCCTCCAAGCTTGTGGGAGACTCTCTTCTTTGATTTGCACAAAATTATATATTTCCCGCAAGGCAGCTTGTTTCTTATGAGCAGGGAAATATTTAGCAGAGAAGTAATAAATCATATCCTGGGGACTACGCGCACAACCAGGAGCAAGAGAATTATACCAAGTCTTAGCATCACCCTTTAATGAGAACAGAAATATCTTAAGGATATATAAATAGCAAGACTTCTCATCATGAGTAAATAGGGTGGCTATATCATTCAACTTGGTAAGATGTGCCACAACAGTTTCAGATTCAAGGCCATAAAAAGGATCAGATTCAACTAAAGTAATAATATCAGGATCAACAGAGAATTCATAATCCTTATCAGTAACACAGATAGGTGAAGTAGCAAAAGCAGGATCAAGTTTCATTCTAGCATTAAGAGACTGCTGCTTCCATTTAGCTAATAATTTCTTAAGATCATTTCTATCATTGCAAGCAAGAATTTCCATAGCAGCTTTTTCATTCATAACATAACCCTTAGGAACAACAGGTAAAACATAATCATTGGGGGAACCTTCATCATCACTATCATCAGTAATAGGTTCTTCAATATTTTCATTCCCCCTAACTCTAGCAAGTTGTTCATCAAGAAATTCACCTAATGGCAAAGTAGTATCACGCACAGAAGTAGTTTCATCATGCATAGCAGAAGTGGCATCATCAATAACATGCGACATATCAGAATTCATAGCAGTAGTACGTTTAGGTGTCGCAAGCTTATTAATAACGGAAGGAGAATCTAGTGCAGAGCTAGATGGCAATTCCTTACCTCCCCTCGTAGTTGAGGGATAGATCTTGGTCTTAGCGTCTTTCAAGTTCTTCATAGTGATCAACAGATATAAATCCCAAGTGACTCAGAGAATAGAGCTATGCTCCCCGGCAACGGCGCCAGAAATTAGTCTTGATAACCCACAAGTGTAGGGGATCGCAACAGCTTTCGAGGGTGAAGTACAACCCAAATTTATTGATACGACACAAGGGGAGCCAAAGAATATTCTTGAGTATTAGCAGTTGAGTTGTCAATTCAACCACACCTGGATAACTTAGTATCTGCAGCAAAGTATTTAGTAGCAAAAGTGGTATGATAGTAATGGTAACAGTAGCAACAGAAAAGGTAAATATTTTTGGGTTTTTGTAGTAGTTGTAACAGTAGCAACGGAAAAGTAAATAAGCGAAGAACAATATGTGAAAAGCTCGTAGGCAATGGATCAGTGATGGATAATTACGCCGGATGCGATTCCTCATGCAATAGTTATAACATAGGGTGATATAGAAGTAGCTCCAATTCATCAATGTAATGTAGGCATGTATTCCGTAAATAGTCATACGTGCTTATGGAAAAGAACTTGCATGACATCTTTTGTCCTACCCTCCTGTGGCAGCGGGGTCCTGGTGGAAACTAAGGGATATTAAGGCCTCCTTTTAATAGAGAACCGGACCAAAGCATTAACACATATGAATACAGGAACTCCTCAAACTACGGTTATCAACGAGAAGTATCCCGATTATTGTCACTTCGGGGTTGTCGGATCATAACACATAATAGGTGACTATAGACTTGCAAGATAGGATCAAGTACACACATATATTCATGAAAACATAATAGGTTCAGATCTGAAATCATGGCACTCGGGCCCTAGTGACAAGCATTAAGCATAGCAAAGTCATAGCAACATGAATCTCAGAACATAGTGGATACTAGGGATCAAACCCTAATTAAACTAACTTGATTACATGGTAAATCTCATCCAACCCATCACCGTCCAGCAAGCCTACGATGGAATTACTCACCCACGGCGGTGAGCATCATGAAATTGGTGATGGAGGATGGTTGATGATGATGACGGTGATGAATCCCCCTCTCCGGAGCCCTGAACAGACTCCAGATCAGCCCTCCCGAGAGAGATTAGGGTTTGGCGGCGGCTCCATGTCGTGAAACGCGATGAACCTTTCTCCTTGATTTTTTTCTCCCCGAGACGGTATGTATGGAGTTGGAGTTGAGGTCGGAGGAGGTCTAGGGGCCCACGAGATAGGAGGGCGCGCCCTAGGGGGGGGCGGCCCCCTGTCTCGTGGACAGCCCATGGGCCCCCTGGCCTTGATTCTTTCGCCAAAAATTCTTATTAATTCTGAAAAGTGCCTCCGTGGATTTCCAGGACATTCCGAGAACTTCTCTTTTCTACACATAAAACAACATCATGACAGTTCTGCTGAAAACAACGTCAGTCCGGGTTAGTTTCATTCAAATCATGCAAGTTAGAGTCCAAAACAAGGGCAAAAGTGTTTGGAAAAGTAGATACATTGGAGACGTATCACCGGATACCCCCTAATCCAGGACTCCCTCACCCACTTAGTTTCTTTTGTTGAGCTTTCATACATTTATAGCTCTAGTGCATCCGTTGCATGGCAATCCCTACTCCTCATGTTGACAACAATTGATGGGAATCTCCATAGCCCGTTGATTAGCCTCGTCAACATGAGACTTTCTCCTTTTTTGTCTTCTCCACACAACCTCCATCATCATATTCTATTCCACCCATAGTGCTATATCCATGGCTCACGCTCATGTATTGCGTGAAAGTTGAAAAAGTTTGAAAAGGCTAAAACATGAAACAATTGCTTCGCTGAAACCGGGTTTGTGCATGATTTGGATATTTTGTGTGACGAAGATGGAGCATAGCCAAACTATATGATTTTGTAGGGATGAACTTTCTTTGGCCATGTTATTTTGAGAAGACATGATTACTTGTTAGTATGCTTGAAGTATTACTATTCTTATATCAATATGAACTTTTATCTTGAATCATTTGGATCTGAACATTCATGCCACAATAAATAAAATTACATTGATAAATATGCTAGGTAGCATTCCACATCAAAAATTCTGTTTTTATCATTTACCTACTCGAGGATGAGCAGGAATTAAGCTTGGGGATGCTTGATATGTCTCCAACGTATCTATAATTTTTTATTATTCCATGCTATTATATTACCTGTTTTGGATGTTTATGGGCTTTATTATACACTTTTATATTATTTTTGGGACTAACCTATATATTAACCGGAGGCCCAGTCCAAATTTCTATTTGTTGCTTATTTCAGTGTTTCGCAGAATAGGAATATCAAACAGAGTCCAAACGGAATGAAACCTTTGGGAGAGTTATTTTTGGAACGGAAGCAATCCAGGAGACTTGGAGTAGACGAAGATGGAGCATAGCCAAACTATATGATTTTGTAGGGATGAACTTTCTTTGGCCATGTTATTTTGAGAAGACATGATTACTTGTTAGTATGCTTGAAGTATTACTATTCTTATATCAATATGAACTTTTATCTTGAATCATTTGGATCTGAACATTCATGCCATAATAAAGAAAATTACATTGAGAAATATGCTAGGTAGCATTCCACATCAAAAATTCTGTTTTTATCATTTACCTACTCGAGGATGAGCAGGAATTAAGCTTGGGGATGCTTGATACTTCTCCAACGTATCTATAATTTTTTTATTATTCCATGCTATTATATTACCTGTTTTGGATGTTTATGGGCTTTATTATACACTTTTATATTATTTTTGGGACTAACCTATATATTAACCGGAGGCCCAGTCCAAATTGCTATTTTTTGCTTATTTCAGTGTTTCGCAGAAAAGGAATATCAAACGGAGTCCAAACGGAATGAAACCTTTGCGAGAGTTATTTTTGGAACGGAAGCAATCCAGGAGACTTGGAGTAGACGTCAGGGAAGCAATGAGGAAGCCACAAGGCAGGGAGGCGCGCCCTACCCCCTGGGCGCGCCCCCACCCTCGTGGGCCCCTCGTGGCTCCCTTGACTGACTTCTTTCGCCTATATATATCCATATATCCTGAAAACTTCCAGGAGCTCCATAGATCAGGAGTTCCACCGCCGCAAGCCTCTTTAGCCACCAAAAACCAATCGGGACCCTGTTTCGGCACCCTGCCGGAGGGGGTATCCCTCACCGGTGGCAATCTTCATCATCACGGCGCTCTCCATGACGAGGAGGGAGTAGTTCACCATCGGGGCTGAGGGTATGTACCAGTAGCTATGTGTTTGATCTCTCTCTCTCTCTCGTGTTCTTGAGGTGATACAATATTGATGTATCGCGAGCTTTGCTATTATAGTTGGATCTTATGATGCTTCTCCCTGTCTACTCTCTTGTGATGAATTGAGTTTTCCCCCTTGAAGTTATCTTGTCGGATTGAGTCTTTAAGGATTTGAGAACACTTGATGTATGTCTTGTCGTGGTTATCTGTGGTGACAATGGGATATTCACGTGATCTACTTGATGTTTGTTTTGGTGAACAACTTGCGGGTTCAATGAACTTATGCATAGGGGTTGGCACACGTTTTCGTCTTGACTCTCCGGTAGAAACTTTGGGGCACTCTTTAAAGTTCTTTGTGTTGGTTGAATAGATGAATCTGAGATTATGTGATGCATATCGTATAATCATACCCACGGATACTTGAGGTGACATTGGAGTATCTAGGTGACATCAGGGTTTTTGGTTGATTTGTGTCTTAAGGTGTTATTCTAGTATAGACTCTATGATAGATCGAATGGAAAGAATAGCTTCGTGTTATTTTACTACGGACTTTTGAATAGATCGATCAGAAAGGATAACTTTGAGGTGGTTTCGTACCCTACCATAATCTCTTCATTTGTTCTCCGCTATTAGTGACTTTGGAGTGACTCTTTGTTGCATGTTGAGGGAT
The DNA here is from genome assembly GCF_002162155.2 of Triticum dicoccoides. Classification (NCBI taxonomy): domain Eukaryota; kingdom Viridiplantae; phylum Streptophyta; class Magnoliopsida; order Poales; family Poaceae; genus Triticum; species Triticum dicoccoides. Next base: position 671,881,119 of record NC_041381.1, read on the forward strand.
AGTTATATGATCCAGTTATGTTATTATTGTTGAGAGAACTTGCACTAGTGAAAGTATGAACCCTAGGCCTTGTTTCGAAGCATTGCAATACCGTTTGTGCTCAATTTTATCATTAGTTACCTTGCTGTTTTTATATTTTCAGATTACAAAAACCTGTATCTACCATCCATATTGCACTTGTATCACCATCTCTTCATCGAACTAGTGCACCTATACAATTTACCATTGTATTAGGTGTGTTGGGGACACAAGAAACTCTTTGTTATTTGGTTGCAGGGTTGTTTGAGAGAGACCATGTTCATCCTACGCCTCCCATGGATTGATAAACCTTAGGTCATCCACTTGAGGGAAATTTGCTACTGTCCTACAAACCTCTGCACTTGGAGGCCTAACAACGTCTACAAGAAGAAGGTTGCGTAGTAGAAATAAACTCACCTTGGGTGCACATGTACGAAGAGAGAGAGGCCGATCTTGATCGGCGGGACAATTTAGATGCCCTAGAATAGGAGCGCGACGTCGCAAAATCCTGTTCCGCATTCTAATAACAGGCCTAACAACAGGCTCGCAGGTATCAAAGCAGAGAAGTACGGGCCATGACTTATAATATTGGCGAACTCGTTCTATGACTACCAGAGAAGAAAAAGGACAAACTCAAGCCCAGGTGGGAGGGTCCCTACATCATTGACAAAGTTCTCACCAGAGGAGCGTACCGATTGCGTGATGCATCCGACAATCGCCTCGAGCCAAACCCATGGAATGTGACCAGACTCCGAAGATTCTACGCCTAGCACCGAACTCCCTGTTCGTCTCCTTCCTTCCCTTGCTTTTTATTTACTTTTCAGCTCTCTTCTTGCCTTTTCTTTTGAACAGCTCTAAAGCTTTCGTGTGGCTAGACTACACACCTGTGACGCACTAATCTTCAAGTATGTGCGCTTATTATACCTGGGAGCTTCTTATACAGAAGCTTAATATAATTATCTTCCGGGCATCAGGCCCACTGCTTATGCGTCCTTTTTCCATATGCACCTTTTCTTCGCCATTATATGAATCGATATGACTTAAATTTTGGCCAAGCTGGGTTGCCTGGCTCCTACGCTTATGCCCTACGTTCCCATTAGTTCGGCTAGGGCATAAAGGGAGCACCTCTGCGATTGTTACTGCCGGGTACTCTGGACGTGTACCTCAGACTGGGTGAAGCCGAAAGCTAGCGTTCTTAAGGGAATATTCGGTCGGTGGACTAAAGATTATTTTTACCTATCACAATACAAACCCCCTGATGTTACATATCCTACACGTTAATGCATGCTTACCCAGGGAAAGGAACCCTTAACGGAATTATTCTCTCTGGAAGATGTTTCTTACTAACCATGTAATATAACATAGCTAGTTGGGTACTTGTCTGTTCAAGCAATTATGACCCCTACGCCTGGTTTCCATGCGTACCCCAGTTTATATGTCCGAGCGGGTACTCGGAAACACTCCGGACTGTCGGGTCCAGAGGCTGAAGCGAAAAGGTCCGCCATGACAAATGTTTTACAATCCGGCTAGGGACAAATATGTCAATTGAAATACATAGTCATTTAGACTCAAATGCTTCTTCTTCTATGCCATCCAACATGTTGTCTAGCCTACAATCCTGTTGGGAATATTTTGTGGCTAATCCTACCTGGTCATATACCAGACTAACGGGAATTTATTTCCCATCTGACCCTACAGGTCCGACCCGGGCCATATGATTCGGATCAAGCTTGGTATACCGTGTTTTCACCATGGCCCAAGCCTCTCTCGCCCCTTCTCGATAGGCAGATATCTTCCATAGTCGAAAATGCCGCCGCGCTCCCTTAAAAAGCTGAGCAAGCCCCCCCCCCCATACTTCCTGGTAGGGAGGCGGATGGCCATAAGGCCTTGGCGACACTCCGCATGACCTGCCGAACTTGTTCGTGCAGTTGCGAAAGCTCTTGTAGCAGATCGCCTGAGGATCCGGGCATCTCCTTTTCGGGACGGCCAATCAGTATACCTACAGACATAACTCTGTTAGTTCCTATCTTTGCCGAACTATATAAATGTTCGTTTGAGAACATACTAAAAATGCCGCGCTGAAGCCTCTTATTTTCCTTCACGGAGTCAGCCAGCTAGGCCTGAACATCTTTTAATTCTTCACCAGCTGGGTATTAGCATCTTGGAGCTTGTTTTTCTTCTGTATGACCTGTGTAAGTACACGCTCGCTAGCAGCTACTTGCCTTTCTGCTTCTTGTTCACCCTCTGGTGGGATTCCCGGACTCTATTCCGGATTATCTGAGGATTTCGGTCATCAGATATTGTTAGCGTTACTGGTTTATACACACAATATTGTTTTACCTCAATTCGGGAATACATACCAGTCAATGCCTCTTTGGATCTTGACAGCTTGGCCATAGCAGCCGTTAGCTAGGTTGTTCTTCTCCGAGAGAACATATTAGTACAATGATCCTTAAATCAGTTGTACCAACTGCTTCAAGTCTCAGGGTCTACTGATATACATAATTATCAGATTTTTATACTTACCCGGATATCTTTCAAATACTGGTCCGTGGCTCTAGCAAGCCCATCCTGAGCGGCTCGGATGTGCGCATCACCCGAGTTGAAGGCATTAAAAGCCTCTTCTGAAAAACTAGTGTAGCGGAGTGCGGCCCGCCGGCGCCGATGATTCATAGCGCTCTCCACTTCAGAACTTGTAACAGACATTCTATCTGAATCCTCTTTATGAGGATAGTCCGGTGTCACTTCCGTGTTGGCCTCCATCCTCGAGACCGGGTCTGGAATCTGGCTAGTAGAGGTACGGTTGGCAGGATCCCCAGACATAGTCCGGCGGATGTTCTTTCTGCTAAAACACAACGGATAGTGTCATACTTTAAGATGACAACTACGGGGCGTGTTTAAAGCCATACCTCCTTGACGACGGCTCTGCCATGTTTTTGTTCGCCTTTCTTTTTGAAGGTCTACCCGGCACGGGCGCCCCTTGTTGGCGAGTCGCCTCGGGTTCGGCTTGGCGCGCCGATCGTCTTCTCTTTAGAGCATAAGAATTGTGCGGTGGGTAAGACGGAAGGAGTGAATCTTTCCTGGAAGATAAGTGTAGGACATTGAAGTATGTCTAGAGGGGGGGTGATTAGACTACTTGACCAATTAAAAACTTAACATTTTCCCAATTTTAGAGTTTGGCAGATTTTAGCAATCTATGGACAAGTCAAGCAATCATCACACAAATCAAGCAAGCATGCAAAGAGTATATAGGCAGCAGAAATTAAAGAATGCAACTTGCAAGAAAGTAAAGGGAAGGGTTTGGAGGATTCAAACGCAGTTGGAGACACGGATGTTTTTGGCGTGGTTCCGATAGGTGGTGCTATCGTACATCCATGTTGATGGAGACTTCAACCCACGAAGGGTAACGGTTGCGCGAGTCCACGGAGGGCTCCACCCAAGAAGGGTCCACGAAGAAGCAACCTTGTCTATCCCACCATGGCCGTCGCCCACGAAGGACTTGCCTCACTAGCGGTAGATCTTCACGAAGTAGGCGATCTCCTTGCCCTTACAAACTCCTTGGTTCAACTCCACAATCTTGTCGGAGGCTCCCAAGTGACACCTAGCCAATCTAGGAGACACCACTCTCCAAGAAGTAACAAATGGTGCGTTGATGATGAACTCCTTGCTCTTGTGCTTCAAATGATAGTCTCCCCAACACTCAACTCTCTCTCATAGGATTTGGATCTGGTGGAAAGAAGATTTGAGTGGAAAGCAACTTGGGGAAGGCTAGAGATCAAGATTCATATGGTAGGAATGGAATATCTTGGCCTCAACACATGAGTAGGTGGTTCTCTCCCAGAACTGGTAAGTTGGAAGTGTAGGTTTGTTCTGATGGCTCTCTCCACGAATGAAGAGGAGGTGGAGGGGTATATATAGCGTCCACACAAAATCTAACTGTTACACACAATTTACCAATCTCAGTGGGACCGAATCAACAAACTCGGTCAGACCGATTTAGTAAACCTAGTGACCGTTAGGATTTTCGGTGGGACCGACATGCAACTCGGTAGGACCGATATGGTTAGGGTTAGGGCGTAACGTAATTTCGGTGAGACCGATTACACAAACTCGGTGAGACCGGTTTTGGTAATTAGCTAACCAGAGAGTTGGTCTGGTAAACTCGGTGGGACCGATTTGCTCTTTCGGTGAGACCGAAATGTTACAAAAGGGAAACATAGAGTTTACATTGCAATCTCGGTGGGACCAATCGCTCACTCCGGTTAGACCGAAACGTTACGAAGGGAAACAGAGATATTACAATCCCATCTCGGTGAGACCGAGATCCCTATTGGTAAGACCGATTTGCCTAGGGTTTGTGGCAGTGGCTGTGACATTTGAACTCGGTGGCGCCGGATAGAAAGAATCGGTGTGACCGATTTTGGCTTTAGGTTTAGGTCAAATGAGGATGTGAGAAACTAGTTGAGGGTATTTGGAGCATATCACGAAGCACATGAAGCAAGAGGCTCATTAAGCAACACCTCATCCCTCCTTGATAGTATTGGCTTTTCCTATAGACTCAATGTGATCTTGGATCACTGAAATATAAAATGTAGAGTCTTGAGCTTTTGAGCTTGAGCCAATCCTTTGTCCTTGATATTTTTAGGGATCCACTTTCATCATCCATGCCATGCCATTCATTGAGCTTCCTGAAATAATAGTCTTGGAATTGCATTAGCTCAATGAGCTATATGTTGTTATGAATTATCAAAACCACCTAGGGATAGTTGCACTTTCAATCTCCCCCTTTTTGGTAATTGATGACAACATATAGATCAAAGCTTCGACAAATGATAATAATATTAAAAAAACATCGTCGCTTTGAGAAGTATTTGATAAGCAAGAGCTCTCCCTAAATTTGTGCATAGTTTAAGATTTGCTTTGGACTGAAAATGCACAAGAAATTAGGCTCATGGGTTACTCTTCCATGTCACATACATCTTGGTGGAGCGCTCAAAATAATAAATATTGAATACATGCACTCATCACCAAGCAAAGTGAATGATCATATAAGGATGGGTAAGATAATATCATCAAACATGCATAAGTGTAGCTTATGATCAAACACATGATCATCAATGTCTCACAGGTAATTGCATAGTATCTCAAGCAATCAAAAAGCAAACAAATTTAACCAAGAAGACAAGAGAGAACAAAAAACAGCAAATCTCTCTCTCGAAGCCTATGATCTATACATTTTCTCCCCCTTTGGCAACAAGTTACCAAAAAGTTCATAGAAAATGCATAGTGCTAGATCGTCTCTCAGGCTTGGTCTTCAGGTGGTGGTGGTGTACGGATAACTCCAAGAATGAAGGCTTCTGTCGATGTAGATGGAGCTAGAGGAGTTGGTGCTGGAGCTGGTTGCACTAGAGCTGTAGGAGCTGTAGCTGGTGCAGATGATGTGGCTCTTGTGTCTGTCACAGGCACTGCAACTGACCTCTGAGCTATAGGCACTCTAGCAAATGCATCAGTGGTTGTCTTGCCCTTCCTCTCCTGCATGTCATCCTGAAGCTGTTCCACAACAGACTGAATCTCAGTTAATTTGACGTCAACATCATAGAATTTGTGTTCCATGATCCTTTCCAGGCTCTCCTGGTTTGAGTTAGGGTGGCCAACTGAAGGAAATATGCCCTAGAGGCAATAATAAAGTTATTATTTATTTCCTTATTTCATGATAAATGTTTATTATTCATGCTAGAATTGTATTAACCGGAAACATAATACATGTGTGAATACATAGACAAACACAGTGTCACTTGTATGGCTCTACTTGACTAGCTCGTGAATCAAAGATGGTTAAGTTTCCTAGCCATGGACAAAAGAGTTGTCATTTGATTAATGGGATCACATCATTAGGAGAATGATGTGATTGACTTGACCCATTCTGTTAGCTTAGCACACGATCGTTTAGTATGTTGCTACTGCTTTCTTCATGACTTATACATGTTCCTGTGACTATGAGATTATGCAACTCCCGTTTACCAGAGGAACACTTTGTGTGCTACCAAAGGTCACAACGTAACTGGGTGATTATAAAGGTGCTCTACAGGTGTCTCCGAAGGTACATGTTGGGTTGGCATATTTTGAGATTAGGTTTTGTCACTCTGATTGTCGGAGAGGTATCTCTGGGCCCTCTCGGTAATACACATCACTTAAGCCTTGCAAGCATTGCAACTAATGAGTTAGTTGTGGGATGATTTATTATGGAATGAGTAAAGAGACTTGCCGGTAACGAGATTGAACTAGGTATTGGATACCGACGATCGAATCTCGGGCAAGTAACATACCGATGACAAAGGGAACAACGTATGTTGTTGTGCGGTTTGACCGATAAAGATCTTCGTAGAATATGTAGGAGCCAATATGAACATCCAGGTTCCACTATTGGTTATTGACTGGAAACAGTTCTAGGTCATGTCTACATAGTTCTCGAACCCGTAGGGTCCGCACGCTTAAGGTTTCGATGACAGTTATATTATGAGTTTATGAGTTTTGATGTACCAAAGGAGTTCGGAGTCCCGGATGAGATCGGGAACATGACGAGGAGTCTCGAAATGGTCGAGACATAAAGATCGATATATTGTACGACTATATTCGGAGTTCGGAAAGGTTCCGAGTGATTCGGGTATTTTTCGGAGTACCGGAGAGTTACGGGAATTCGCCGGGGAGTATATGGGCCTTATTGGGCCATACGGGAATAGAGGAGAGAGGCCGAAAGGAAGGAGGCGCACAGCCCCCCTCTGGTCTGAATTGGACAAGGGGTGCGGCCCCTTTTTCCTTCCTCCTCTCCCCCTCTTTCCCCCTTCTCCTACTCCAACAATTAAGGAGGGAGTCCTACTCCCGGTGGGAGTAGGACTCCCCTTGGCGCGCCCCTCCTAGGCCGGCCGCCCCCTCCCCCTTGGTCCTTTATATACGGGGGCAGGGGGCACCTCTAGACACAACAACAATTGATCCCTTGGATCTCTTAGCCGTGTGCGGTGCCCCCCTCCACCATAATCCACCTCGATAATATCGTAGCGGTGCTTAGGCGAAGCCCTGCGTCGGTAGTACATCAAGATCGTCACCACGCCGTCGTGCTGACGGAACTCTCCCTCGACACTCGGCTGGATCGGAGTTCGAGGGACATCATCGAGCTGAACGTGTGCTAGAACTCGTAGGTGCCGTAGTTTCGGTGCTTGATCGGTTGGGTCGTGAAGACGTACGACTACATCAACCGCGTTGTTCTAACGCTTCCGCTTTCGGTCTACGAGGGTACGTGGACAACACTCTCCCCTCTCGTTGCTATGCATCACCATGATCCTGCGTGTGCGTAGGAAATTTTTGAAATTACTACGTTCCCCAACAGTGGCATCCGAGCCTAGGTTTTATGCGTTGATGTTATATGCATGAGTAGAACACAAGTGAGTTGTGGGAGATACAAGTCATACTGCTTACCAGCATGTCATACTTTGGTTCGGCGGTATTGTTGGATGAAGCGGCCCGGACCGACATTACGCGTACGCTTACGCGAGACTGGTTTTACCGCCGTGCTTTGCAGACAGGTGACTAGCGGGTGTCAGTTTCTCCAACTTTAGTTGAACCGAGTGTGGCTACGCCCGGTCCTTGAGAAGGTTAAAACAGCACCAACTTGACGAACTATCGTTGTGGTTTTGATGCGTAGGTAAGAACGGTTCTTGCTCAGCCCATAGCAGCCACGTAAAACTTGCAACAACAAAGTAGAGGACGTCTAACTTGTTTTTGCAGGGCATGTTGTGATGTGATATGGTCAAGACGTGATGAGATATAAGTTGTTGTATGAGATGATCATGTTTTGTTGAAGTTATCGACAACTGGCAAAAGCTCTATGGTTGTCTCTTTGTTGCATAAGATGCAAGTGCCAAATAATTGCTTTACTTTATCGCTATGCGATAGCAATAGTTGCAAGAGCAATAGTTGGCGAGACGACCATGTGACGACACATTGATATAGATCAAGATGATGAAGATCATGGTGTCGTGCCGGTGACGATAGAGATCATGATAGTACTTTGGAGATGGAGATCAAAGGCGCAAGATGATCATGGCCATATCATGTCACATATTTTGATTGCATATGATGTTTATCTGTTATACATCTTATTCTGTTTTGTTTGACGGTAGCATTATAAGATGATCTCTCACTAATTATCAAGAAGTGTTCTCCCTGAGTATGCACCGTTGCCAAAGTTCGTCGTGCCCAGACACCACGTGATGATCGGGTGTGATAAGCTCTACGTCCATCTACAACGGGTGCAAGCCAGTTTTGCACATGCGGAATACTCAGGTTAAACTTGACGAGCCTAGCATATGCAGATATGGCCTCGGAACCCGGAGACCGAAAGGTCGAGCGTGAATCATATAGTAGATATGATCAACATAGTGATGTTCACCATCGAAAACTACTCCATCTCACGTGATGATCGGTTATGGTTTAGTTGATTTGGATCACGTGATCACTTAGAAGATTAGAAGGATGTCTTTCTAAGTGGGAGGTCTTAAGTAATATGATTAATTGAACTTTAATTTATCATGAACTTAGTCCTGGTGGTATTTTGCAAATTATGTTGTAGATCAATAGCTCGCGTTGTTGCTTTCATATGTTTATTTTTATATGTGTTCCTAGAGAAAACTATGTTGAAAGATGTTAGTAGCAATGATGCGGATTGGATCTGTGATCAGAGGTTTATCCTCATTGCTGCACAGAAGAATTATGTTCTTGATGCACCGCTAGGTGACAGACCTATTGCAGGAGCAGATGCAGACGTTATGAACGTTTGGCTAGCTCAATATGATGACTACTTGATAGTTTAGTGCACCATGCTTAACGGCTTAGAATCGGGACTTCAAAGACGTTTTGAACGTCATGGACCATATGAGATGTTCCAGGAGTTGAAGTTAATATTTCAAGCAAATACCCGAGTTGAGAGATATGAAGTCTCCAACAAGTTCTATAGCTAAAAGATGGAGGAGAATCGCTCAACTAGTGAGCATGTGCTCAGATTGTCTGGGTACTACAATCGCTTGAATCAAGTGGGAGTTAATCTTCCAGATAAAATAGTGATTGACAGAATTCTCTAGTCACCATCACCAAGTTAGTAGAACTTCATGATGAACTATAATATGCAAGGGATGACGAAAGTGATTCCCAAGCTCTTCGTGATGTTGAAATCGACGAAGGTAGAAATCAAGAAAGAGCATCAAGTGTTGATGATTTACAAGATCACTAGTTTCAAGAAAAGGGCAAAGGGAAAGAAAGGGAAACTTCAAGTAGAATGGCAAACAAGTTGTCACTCCCGTGAAGAAGCCCAAAGCTGGACCTAAGCCTGAAACTCAGTGCTTCTACTGCAAAGGAAATGGTCACTGGAAGTGGAACTACTCCAAATATTGGGTGGATAAGAAGGATGGCAAAGTGAACAAGGCTATATTTGATATACAGGTTATTGATGTGTGCCTTACTAGTGTTTATAGTAGCCCCTGAGTATTTGATACTTGTTCGGTTGCTAAGATTAGTAACTCGAAACAGGAGTTACAGAATAAACAGAGACTAGTTGAGGGTGAAGTGATGATGTGTGTTAGAAGTGGTTCCAAGATTGATATTATCATCATCGCACACTCCCTATACTTTCGGCATTAGTGTTAAACCTAAATAAATGTTATTTGGCGTTTGCGTTGAGCATGAATATGATTCGATCATGTTTATTGCAATACGGTTATTCATTTAAAGTCAGAGAATAATTGTTGTTCTGTTTACATGAATAAAACCTTCAATGGTCATACACCCAATGAAAATAGTTTGTTGGATCTCGATCGTAGTGATACACATATTCATAATGTTGAAGCCAAAAGATGCAAAGTTAATAATGATAGTGCAGCTTATTTGTGGCACTGTCATTTGGGTCATATCGGTGTAAAGAGCATGAAGAAACTCCATAAAGATGGATTTTCGGAATCACTTGGTTATGAATCATTTGATGCTTGTGAACCATGCCTTTTGGGCAAGATGACTAAAACTCCGTTCTCTGGAACAATGGAACGAGCTACTGACTTATTGGAAACAATACATACCGATGTATGCGGTCCAATGAGTGTTGATGCTTATGGCGGGTATCGTTATTTTCTGACCTTCACAAGATGAATTGAGCAGATATGAGTATATCTACTTGATGAAACATAAGTCTAAAATAATTGAAAGGTTCAAAGAATTTCAGAGTGAAGTGGAAAAATCATCGTAACAAGAAAATAAAGTTTCTACGATCTGATCGCGGAGACGAATATTTGAGTTACGAGTTTGGTCTTCAATTAAAACAATGTGGAATAGTTTCACAGCTCACGCCACCTGGAACACCACAACGTTATGGTGTGTCCGAACGTCGTAACTGCACTTTATAGGATATGGTGCGATCTATGATGTCTCTTATCGGTTTTACCACTATCGTTTTGGGGTTGTGCATTAGAGACAACTGCATTCACGTTTAAAAGGGCACCATCTAAATCCGTTGAGACGACACCGTATGAACTATGGTTTAGCAGTAAACCTAAGCTGTCGTTTCTTAAAGTTTGGAGTTGCGATGCTTATATGAAAAAGGTTTTCAACCTGATAAGCTCGAACCCAAATCGGAGAAGTGCGTCTTCATAGAAAACCCAAAGGAAACTGTTGGGTACTCCTTCTATCATAGATCCAAAGGCAAAACATTTGTTGCTAAGAATGGATCCTTTCTAGATAAGGAGTTTCTCTCGAAAGAAGTGAGTGGGAGGAAAGTAGAACTTGATGTGGTAACTATATCTACTCCCTTGTTGGAAAGTAGTTTATCACAGAAATCAGTTCCAGTGATTCCTACACCAATTAGTGAGGAAGTTAATGATGATGATCATGAAACTTCAGATCAAGTTACTACCAAACCTCGTAGGTCTTCCAGAGTAAGATCCGCACCAGAGTGGTACGGTAATCCTGTTCTAGAAGTTATGTTACTAGACCATGATGAACCTACGAACTATGACGAAGCGATGGTGAGCCCAGATTCTGCAAAATGGCTTGAGGCCATGAGATCTGAGATAAGATCCATGTATGAAAACAAAGTATGGACTTTGATTGACTTGCCCAATGATCGGCGAGACATTGAGATTAAATGGATCTTCAAGAGGAAGACGGACGCTGATAGTGTTACTATCTACAAAGCTAGAATTGTTGCAAAAGGTTTTCTACAAGTTCAAGGTGTTGACTACGATGAGAGTTTTTCACTCGTATCTATGCTTGAGTCTGTCTGAATCATGTTAGCAATTGCCACATTTTATGAAATCTGGCAAATGGATGTCAAAACTGCATTCCTTAATGGATTTTTTAAAGAAGAGTTGTATATGATGCAACCAGAAGGTTTTGTCAATCCGAAAGGTGCTAACAAAATGTGCAAGCTCCAGCGATCCATCAATGGACTGGTGCAAGCATCTCGGAGTTGGAATATACGCTTTCATAAGTTGATCAAAGCATATAGTTTTAATACAGACTTGCGATGAAGCCTGTATTTACAAGAAAGTGAGTGGGAGCACTACAGCATTTCTGATAAGTATATGTGAATGACATATTGTTGATCGGAAATAATGTAGATTTTTTCTGGAAAGCATAAAGGAGTGTTTGAAAGGAGTTTTTCAAAGAAAGACCTTGGTGAAGCTGCTTACACATTGAGCATCAAGATCTATAGAGATAGATCAAGACGCTTGATAAGATTTTTCAATGAGTACATACCCTGACAATATTTTGAAGTAGTTCAAAATGGAACAGTCAAAGAAAGAGTTCTTGCCTGTGTTGCCAGGTGTGAAGTTGAGTAAGACTCAAAACCCGACCATGGCAGAAAATAGAAAAGAATGAACAGTCATTCCCTATGCCTCAGTCATAGGTTCTATAAAAGTATGCTATGTTGTATACTAGACCTATTGTATACCTTGCTCTGAGTTTGGCAAAGGAATACAATTTTGATCTAAAAGTAGATCACTAGAACAGCGGTCAAGAATATCCTTAGTGAGGACTAAGGAGATGTTTCTCGATTATGGAGGTGATAAAAGAGCCAGTCGTAAAAAGTTACAACGATGCAAGCTTTTACACCAATCCAGATGACTCTAAGTCTCAATCTGGATACATATTGAAAGTGGGAGCAATTAGCTAGAGTAGCTCTGTGCAGAGCATTGTGGACATAGAATATTTGCAAAATACATACGGCTCTGAATGTGACAGACCCGTTGACTAAACTTCTCTCATGAGCAAAACATGATCATACCTTAGTACTCTTTGGGTGTTAATCACATAGCCATGTGAACTAGATTATTGACTCTAGTAAACCCTTTGGGCGTTGATCACATGACGATGTGAACTATGGGTATTAATCACATACAGATGTGAATATTGGTGTTAAATCACATGGTGATGTGAACTAGATTATTGACTCTAGTGCAAGTGGGAGACTAAAGGAAATATGCCCTAGAGGCAATAATAAAGTTATTATTTATTTCCTTATTTCATGATAAATGTTTATTATTCATGCTAGAATTGTATTAACCAGAAACATAATACATAGACAAACATAGTGTCACTAGTATGCCTCTACTTGACTAGCTCGTGAATCAAAGATGGTTAAGTTTCCTAGCCATGGACAAAAGAGTTGTCATTTGATTAACGGGATCACATCATTAGGAGAATGATGTGATTGACTTGACCCATTCTGTTAGCTTAGCACACGATCGTTTAGTATGTTGCTACTACTTTCTTCATGACTTATACATGTTCCTGTGACTATGAGATTATGCAACTCCCGTTTACCAGAGGAACACTTTGTATGATACCAAACGTCACAACATAACTGGGTGATTATAAAGGTGCTCTACAGGTGTCTCCGAAGGTACATGTTGGGTTGGCGTATTTCGAGATTAGGTTTTGTCACTCCGATTGTCGGAGAGGTATCTCTGGGCCCTCTCGGTAATACACATCACTTAAGCCTTGCAAGCATTGCAACTAATGAGTTCGTTGTTGGATGATGTATTACAGAACGAGTAAAGAGACTTGCCGGTAATGAGATTGAACTAGGTATTGGATACCGACGATCGAATCTTGGGCAAGTAACATACCGATGACAAAGGGAACAACATATGTTGTTGTGCGGTTTGACCGATAAAGATCTTCGTAGAATATGTAGGAGCCAATATGAACATCCAGGTTCCACTATTGGTTATTGACCGGAAACAGTTCTAGGTCATGTCTACATAGTTCTCGAACTCGTAGGGTCCGCACGCTTAAGGTTTCGATGACAGTTATATTATGAGTTTATGAGTTTTGATGTACCGAAGGAGTTCGGAGTCCTGGATGAGATCGGGAACATGACGAGGAGTCTCGAAATGGTCGAGACGTAAAGATGGATATATTGGACGACTATATTCGGAGTTCGGAAAGGTTCCGAGTGATTCGGGTATTTTTCGGAGTACCGGAGAGTTACGGGAATTCGCCGGGGAGTATATGGGTCTTATTGGGCCATACGGGAATAGAGGAGAGAGGCCAAAAGGAAGGAGGCGCGCAGCCCCCCTCTGGTCCGAATTGGACAAGGGGTGCGGCCCCTTTTTCCTTCCTCCTCTCCCCCTCTTTCCCCCTTCTCCTACTCCAACAAGGAAGGAGGGAGTCCTACTCCCGGTGGGAGTAGGACTCCCCTTGGCGCGCCCCTCCTAGGCCGGCCGCCCCCTCCCCCCTTGCTCCTTTATATACGGGGGCAGGGGCACCTCTAGACACAACAACAATTGATCCCTTGGATCTCTTAGCCGTGTGCGGTGCCCCCCTCCACCATAATCCACCTCGATAATATCGTAGCGGTGCTTAGGTGAAGCCCTGCGTCGGTAGTACATCAAGATCGTCACCATGCCGCCTGACGGAACTCTCCCTCGACACTCGGCTAGATCGGAGTTCGAGGGACGTCATCGAGCTGAACGTGTGCTAGAACTCGGAGGTGCCATAGTTTCAGTGCTTGATCGGTCGGGCTGTGAAGACGTACGACTACATCAACCGCGTTGTTCTAACGCTTCCGCTTTCGGTCTACGAGGGTACGTGTACAACACTCTCCCCTCTTGTTGGTATGCATCACCATGATCTTGCGTGTGCGTAGGAAATTTTTGAAATTACTACGTTCCCCAACACCAACCCCTTCTCAATCCTCAGTATTGATGCTATCAAGTAACCAAGCTGCTCCTGCTTGTTCTTCAAGAAATACTCAGATGCCTCCTCTTGAGTTGGCATCTTGGCAACCTTCTCTTTCCTTGCTTTCTCCTTCTTCGCTTGAGCTTGCACTGATGATGGTTCATCCTCATTCATGACAACTTGATTGTCCTCAAAGTCTAGATAGAGAGCAAAATGTTCTTTATCCAACTGATATTTTCCTATGCCCATCTTTGAGTTAATCAACTCCTGAATCTGTGGGGCATATCCACAACTTCTCTTCTGGTGTGCTGCAGTCCTCTTGATAGTTTCAACCATAAGGCTCATGACCTTGAATTTCTGGGGCACATCAAATACATGTAGCGGGTTTATTGCATGCCCTCGAATCATGTTGTGATCACCTGATTTGGGCAAAAGAGTGTGCCTTAGGATCTGGTTGATCGTAGGAAGCCCTGACAGAAGAAAATGAACTGATCCAAACTTGAAAATCTCAAGTGCTTCATCAGGGATCTCCTTGTACATATGTGACATTGAGTTATGATCCATTTTCTTCTTGGCATAAATATCCAAGTCATCTTCACTCTCCTTTGGGGCATTGATTAGACTTTCCCATTCCTCAATGGTTGACTGGTATCTCGTTCCTTCAGACATCCAAACTATCTTGCCATCTGGATAGAAGTGTGCTGTGGAGTAGAATTGCATCATGAGTTCATCATTCCAGTTGGTGAGCTTCTGCCCAACAAAATCTGCAACTCCACAAGCAATGAAACTGTCTTGCACTCCAGGATAGTGTTCCTCATTTTCCTTCATGTAGGTCCAATCGACCCACCTCATATCACACACTATGGGCTTCTTGTCCAACAAGATTGTCTCATAGAAGTCCTGTTGCTCCTTGGTGTGGAACCTGTAATCTACAGCAGTCCTTCTCCTGGTGGCATATGGATCTGACTCTCTCCATAGCCTCAATCCTAAGTCTCTCCTGATCTTCATGTTCTCAGCCAAAGGATGAGCATCATTATGGTCTGGGATCTTGGGTTTGAGCTTCCTTAAGATCTTCCCTTCTTCATCTTCCTCAGAAGCAACCTCAGGCATTGGGGCCTTGTTCTTCTCAGCTGCTGGTATACTCTTGGTATTTCTCTTTGGTGCAATCTTGGGCTTGGAGGCAGCTTTGGGTGCTTCTTTGGGCTTTGATGTTGCAGCACCTGACTTTATAGCATCACCCATCAGCTTTTGTGCCTTGGGTGCTGGTTCAGCAACCTCTTCTTCCTCTTCCATCATGGAAGGTTGCCCAACAACTCTGGCCATGGTCTTCTTGACCCTTTCCTTCCTTTTCTTTCCTTCTGCAGCTGGCTCTTTGGGATCAGGATTTTCAGGTACTTGAGTTGATCCTCTGGCTTTGGACATTGGCTGTCTTCCTGCTGGCCTTTTGATCTTCATGTCTGGCTTTACTTCAGTTGAACTGAGCACCTTCTTCAGCACTACCTTCTTGGAAGTAGCCTCATCTTCAACAACAACATAATCCTCATCCTCAGAGTCTGAGGTTCTCTTCCTTCTAGCTCTTGTGGCTGCTTTGGGCAAATTGCTTGGAGTGCTTCTGCTCCCTTCATCTGAGCTGCTAGAGGGACTAGTGCCCTCACTCATGTGAATCTGCTTTGCTGACTTGTTCTGACTATCACTTTGGTCTGACATGTTGTAAATCACTGACTGCTGACCCTGTGAATAGTTATAGATGAGATAGAGTGGATGAGCATCACAAAATGCAGAGATTTTTGCAAAAGAATGATTCAAAAAACTTAGTTTTAGTTTCCACAGGAAGCATTTCGGATCTACCGATTTTCAAACTTGGTGATACCGAAGCAGTTTTGGAACCTAAACTAGTGAACTCGGTCAGACCGAGTCACAGTTCGGTGGCACCGAGACTGCTAGGGTTTCACAAAGTTCTAAAATCGGTCACACCGATTTGTAATTCTCGGTCAGACCGAGACTTACTAGTGCAATGGCGTTAGCCAAATCGGTGGGACCGAGTTTTTCAACTCGGTGGGTCCGAGATGGTTTCGGCGGAAACCTAACCCTAAATTTTCGAATCCCATCTATTCTAAGGATCACATTGACTGGATAGGAGTATCTCAATCGTGGCAAGATGCATTACGAACACAATGTGCTGAGAATTAGATGAGGATAGCACTGTGATCGAGTTCATACTCTAGTTCGGTGGTGAACTCGCTACGGCGGCAACGGCGGAGAAGAAATCCGTTGACGGCGGCGGAGACCAGCGACAAGAGGCGGCTGGCGACGAGGTCGACGATCCGTAGACCTAGTAGGCAGAGCGAGCTATGCGCGGGCGAGGAGTTTCGGAGAAAGTTTTCCAAATTTTGCCCGTGAGTATATATAGCCCGACACTGTCGGTGTGACCGAGTGGAACAACTCGGTGGCACCGAGATGCATAACTGTTAACAGTTACAGCAACTCGGTGTGACCGAAAAGTTCAAATCGGTTGCACCAAGATTGAAAACCTAGATCGACTTAGTGGTCTTGGTAGGATCGAAATGGAGGAATCGGTCAGACCGAAAATAACAAAGAAGTTTTGGAAGTTTAAGTCTATGACGAATCGGGGACTCCAAGTGCTCCTCACACAGAGTGGTTCGAATCTGACTTGATCAAATTTTGTGATGTAGCATGAATAGAGTTTGAGACGAGAAAGGCATAGATAGCTAGAGAAGGTTCTTAGGCATTCTTGTCCATCCACTTGGCCAAAGAAAAAGAAGCCAATCAATCAAAACAACAAGTGGATGTCCTTGAATGAGTAAAATATGCAACCAATATGCTCACACAATAAAATGACAAATGAAATATGTGGCAAAGCATGCACAACCAATTCTAGCATCTATCAAACAATTGGCGATGACTAGGTCATCTATATATGAGTATATTGACTTAGGAGTCAAATGAGAATATTTGATCATAGGTCATACTCATCGTTTAAGCTCAAGTGGGGTTACCACTTTTACATAATGCATTGATGTGTTCACATCATTAGAGTTGCTTTGTCTCAATTCTTTAGAGTTAAGCTCCCCCTAGATGTGAGATCCCCCTTAGAGGGATGAACTAACCTTGGGTTTTGTCGATGATGACTTCATGTAGGTGTTGAAGAAGTGGATGCTCAATGTTGATGTAGATCTTTTGGAGCAATCCTTTGGAGTGAGTTGCACTTTCAATACCTACACGGGTTAGTCCCACAAGGAACAAACAAGAATATCCATAGACATAGAGTGATGCACACATAATATGATGTCCATGAAAACATTAGGTTACCTTGTCCCTTGCCTTACCAAGATGAGGGTTTGTGACTCCTTGAACTAGTGCAAGATGTGGAAGTTGATTGCACTTGTCCTTGCCATAATGGTATGAGTGATGAATGTTGGAGGAGTCACCCTTAAGAACTCTCTAGTTCTTCTTCTTCGGGATCCACATCATCTTGATGGGAATCCTTGGTGTAGTAGTTGTGCTTGATGAAGTAGAACATGACGTAGTCTTGGGAACCCACTTGACCAAGGCCTTAGGTGCTTCTTCAAATGTATCAATCTCCTCTTGAAGCTTGTCCTTACCTTTGTTCTTGTGGTCTTGTGGTGGAAGATCATCTTGTGCTTGTGTCCCCTTGAAGGAAGTAGGATCATACTTCTCTTGTTGAGGAACAAACTTCGTCTTGGGGTATTGATCTTCTTCCCACTCAACTCCATTGGCATTGAACTTTCGTTCAAAACCAACACCTTGATTCTTCCGGTGCCTTCCTTGCTTGCGTACAATTTCCTCGAATTGCTTACTCCCGGCAAGGCTCTTGTATACACTTTTCTCTATAATTCCCTTCAATAAGCTATTTTCTTGCTCAAGTGTAACTTGGCTAAGAGTATCATTAGTGGAATCAAGAGAATTACTAGAAGCAACAATATTGGATTTAGCATAATCATTGTTACTACTAGAGGAAGAATCTTTCTTGTTCTTGTTACTAGACTTGACTTGAGGCATGTAAGTAGATAAGAGTAAACGCTTGGCAATATAAGAAGAACTTTTCTTGCGAAGATCATCATTGATTGCCTTTAAGAACTCATGCTCTTGCTCAAGATTGAGCTTTTCAAAGCGTAACTTCTCATGAGCCCTTAAAAGTTCTCGATGATTTTCGAAGATAGTTTCATGAGCTAACTTAAGAGTGTTTAGTTCTTTAGTTAGAAGCTCAATCTTCTCCTTATCATTGTCATTCGTTTTATCTTGTTTAGCATGATTAATTGACGTTTCATCATAGTATACATCACTAGAGTTGTCAACAAGTAAATCATCATCACCTAGCAAGTCATCTTCATCACTATTGAAATCAACATACTCGGGATGAGTTACCTTAGGGCCTTTAGCCATGAAGCATCTTCCAATTCCTTCATTTGGTGAGTCAAATATGTCATAGGAGTTGGTTGACACAAGTGCTAGACCGGCAACACCTTCATCTTGAGTATGTTCAGAGTCGGAGTGATAGCTTCTCTCGGAGTGATGTTCAGAGTCGGAACCGGATACCCATTCACCAACATGAGCTTGATGTCTTTGTTTTGTGTAGCTCTTTCATGACTTGTCCTTCCTTTCCGAATCATTGCTTCTCCGTGAGGGTCTTCATTCATAATGATCATCTCTACTCCTTCTCTCTCTTGGCGGTGATTCTTCTCTTCTACTTCTTCTCTTTGGAGAATCTTCTCTTCTTTTGTAGGGTGTCGTACAGTCATTGGAATAGTGTCCGGGTCTCCCACAATTGTAGCAATTGCGCTCTCGACTGGAAGATCTCTTGTCATTGTAGGACCTTGACTTAGAGCTTCTTTCTTTGCTTCTACTCTTGTAGAATTTGTTGAAATTCTTCACCATTAAGCTCAATTCTTCATTGAAGGTTTGTTTCTCACTTGATGATGTGGGGGCTTCACATGAGGCTTTGTAAGCACCACTTGACTTGTTGTGAAGTTCCTCCTTATCCTTGAGTGACATCTCATGAGCAACAATTCTACCAATGACCTCCGTTGGCTTGAGATTCTTGTAATTGGGCATCATTTGAATTAATGTGCACACGGTATCATATTTTCCATACAATGCTCTTAGGATCTTCTTGATGATGAATCTGTCGGTCATCTCTTCACTCCCTAAGCCGGCAATCTCATTTGTGATAAGAGCAACCCTAGAGTACATTTCAGCGACACCTTCACCATCCTTCATTTTGAACTTGTCAAGCTGACTTTGGAGCACATCCAACTTGGATTCCTTGATGGAGTCGGTACCTTCATGCATATCAACCAAAGTGTCCCAAATTTCCTTTGCATTCTCAAGACGGTTGATTTTGTTGAATTCTTCGGGGCACAATCCATTGAAGATGATATCACAAGCTTGAGCGTTCAATTGCAGCATCTTCAATTCTTCCGCATTAGCTTCACGGTTCGGCTCTCTCCCATCAAAGAATTCACCTTGCAAACCAATACAAATAATACCCCAAACGGCGGGGTTATGTCCAAGAATTGGTTCCATCAAAGTAAGGACCTCTACGGTGATAATTTCCCTCGCTAGACGCCATTCTCTCCTAGGTTGTGAAACCAAGGCTATGACCACCAAAAGCTATGAAAATCAAAGCAAATGGAGACCAAAGCTCTGATACCACTTTTAGGACCTTGAAGTATGTCTAGAGGGGGTGATTAGACTACTTGACCAATTAAAAACTTAACCTTTTCCCAATTTTAGAGTTTGGCAGATTTTAGCAATCTTTGGACAAGTCAAGCAATCATCACACAAATCAAGCAAGCATGCAAAGAGTATATAGGCAGCGGAAATTAAAGCATGCAACTTGCAAGAAAGTAAAGGGAAGGGTTTAGAGGATTCAAACGCAGTTGGAGACACAGATGTTTTTGGCGTGGTTCCGATAAGTGGTGGTATCGTACATCCACGTTGATGGAGACTTCAACCCACGAAGGGTAACGGTTGCGCGAGTCCACGGAGGGCTCCACCCAAGAAGGGTCCACGAAGAAGCAACCTTGTCTATCCCACCATGGCCGTCGCCCACGAAGGACTTGCCTCACTAGCGGTAGATCTTCAGGAAGTAGGCGATCTCCTTGCCCTTACAAACTCCTTGGTTCAACTCCACAATCTTATCGGAGGCTCCCAAGTGACACCTAGCCAATCTAGGAGACACCACTCTCCAAGAAGTAACAAATGGTGCGTTGATGATGAACTCCTTGCTCTTGTGCTTCAAATGATAGTCTCCCCAACACTCAACTCTCTCTCATAGGATTTGGATCTGGTGGAAAGAAGATTTGAGTGGAAAGCAACTTGGGGAAGGCTAAAGATCAAGATTCATATGGTAGGAATGGAATATCTTGGCCTCAACACATGAGTAGGTGGTTCTCTCTCAGAACTGGTAAGTTGGAAGTGTAGGTTTGTTCTGATGGCTCTCTCCATGAAAGAAGAGGAGGTGGAGGGGTATATATATAGACTCCACACAAAATCTAACCGTTACACACAATTTACCAATCTCGGTGGGCCCGAATCAACAAACTCGGTCAGATCGATTTAGTAAACCTAGCGACCGTTAGGATTTTTGGTGGGACCGACATGCAACTCGGTAGGACCGATATAGTTAGGGTTAGGGCATAACGTAATCTCGGTGAGACCGATTACACAAACTCGGTGAGACCGATTTTGGTAATTAGCTAACCAGAGAGTTGGTCAGGTAAACTCGGTGGGACCGATTTGCTCTTTTCGGTGAGACCGAAATGTTACAGAAGGGAAACAGAGAGTTTACATTGCAATCTCGATGGGACCGATCGCTCACTCTGGTTAGACCGAAACGTTACGAAGGGAAACAGAGAGATTACAATCCCATCTCGGTGAGACCGAGATCCCTATCGGTAAGACCGATTTGCCTAGGGTTTGTGGCAGTGGCTGTGACATTTGAACTCGGTGGCGCCGGATAGAAAGAATCGGTGTGACCGATTTTGGCTTTAGGTTTAGGTCAAATGAGGATGTGAGAAACTAGTTGAGGGTATTTGGAGCATATCACGAAGCACATGAAGCAAGAGGCTCATTAAGCAACACCTCATCCCTCCTTGATAGTATTGGCTTTTCCTATAGACTCAATGTGATCTTGGATCACTGAAATATAAAATGTAGAGTCTTGAGCTTTTGAACTTGAGCCAATCCTTTGTCCTTGATATTTTGAGGGATCCACTTTCATCATCCATGCCATGCCATTCATTGAGCTTCCTGAAATAATAGTCTTGGAATAGCATTAGCTCAATGAGCTATATGTTGTTATGAATTATCAAAACCACCTAGGGATAGTTGCACTTTAAATAAGTCTCTTGTTTACTTGCGTGCGATACAAGGAGGAGGCCGGGATAGTCAGCAGTGATGGCCACCTCTGTGCCGTCACAGCTCGCCTGGTGAAACACCCCTTCCACGAGCTCCACGAATATATCCGGATCCTCTTCGAATCCGGGGTCAAGGGCCCGGTTACGGTCCTCCGACTGTGGAGCCAGGCTATGGAACTCCCTGGTTATTTTCTGCCATTCCTGTCATAAGTAGACGGAGTAAATATTTATGAAAACAAAGGCTCAGGGAATGAATAGAGTAGAGTAATGGATGGCAGCTCACCTAGCTGGGAGGGTTGTACATGGAAAATCCATCCCGCGGATTAATGTGGACGAACTCCTCTCTTTCCCCTTGTATAAATTGGACAATATTTCCACCAGAATGGTGGTGGAGTCCGGACCCTTTCGACCGCAGGGGGTGGCGTCGTCTTCTCCATTGAAGTGCCACATGGGAGGCCCTTGATATTGGAG
Source organism: Triticum dicoccoides (assembly GCF_002162155.2). Lineage (NCBI taxonomy): Eukaryota > Viridiplantae > Streptophyta > Magnoliopsida > Poales > Poaceae > Triticum > Triticum dicoccoides. Next base: position 671,903,231 of record NC_041381.1, read on the forward strand.
TGGCTGAACCCCCTGCATTATGGATATCGCCATAACCTCAACTATTGATAATCCAGAATGAGCGAGTATTCTTATCTTGGTCATCAATTGAAGGACCTCCCTGCTATCTTCCTCTCTGAGGCTCCGGGGACGCCAGTTAAGGCGTTTTCTCAGTGGAGCGTTTGTAAACTCAGGAAGACCCATTCGGATTGGGTCGGGAAGGAAGACATCCTCAATATAAAACCACTCGGAGGGCCACTCTTCGGGTGCCTTCTTCAGTGTGCCGGATAGGTATCCGGTCCCAGCGATGCACCATATCTCGGCTCCGTCCACTTGGAATATTGATCCCCTTTATTACGGGGGACGAGGCAGAACAGCTTCTTCCATAGCTCAAAATGGGTCTCGCAGCCCAGAAATAGCTCGCAAAGAGCGACGTAACCTGCGATGTGCAGGATGGAGGTAGGTGTGAAGTTGTGCAGTTGGAGGCCGTAGAACTCCAGAAGCCCATGGAGGAACGGATGGATTGGAAATCCGACGCCCCTCAGTAAATAGGAAACAAGGCATACTCGCTCCCACCTGGATGGGTTGGGAAAGTTCTCCGCTTGCTCCCCACCATCGAAGGAAGCCAATCCGGTTCGAACGGGGACTAAATATGCAGGAGGTAGAAACTCTTGGGTCTGCAACTTCACTAATTGGCCGAGGGATACAGTACACTTCTCCCAATCGCCCGACTTGGTGTTGTGAGAGCGGGAGGAAGAGCTGCGAGCGCCGACCATGTTGGAGTGGTGTTTTCGGGCACGCTCTGATGATTCCTCGCTTGGGGGAGATGGTGTAAATTAGATCTGAAGATCCCCGTCTCTTTAATAGACAATTTATTTACATGGTCAGGGTGGGAAATGTAAAAATGCCCTGACTTCTGCATTCGCTCGACACATGGAGGTTGAAACTGTTAAGGTGCAAAAGCCGATGAGCATAACATTAAATGGGGAACTGGGCATTGCTATTTACAACAGGTACCTTGAAGAGTTCAGAGAAGGAACCCGCCTTGCAATACCGAAGACAATCTGCGCGCCGGACTCATCTCATTGAAGCCTGGTTCAGGGGCTACTGAGGGAGTCCTGGATTAAGGGGTCCTCGGATAGCCGGACTATATGCGTATGTCGGACTGTTGGGCTATGAAGATACAAGATAGAAGACTTCATCCAGTGTCCGGATGGGACTCTCCTTTGCATGGAAGGCAAGCTTGGCGATTCGGATGAGAAGATTCCTTTCTCTGTAACCGACTCTGTGTAACCCTAGCTCCCTCCGGTGTCTATATAAACCGGAGGGTTTAGTCTGTAGGACAAGAACAATCACAACCATAGGCTAGCTTCTAGGGTTTAGCCTCTATGATCTCGTGGTAGATCAACTCTTGTAATACTCATATCATCAAGATCAATCAAACAGGAAGTAGGGTATTACCTCCATCGAGAGGGCCCGAACCTGGGTAAACATTGTGTCCCCCGCCTCCTGTTACCATTAGCCTTAGACGCACAGTTCGGGACCCCCTACCCGAGATCCGCCGGTTTTGACACCGACAGTCATCACCAAGAACCATTTGATCTAGGCATAAGGGATTCATGCATGTGCAAAATGACGAGAATATCTTGCTCGGGCGACTGGCGATAATTGAACGAGGAATAACTAATACTTTTAAAACTAACTAATCCATAGTCACTCTATTTTCACGGCATGCATGTTTGGAATGTATTAATAGTAAAATGCAGGAATGCGATCACAAAATAAAAGGTTGAAAGCACAAGAATTCTGTCAACTTGGGTCTTCGGTTCATAGGGCTAGGAAAACATAGGGTCTTACTAAACACAGTCAAATCATAGTTAAATTACTTGAAAAAGTATAATTAACATGTTATAAGATTATGCCTCCGTGGACTCTAGGATCTTACCTTATGAGTAGGAATTGTAAAATTCCTGCCTTTCAACATTGAAAGTGAGATCATATACCTTATTTTCCGTCTCTACTTTTTCACTGCTCTATTCCTTTGAACCAAACGAACAAATCTCGTTAGAGAAAATTTTCCCAGTTCTATACCTTTCCTATGAACCAAACAAGCCCTAACTTATATGGTTTGACCATGTGTTACTTTATCATCACTACTATTCAGTATGCCCACATCATACTCTCCGGTGCAAAAGTACTACTACTGCTAATACAAGGCCATGCAGAAAGGCAGTACTTTTGCATGCCATGCATGCATTCCTTGCTAGGCAATCTAGAAAGAATCAAATCATCAGTGAGTGCACCTTCTACCATTTCAATACCTCAACAGTGTGCGGTCAATCTCAAGCAAGCAAAGCATCCATCCATGAGTAATGAGCAGTAGGACTACTAGTACTACCTCCGTCCCGGTGTATAAGTCATTTGCGTAGTTTTAGATCGACAATTTAACTATCTAAATATGTATTATATGTGACAAAAAAATATATTTATAAACTACATCTGTGTAGAAATCTAGTGATATACTTTTCATGACATATAACACATATTTAATTCCTCAAATCGATGACCTAGAACTACGCGAATGACTTATACACCGAGACGGAGGTAGTACCAGTCTACCACCCTTTAATATTCCTCCCCTCCCTATGCAACTGTGCTATACTAGCCTACTGCTACATCCACATCCCATTCACACACACACATGGATCCATGCCCAAGTCCAAGGGAGCAAAACAAAAGGAAGGATGACATGGGTGGTGACATTAACTACTGCTCACAGACTGGGGTAGGTAGCTGAGGCGAGGCCGCAAGGGCGCCACGCCATTATAAGCAGCAGCCGAGGATGAGGAGGGGAGAGCCATAGCCAGATCCATAGGGTTCTTCTTCTTCTTCCCCGGCCCACCGTTCCTCTACAGATCGAAGTAGGTCGCAGCTACCTCGATCTTCTCACCCATGGCGTCCTCGAACAAGCACTGGCCGAGCATGTTCAGGTCCAACCCTGCTGCCTGCGACTTCCACCACCAGCCTGACATGAGCAACACCCACACCAGGTCCTCCTTGATCTCCTCAGGTATATGTCGCCGCCGTCGCCGTCCGTCGTCTTCGCATGATTTGCAATTTTGCATCGGGATATCATGTTTTTTATTAGCTTGTTGCATGATCTGTGTGCGTGTAGATGAGCTAGGGTTTGTTGGGGAGTTGATCTGGTCAGTTTGTGGATGCTAAATGGCAGGGCTTGACCAGGAGACGACAAGGAGCCCAGGGGAGACGAAACCGCGGTGGAACCCCCGGCCGGAGCAGATCAGGATCCTGGAGGGGATCTTCAACTCCGGCGTCGTCAACCCTCCCCGCGACGAGATCCGCCGCATCCGCCTCCGCCTGCAGGAGTACGGCCACGTCGCCGACGCCAACGTCTTCTACTGGTTCCAGAACCGCAAGTCCCGCACCAAGAACAAGCTTCGCGCCGCCGCGGCCGCAGCCGCTGCCCAGGGCCAACAGCCTACCGGCGGTCGCGCCGCCGTGATGCGCGCGTCCCTAGCGGTGAGGATGCCTGCGCCGGCTCCGGTGACGCCGCCGAGGCGTTTCCTCGCGCCGTCCGGCACGCTCCAGGCGCCGACGTCCTCGTCATCGTCCTCCTCCGACCGCTCCTCCGGATCCAGCAGGTCGGTGACCATGAAAACGACGGCCATGGCGTCTGCGGCGGCAGCCTCCCTGTCCCAGCCGATGCTGCCGCTGTCGACCGCTGCCATCGACCTGTTCGCCCCGGCTCCACCACTGACACCGTCGCCTGGGCTGTCCGCGTGCCAGCTCTACTACCAGCTGCAGAACAATCCCATGTCGTCGATGCCGACGCCGACGCCGGTGCGCGAGCTGGTAACCTCCATCCCTGAGCAGCCGCCGCTCCACCTGCAGTGGCCGCCGCAGAGCCAGAGCCAGTACCTGCCAGCCACCGAGCTCGGCGGCTTCCTCGGCTCGCATGCCCACACGCATCCGACGGCGGTCTCCCCTGGCGCGCTCCTCCTGCCTGGCCTCTGCACCGACTCGGCGTTAGGGCAGCATGAGATCGTGGACGACATGAGCTCCTCCAAGCTGGGTCTCGGCGTCGGCGGCCAGTTCAACTTCAACGTGGCGGCGGATCCACCCTCCGACGCGGTGAGCGCCGTGATTAAGGACGACGAGAAGGCAAGGCTGGGGTTTCTGCACCACTACGGCCTCGGCGCCACCGCCGGCGCGGACGTCAGTGCGGCCGTCCTCCCATGCACTCCGCCTACCGGCAACGCCGCCGCAAGCTCTGCATTCACCGATCAGCTGCAAGGTACTACGCTCAACTGTTCATGAGCCAGTAATTTGAATGTACTCCTACGTAGCACGTTTTCATCATTCCATCCATAATCCACCATGCATTGCTACCTGCTCACACACGTACGGTACACCATGATAATTTGTCAGAGCTTAGCATGTGCATGCATTGCTGCGCCTGCCCTGTCACTGTCTCTTTCTACCTGCTGCATGCATGCAAAGCTTGGCTCTAGCGGAGCTTGACACCAATGGAGAAAGGTGAGTACTTGCCACTTCCATCACAGAGTACAACACGGCACGTAGATCGATAGATTAGCACGGACGACGACATGTCTTTCCTGCTGCATAGCATTAGAGTAGCTTGCATTTCATTGCATGCATGGTACGTACGCACACACATACGGAGTACATAGCTCCAATCGATCGATCGGATGCATGCATGCGTGGTGCGTACCAAAGACCCAGCATGCTGCAGGCAAGGAGACAAGGTTAGGCCATGTACAAGAGAGACCTATCCTGTCATGGCTTTGTGAGTATGTGCATGCTGTTGTTGACGCCTGCACAGGGACACTTCCATGTCAAGGATAGGGGAACCTGTCAGCTCTCCCAACTGTAGGAACTTGAATGTGCCAAAATATTGTGAGCTGGTGCCCGTAGGGACGCGGACATGACATGGTTGTTGTGAGCCAAGCGACGTGTCGATCCATGCGTGTACTTCATTTTCTTTTCTGTTTTTGAAATTGTGTACTTCATTTTCTAGCTTGATGGGAAAGCATCAAATCATCCATATATAGTGGAAATTGCTACTATTATTATAGCTACATATATTTACTTGGCAAGAAGTTTAGGCGAAAATCTGCTAGTACTAGTAGTTCAAGCATGTTCATGCAAAAGAAGAAAAAGATGGGACTACTATATGACAAATTAAGCTCTGCCTTGCAGGATTCTAAAAACGTAGGCCTAGGCGGATAGCACAAGAACATGATAGGAATTAATGCGCGAGCACAATATATGATAGTTGCAAGAAATATATAAATTTCACGGAACTAACATTGGTTCCCGATAATAGGAAAAACACATGAATCCTATAAAGTGTAGCGAAATCAACGTAAGAACATATGCAAAAGTAAGATTAATTAGTATGAAATCTATGGCCTTTGCTTTGTTTTTTCTCAATAGGAATGCAAAACAAAAAAAATACTCCCTCCGTTTTTATTTACTTCACATATTAGTTTTGTCTCGAGTCAAACTTTGCAAACTTTGACCAACTTTAAACAAAAAACTATGAGCATCGCCAATACCAAATCAATACCGTTAGAATCATCATTCAATATATTTGCATACAATATATATTGGTTATTATGAAAGTATAGATTGTTTTCGCGAAACTTGGTCAAGCTTTATAAAGTTTGACTTAGGCCAAAGCTAAATATGCAGAGTACATAAAACGGGGGAGTATATGTTTGGGCAGATAGTATATTTTCTTTTTTACTTTTCTTTCAAAACTCAAACAAAGGAAGATTCTTTCTATTTATTTGCCCCAAGTTCCACATATTTGAATCAAATGAAAGAATAGGGACACTACGTTTGTTCTCCACTTCTCCTATGAATTGAGGGCAATGATTTTGTTTCATCATCCTGCATGAACCTAGGAAAGACAGCGTTTCTATTTTCCTTCTGCTTTTCCCTCTCATAGATCCTAGACATTGTTTGCATCCATCATTGTGCGCGATTCTTTCCAGCACGAAAGCTGGCACTGGCTTGGGATCCCAGGGAACGCGCGCAGGCAGGCAGGCAGGCAGGCGGGTATCTTCAGAGAACAGTTACTGATCGATCTGCCTGTATAGTCATGTCACCGGCAATGCTAGACATACGGAAGCTCAACGGGACGTTTACAGGCAAAGCTGAGGTGGGCTGTTTCAATTGGTAATTAGATGAGGCGGGCCCCACCCTGAAAATCAGGGGGGGAGAGATTAGTGAGGGGAGAAGAGTTGGTCTGTAAATTCTAGTAAAAGAAACCCGTATGTCTAGCATTTTTGGTCATGTCACGGCAGAGCTTCTTCCCAAGCCGTGCGAAACGTCTGATGGATGCACCGATCGATCGGGAGGGTTTAATTGGCGCGCGTACGTTGTCGAGAGGATTGAAGCGACGGCGGTCAAAAAACTGCTACTCCGATTCAGATAGATAGCCCGGTCTTCAAGCAAGCAAGCAGGGCACTTGAATGCTAGCTGTAGCTTCGTTCTTGAATCCTTCTCGCATCACAATGGTGGCGTCGCTTCCGAGATTGGACGTGTGCATGGCACCTCCGGGTCAGAAGAAGATGCCTCTGCCTGCCTGCTTGGATCTCCTCCTGCACTGCATACACACATATGCATCCATAGGGTTCGGTTCTCGATCGTATACGCAGGTCATAAATCGTGGCAGCTTTTTGTTGCAGTGGTTTCACGTTAGATTAATTTTTGGTACTTCTGTTTTGCGGTGGAGCAGGGCTCCTGGACGCCGGGCTGCTGGCCGGAGGAGGCGCGCCGACGCCAATGGCGACGGTAGTGACCGTGGCCGCCGGGCGGCCGGGCGCCCCCGTGCAATGCTACAGCGTGCCGGCGATGGTGCGCATGGACGTGAAGGCGCTGTTCGGCCCGGCGGCCGTGATGCTCGGGCAGACCGGCGAGGCAATCCCCGTCGACGGGGCCGGGGTCACCGCCGAGCCCCTCCAGAACGGCGCCTGCTACTACGTCCTGGTACGTGCCACTCATTCTCTCTGTCTACGTGCCCTCGCCTTCACTAGCCAAATTAATTGACCAACCACTAATTAATTGTACCATTACCGCTTACATTTTAATTGATCTCTACACCTGCTGTTTTTACACTTTTTTTCGTGTGCAGATGTGAGACTCGCTGAAGATCGATCGCCGATGCCTGTGTACGTCTTGGGTCAAGGGCGCCGCGCGGGAGAATTTGGGCAAGGCGAATTATAGTTATCTCTACCTAGTTGCTACAAGGAAAAAAAGTCCTTATATATAGCTAGCTGCTAGTATATTTTGCTTTGGTCAGTATGTGGATCTACTATAGCTTCTAATCGAGCGTCTTGTGTTACTCTTATTTTAGTGAGGATATCTTCTAACATGGACAATAGTGTTGGCTTAATTTCCTGTTGCAATAAGCTGCCCCATGTTGCTAGTACTATTCAGTGGTGGTATTAAGATTTAAGCATCCTCTTATATTTTTAAAAAAATATTTAAGGTTGGCTAACATGCATGTATGAGATGAGATGAACTTTGATGAGAGGCATGAGAAATTATTAAGTGTATGTTTGGTTGGTGTACTTAAGGTTGCCACTGTTTGTCATAGTGTTTGGTGTTTAGCTAGTCATTTTTTGTCTCATGAAATAATTAACATTGATGAGAGCACATTCATTTTTTGTCTCTCTCCTCCATATAGGCAAAAATGACATGTAAGCATGCATATATCCTTTGTTATACTTTCCCCAACATAGCCCCCTTCTCATGTATAGCAATGTAGCGCGAAGAGGGTTGATGCCCCCTCCCTCTCATAGAAGCAACTCATCGACGATTTCTTGTTGGGCGTGAGATAGTTCATTGAGGTGGTCATGCTGCTCACGCACACGTGCAACCCGGTCCCCATCGATCGGCTCTGAATCACTGTTGAGTCGCTCTAGAACAATATCCATTTCTCATTTCATTTAACTTAAATTCCAGATCGTCCTAATATATGTTCACATACTCTGTTCTTTTTTTCTGTTATGTGTGTACAAGTGAGTGACCCATTGATGATCGATCAACAATGTTGCATAGACGTTGAGTGAAGGGTGATGCGTGAGAAAATTAGGCATTTCCATGAAATTTGGTCAAATAAATCCATGAGGATCTCTTCTAACATGAACATTAGTGTTGGCTTGATTTCATGTTGCAATAAGTCGCCCCAGGTTACTACTACTCAGTGGTGGTATTAAGATTTAAGCATCCTCTTATTGTTAAAAGAAGATTTAAAGTTGGCTAACATGCATGTATGAGATGAGATGAACTTTGATGAGAGGCATGAGAAATTATTAAGTGTATGTTTGGCTCGTGTACTTAAGGTTGCCACTATTTGTCAGAGTGTTTAGTTTTTAGCTAGAAATGCCTGAGAGGTTAGGTGATCATCATAGAATTAAAAGGCTCTTTTATTTGGTGTAAGGTAGGATGAATGCATGCCTACACTATAAGTAGCGCAAAGTACTAGCAAGTAAGGGCATCTCCAACGCGGACCCTCAAACCGCCCGCATACATCTGAACCGGCGGTCTGGACGTGTTCTGCCATCCAACGCGGTCCTATATCAGTCTGTTCGGCAGCCCAGCCGCACTTTGTCCCGCAAACCCAGGACAAATGGGGGAGGGGGGGGGGGTGCTTTGCGGGCGTCCGGACGCTGCCACGCCCGCTCCTGAATGCCCTGGCCCATCCAAAACCCTTCTCTCTCACCTGCGTGCGTACCCACCTGGCGGCAGCTGCCCGCATTCATACTGCTGTAGAGAGGCCGCTCCGCAAGACGCACACCCAGAGCGGACGTGACCTCTCATTGGCGCCGGCATGAAGAGTCGCATCGGTCGAGAGAGTTGCCTGCGCCACGTCCCCGGTGTCCGGGACTGTTCAATGTCGGAGTGACGTTTGTTGTACGGGACGGGACAAATATCTACCATGCCCATTCAATGCCTGTCCGTCCGTATGCCTCCATTAAGTAGGCTTGTTGGCCGACGGACCAACTCTGGCGCTTGATACGTGCATTTTGCATCATGTTTTCTACTATTATTTCTATTGTTTTAAACTTATATTTCACTGTTTAATGCCATTATAATGCCTTTTCTCTCTTAAATTGCAAGTTACATCAAAAGAGGGAGATTGCCGGCGGCTAGAATTTTGAAACTTAAAAGAGGTACAATAGAGATAACTATTCTCCAGAGCTCCAAATAACCTGAAAATGTGAAGTCATTTGCCCCTGGGGCGCACCATATGAGCTTGTGGGGCCCACAGAGGTCCACCGATGTCCATCTTCCGCCATATGAAGTCATTTCCTCTAGAAAAAAAATTCAAGAGAAGACTTTCAGGACGGAGCGCCGCCATCTTGAGGCGGGACCAGGACAAGAGCATTTTTGCTCTCTGACAGAGCGATTTCGTCGGGGATACTTCCCTCCAGGATGGGGAAATCGAAGCTATCGTCATCACTAATGTTCCTCTCATCATGGGAGAACTCATCTCCATCAACATCTCACCAGCACCATCTCCTCTCCAAACCTAGTTCATCTCTTGTATCCAACCGTTGTCCCAAACCTGAAATTGGTACCTGTGGGTTACTAGTAGTGTTGATTATATCTTGTAGTTGATGCTAGTTGATTTACTTGGAGGAATATTATATGTTCATATTGTTAATTATATATTATTCTCCTCTGATCATGAACATGAATATGATTTGTGAGTAGTTCCATTAGTTCTTGAGGACATGGGAGAAATCTTGTTATAAGTAATCAAGTGAAGTCGTTGGTTTTTGTTCAATGTTTTGATGATGTGTTGTGTTGTTCTTCCTTTAGTGTTGTCGTGTGAACCTCGACTACAGGACACATTGCCATGTTTGTGTTGGAAAAGTTGCATGGAAAACAAAAAAAAATCTATGCACACGCAATGATCTATCCACGGAGATGCATAGCAACGAGAGGAAGAGTGTGTCTACGTACCCTCGTAGACCGTAAGCGGAAGCGTTTTACAACGCGGTTGATGTAGTCGAACTTCTTCACGCTTCAACCAATCAAGTACCGAACGGACGACACCTCCGCGTTCTGCACAAGTTCAGCTCGGTCACGTCCATCGCCTTCTTGATCCAGCAAGACGTGAGTTCCGTCAGCACGATGGCGTGGTGACGGTGATGGTGAAGTGATATCCGCAGGGCTTTGCCTAAGCAGTACGAAAATATGACCTGGGGTGTAAACGGTGGAAGGGGGCGCTGCACACGGCTAGGCAATTGTCTGTTGTGTGCTGGGTGCCCCCCTCCCACATATATATAGGTGGGAGGGAGGGAGGAGCAGCCAAAGGAGGCCCCAAGTAGGAGGAATCCTACTGGGGGTCCCTCCCAAGCCGTGCCCCCCCTTCCTTATTTGTAGTGCGGGGAAAGGCATGGGAGGGTGGCGCTCCCCCCTTTCCTTTCTCCCATGAGAGGGAAAGGCAGGAGGGGCTGCTACGTCTTGAGCTTGCGTTGGTTTTCCTCGAATAGAAGAGGGTGATGCAGCATAGTAGCGTAAGTATTTCCCTCAGTTTTTGAAAACCAAGGTATCAATCCAGTAGGACGCTCCTCAACAAGTCCCACAAACCTACACAAACAAACAAAGAACTCGCAACCAACGCGATAAAGGGGTTGTCAATCCCTTCACAGCCACTTGCGGAAGTGAGATCTGATAGAGATAATATGATAAGATAAATATATTTTTGGTATTTTATAATATAGATGCAGAAAATAAAGATGCAAATAAAAGTAGATTGGAAACAAATATGATAAGAGATAGACTCGGGGGCCATAGGTTTTACTAGAGGCTTCTCTCGAGAGCATAAGTTTTACGGTGGGTGAACAAATTACTGTCAAGCAATTGATAGAAAAGCGAATAATTATGACGTTATCTAGGCATGATCATGTATATAGGCATCACATCCGCAACAAGTAGACCGACTCCTGCCTGCATCTACTACTATTACTCCACACATCGACCGCTATCCAGCATGCATCTAGAGTATTAAGTTCATAAGAACAGAGTAACGCATTAAGCAAGATGACATGATGTAGAGGGATAAACTCAAGCAATATGATATAAACCCCATCTTGTTATCCTCGATGGCAACAATACAATAGGTGTCTTGCAACCCTTTCTGTCACTGGGTAAGAACACCGCAAGATTGAACGCAAAGCTAAGCACTTCTCCCATGGCAAGAAAGATCAATCTAGTAGGCCAAACCAAACAGATAATTCGAAGAGACTTGCAAAGATAACTCAATCATATAAAAGAATTCAGAGAAGATTCAATTAATATCCATAGATAAATCTGATCATAAACCCACAATTCATCGGATCTTGACAAACACACCGCAAAAAGAGATTACATCGAATAGTTCTTCACAAGAGAGGGGAAGAACATTGTATTGATATCCAAAAAGAGAGAAGAAGCCATCTAGCTAATAACTATGGACCCATAGGTCTGATGTAAACTACTCACAACTCATTGGAGGGGCAAGGATGTTGATGTAGAAGCCCTCCGTGGTGGATCCCCCCTCCGGCAGAACGCCGCCGACGACTCCAAGATGGGATCTCACGGATACAGAAGGTTACGGTGGCGGAAATATTTCTTCAGGTGGCTCCTGGATGTTTTCGGGGTACGTAGACTTATATAGGAGGAAGAAGTACGTCGGTGGACGCCTGAGGGGCCCATGAGATAGGGGGGCGCGCCCTACAAGGGGGGGCCCCTCCTATCTCGTGGAGGCTCCGGTTGTTTCTTGACTTGCACTCCACGTCCTCTGGATCACGTTCGTTCCAAAAATCACGCTCCCGAAGGTTTCATTCCGTTTGGACTCCGTTTGATATTCCTTTTCTTCGAAATACTGAAATAGGCAAAAAAACAACAATACGGGCTGGGCCTCCGGTTAGTAGGTTAGTCCCAAAAATGATAATAATGTATAAAATAAAGCCCATAAACATCCAAAACAGGTAATATAATAGCATGGAACAATCAAAAATTATAGATACGTTGGAGACGTATCAAGCATCCCCAAGCTTAATTCCTGCTCGTCCTCGAGTAGGTAAATGATAAAAAAAAGAAATTTTTGATGTGGAATGCTACCTAGCATAATTCTCAATGTAATTTTCTTTATTGTGGCATGAATGTTCAGATCCAAAAGATTCAAGATAAAAGTTCATATTGACATAAGAAATAGTAATACTTCAAGCATACTAAGCAAAGTAATCATGTCTTCTCAAAATAACATGGCCAAAGAAACTTATCCCTACAAAATCATATAGTCTGGCTATTGCTCTATCTCCATCACACAAAGTATTTAATCATGCACAACCTCGATGACAAGCCAAGCAATTGTTTCATACTTTAATAATCTCAAACTCTTTCAACTTTCCTGCAATACATGAGCGTGAGCCATGGACATAACACTATATGTGGAATAGAATGGTGGTTGTGGAGAAGACAAAAACGGAGAAGATAGTCTCACATCAACTAGGCGTATCAATGGGCTATGGAGATGCCCATTAATAGATATCAATGTGAGTGAGTAGGAATTGCCATGCAACGGATGCACTAGAGCTATAAATATATGGAAGCTCAACAAAAGAAAACTAGTGGGTGTGCATGGCATTTTGAGGAAGCCCATCATTGGAATATACAAGCCAAGTTCTATAATGAAAAATTCCCACTAGTATATGAAAGTCACAACATATGAGACTCTCTATCATGAAGATAATGGTGCTATTTTGAAGCACAAGTGTGGAAAAAGAGATAGTAGCATTGTCCCTTCTCTCTTTTTCTCTCATTTTATTTTTTTATTTTTTTATTTTTTTTTCTTTGGCCTTCCCTTTTTTTCTTTCTTTTTGGCCTTTCTTTTTTTTTCTTTTTTTTTCTTTTTGTAAAGTCCGAAGTCTCATCCCGACTTGTGGGGGAATCATAGTCTTCATCATCCTTTCCTCACTAGGACAATGCTCTAATAATGAAGATCATCACACTTTTATGGATTTACAACTCAAAGCTAGAACAAGGTATGACTCTATATGAATGCCTCCGACGGTGTACCGGGATATGCAATGAATCAAGAGTGACATGTATGAAAATTATGAAGGTGGCCTTGCCACAAATACAATGTCAACTAAATGATCATGCAAAGAGCAATATGACAAAAGTAATGCGTGTCATATGAACGGAACGGTGGAAAGTTGCATGGCAATATATCTCGGAATGGCTATGGAAATGCCACAATAGGTAGGTATGGTGGCTGTTTTGAGGAAGGTATATGGTGGGTGTATGGTACCGGCGAAAGTTGCAGGGTACAAGAGAGGCTAGCAATAATGGAAGGGTGAAAAGGGTGCGTATAATCCATGGACTCAACATTAGTCAAAAGAACTCATATACTTGTTGCAAAAATTTAGAAGTCATCAAAAACCAAAGCACTATGCGCATGCTCCTAGGGGGATAGATTGGTAGGAAAAGACCATCGCTCGTCCCCGACCGCCACTCATAAGGAAGACACTCAATAAATAAAATTGTGCTCCAACTTCATCACAAAGCGGTTCACCATACGTGCATGCTACGGGAATCACAAACTTCAACACAAGTATTCTTTTAAATTCATAATCACCCAACTAGCATGACTTTAATATCACTACCTCAATATCTCAAATCAATTATCAAGCATCAAATTGATCATAGCATCCAATTCACTTTCTATGATAGTTTTTATTATACCCAACTTGGATGCTCATCATTCTAGGACCAATTTATAACCATAGAAAATACCATTCTGTTCTAAGAGACTCTCAAAATAATATAAGTGAAGCATGAGAGACTAGCAATTTGTTCAAAATTAATCCACCACCGTGCTCTAAAAGATATAAGTGAAGCACTAGAGCAAAAACTATCAAGCTCAAAAGATATAAGTGAAGCACATAGAGTATTCTATCAAATCCTAAGCAAATAGGCTTCTCCCAAAAGGTGTGTTACAAAAAGGATGATTGTGGTAAACTAACAAGCAAAGACCAATATAATATACGACGCTCCAAGCAAAACACATATCATGTGGTAAATAAAAATATAGCTCCAAGTAAAGTTACCAATGAATGAAGACGATAGAGGGGATGCCTTCCCGGGGCGTCCCCAAGCTTAGGCTTTTGGATATCCTTGAATATATTGGGGTGTCTTGGGCATCCCCAAGCTTAGGCTCTTGCCACTCTTTATTCCATAGTCCATAAAAGCTTTACCCAAAACTTGGAAACTTCACAACACAAAACTCAACAGGAAATCTTATAAGCTCCGTTAGTGAAAGAAAACAAAACCACCACATAAGGTACTGTAATGAACTCATTCATTATTTATATTGGTGTTAAACCTACTGTATTCGAAGTTCTCTATGGTTCATAAACTATTTTACTAGCCATAGATGCATCAAAATAAGCAAACAACACATGATAAACAGAATCTGTCAAAAACAGAACAGTCTGTAGCAATCTGTAACTAACGCAAACTTCTGGAACCTCAAAAATCCTACCAAAATACGACGTCCTAAAAAATTTGTTTATTGAACAGCAGAAAATAGAATCAATGCAAAATCTCGTTCCTGTGATTTATTGAATGTTTTCTCGCGAGCGCAAAGTTTCTGTTTTTCAGCAGAATCAAATCAACTCATATCATAGGTTATCCTATAGGTTCTACTTGGCACAAACACTAATTAAAAGCTAAAAACACATCTAAACAGAAAGTAGAAACAAAATTTAACACTAAAAAGGAACAAAAACAAAAAATATAAAGAAAATTGGGTTGCCTCCCAACTAGCGCTATCGTTTAACGCCCCTAGCTAAGCATAAAAGCGAAGATAGATCTAACGAGTGCCATCTTTGGCACTTGACTCATAAGTAGCTCGCATGATAGATTCATAAGGTAATTTGACTTTCTTTCTTGGAAAGTGCTCCATGCCTTTTTAATTGGAAATCGGAATCTAATATTCCCTTCCTTCATATCAATAATCGCGCCAATCGTTCTAAGGAAAGGTCTACAAAGAATAATAGGGCAAGAAAGATTGTAATCTATGTCAAGAACGATAAAATCAACGGGCACCAAATTTCTATTTGCAACAATAAGGACATCATTGATCCTTCCCATTGGATTTTTAATGGTGGAATGCGCAAGGTGCAAATTTAAAGAGCAATCATCAAGATCATGGAAACCTAGAATATCACATAAAGTTTTCGGAATCGTGGAAACACTAGCACTCAAATCACACAAAGCAAAACACTCATAATCTTTAATTTTAATCTTTATAGTAGGTTCCTGTTGGGTAACGTAGTAATTTCAAAAAAAAAATTCTATGCACACGCAAGATCATGGTGATGCATAGCAACGAGAGGGGAGAGTGTAATCTACATACCCTTGTAGACCGAAAGCGGAAGCGTTAGAACAACGCGGATGATGTAGTCGTACGTCTTCACGGCCCGACCGATCAAGCACCGAAACTACGACACCTCTGAGTTCTAGCACACGTTCAGCTCGATGACATCCCTCGAACTCTGATCCAGCCGAGTGTCGAGGGAGAGTTCTGTCAGCACGACGGCGTGGTGACGATCTTGATGTTCTACCGTCGCAGGGCTTCACCTAAGCACCGCTACAATATTATCGAGGAGGACTATGGTGGAGGGGGGCACCACACACGGCTAATAGATCTCAAGGATCAATTGTTGTTGTGTCTTTGGGATGCCCCCCTGCCCCCATATATATAGGAGCAAGGGGGGAGGCGGCCGGCCTATGGAGGAGGCGCACCAAGGGGGGAGTCCTACTCCCACCGGGAGTAGGACTCCTCCTTTCCTTGTTGGAGAAGAAAAGAGAAGGAGAGGGAGAAGGAAAAGGGGGCTGCCCCCCTTGTCCACTTCGGACCAGAGGGGGGGCGCAGGGCTCCTTCCTTTTGGCCTCTTTCCTCTATTCCCGTATGGCCCAATAAGGCCCATATACTCCCCGGCGAATTCCCGTAACTCTCCGGTACTCCGAAAAATACCCGAATCACTCGGAACCTTTCCGAAGTCCGAATATAGTCGTCCAATATATCGATCTTTACATCTCGACCATTTCAAGACTCCTCGTCATGTCCCCGATCTCATCCGGGACTCCGAACTCCTTCGGTACGTCAAAACTCATAAACTCATAATATAACTGTCATCGAAACCTTAAGCGTGCGGACCCTACGGGTTCGAGAACAATGTAGACATGACCTAGAACTATTCTCGGTCAATAACCAATAGCGGAACCTGGATTCTCATATTGGCTCCTACATATTCTGCAAAGATCTTTATCGGTCAAACCGCATAACAACATACGTTGTTCCCTTTGTCATCGGTATGTTACTTGCCCGAGATTCGATCGTCGGTATCCAATACCTAGTTCAATCTCGTTATTGGCAAGTCTCTTTACTCGTTACGGAATGCATCATTCCGTAACTAACTCATTAGCTACATTGCTTGCAAGGCTTATAGTGATGTGCATTACCGAGAGGGCCCAGAGATACCTCTCCGACAATCGGAGTGACAAAACCTAATCTCGAAATACGGCAACCCAACATGTACCTTTGGAGACACCTGTAGTACTCCTTTATAATCAACCAGTTACGTTGTGACGTTTGGTAGCACCCAAAGTGTTCCTCCGGTAAACGGGAGTTGCATAATCTCATAGTTACAGGAACATGTATAAGTCATGAAGAAAGCAACAACAACATACTAAACGATCAAGTGCTAAGCTAGCGGAATGGGTCAAGTCAATCACATCATTCTCCTAATGATGTGATACCGTTAATCAAATGACAACTCTTTTGTCCATGGTTAGGAAACATAACCATCTTTGATAAACGAGCTAGTCAAGTAGAGGCATACTAGTGACACTATGTTTGTCTATGTATTCACACATGTATTATGTTTCCGGTTAATACAATTCTAGCATGAATAATAAACATTTATCATGATATAAGGAAATAAATAATAACTTTATTATTGCCTCTAGGGCATATTTCCTTCAGTCTCCCACTTGCACTAGAGTCAATAATCTAGTTCACGTCATCATGTGATTTAACACCAATATTCACATTTGTATGTGATTAATACCCATAGTTCACATCGTCATGTGATCAACACCCAAAGGGTTTACTAGAGTCAATAATCTAGTTCACATCGCTATGTGATTAACACCCAAAGAGTACTAAGGTATGATCATGTTTTGCTCGTGAGAGAAGTTTAGTCTACGGGTCTGTCACATTCAGAGCCGTATGTATTTTGCAAATATTCTATGTCTACAATGCTCTGCATGGAGCTACTCTAGCTAATTGCTCCCACTTTCAATATGTATCCAGATTGAGACTTAGAGTCATCTGGGTCGGTGTAAAAGCTTGCACCGTTGTAACTTTTTACGACAGGCTCCTTTATCACCTCCATTATCAAGAAGTATTTCCTTGGTCCTCACTAAGGATATTCTTGACCGCTTCCAGTGATCTACTATTAGATCAAAACTGTATTCCTTTGCCAAACACAGAGCAAGGTATACAATAGGTCTGGTTCACAGCATATCATACTTTTATAGAACCTATGACTGATGCATAGGGAATGACTTTCATTCTCTTTCTATTTTCTGCCGTGGTCGGGTCTTGAGTCTTACTCAATTTCACACCTTTGTAACACAGGCAGGAACTCTTTCTTTGACTGTTCCATTTTGAACTATTTCAAAATCTTGACAAGGTATGTACTTATTGAAAAACTTATCAAGCGTCTTGATCTATCTCAATAGATCTTGATGCTCAATATGTAAGAAGCTTCACCGAGGTCTTTCATTGAAAAACCTTTTATTCAAGTATCCTTTTATGCTATCCAGAAATTCTATATCATTTCCAATCAACAATATGTCTTGCACATATAATATCAAAAATGCTACAGAGCTCCCACTCACTTTCTTGTAAATACAGGCCTTTCCAAAAGTCTGTATAAAACCATATGCTTTGATCAACTCATCAAAGCGTATATTCCAACTCCGAGATGCTTGCACCAGTCCATTGATGGATCGTTGGAGCTTGCACATTTTGTTAGTACCTTTAGGATTAACAAAACCTTCTGGTTGCATCATATACAACTCTTCTTTAATAAATCCATTAAAGAATGTAGTTTTTGACATCCATTTGCCAGATTCCATAACATGTGACAATTGCTAACATGATTCGGACAGACTTAACATCGCTACAGTTGAGAAAATCTCATTGTAGTCAACACCTTGAACTTGTCGAAAACCTTTTTGTGACAAGTCGAGCTTTGTAGATAGTAACACTACTATCAGTGTCCATCTTCCTCTTGAAGATCCATTTATTTAACATGGCTTGCTGATCATCGAGAAAGTCAATCAAAGTCCATACTTTGTTCTCATACATGGATCCTATCTCAGATTTCATGGCCTCAAGCCATTTCGCGGAATCTGGGCTCATCATCGCTTCCTCATAGTTCGTAGGTTCACCATGGTCTAGTAACATGACTTCTAGAACGGGATTACCGTACCACTTTGGTGCGGATCTTATTCTGGAAGACCTACGAGGTTCAGTAGAAACTTGATCTGAAGTTTCATGATCAATATCATTAACTTGCTCACTAATTGGAGTAGGAATCACTAGAACTGATTTCTGTGATGAACTACTTTCCAATAAGGGAGAAGGTACAATTACCTCATCAAGTTCTACTTTCCTCCCACTCACTTCTTTCGAGAGAAACTTCTTCTCTAGGAAGGATCCATCTTAGCAACGAATAACGTGCCTCCGGATCTGTGATAGAAGGTGTACCCAATAGTTACCTTTGGGTATTCTATGAAGACGCACTTCTCCAATTTGGGTTCGAGCTTATCAGGTTGAAACTTTTTCACATAAGCATCACAACCCCAAACTTTAAGAAATGACAACTTTGGTTTCTTGCCAAACCACAGTTCATAAGGCGTCGTCTCAACGGATTTCGATGGTGCCCTATTTAAAGTGAATGCAATTGTCTCTAATGCATAATCCCAAAACGATAGTTGTAAACCGATAAGAGATATCATAGATTGCACTATATCCAATAAAGCACGGTTATGACTTCGGACACACCATTAAGCTGTGGTGTTCCAGGTGGCATGAGTTTGTGAAACTATTCCACATTGTTTTAATTGAAGACCAAACTCGTAACTCAAATATTCTCCTCCACGATCAGATCGTAGAAACTTTATTTTCTTGTTACGATGATTCTCCACTTCACTCTGAAATTCTTTGAACTTTTCAAATGTTTCAGACTTGTGTTTCACTAAGAATATATACTCATATCTGCTCAAATCATCTCGTGAAGGTCAGAAAATAACGATACCCGCCACGAGCATCAATACTCATTGGACCGCATACATCAGTATGTATTATTTCCAATAAGTCACTAGCTCGTTCCATTGTTCTGGAGAACGGAGTTTTAGTCATCTTGCCCATAAGGCATGGTTTGCAAGCATCAAATGATTCATAACCAAGTGATTCCAAAAATCCATCTTTATGGAGTTTCTTCATGCGCTTTACACCGATATGACCCAAACGGCAGTGCCACAAATAAGTTGCACTATCATTATCAACTTTGCATCTTTTGGCATCAATATTATGATTATGTGTATCACTACGATCGAGATCCAACAAACTATTTTCATTGGGTGTATGACCATTGAAGGGTTTATTCATGTAAACAGAATAACAATTATTTTTTGACTTTAAATGAATAACCGTATTGCAATAAACATGATCAAATTATATTCTTGCTCAACGCAAATGCCAAATAACATTTATTTAGGTTTAACACTAATCCTGAAAGTATAGGGAGTGTGCGATGATGATCATATCAATCTTGGAACCACTTCCAACACACATCGTCACTTCAGCCTCAACTAGTCTCTGTTTATTCTGTAACTCCTGTTTCGAGTTACTAATATTTAGCAACCGAACAAGTATCAAATACTCAGGGGTTACTATAAACACTAGTAAGGTACACATCAATAACCTGTATATCAAATATACCCTTGTTCACGTTGCCATCCTTCTTA
This sequence comes from Triticum dicoccoides, assembly GCF_002162155.2. Classification (NCBI taxonomy): domain Eukaryota; kingdom Viridiplantae; phylum Streptophyta; class Magnoliopsida; order Poales; family Poaceae; genus Triticum; species Triticum dicoccoides. Next base: position 671,923,367 of record NC_041381.1, read on the forward strand.
TCCACCAAATATTCAGGGCATTTCCACTTCTAGTGACCATTTCCTTTGTAGTATAATCATTCAGTTTCAGGCTTTGGTCCAGCTTTGGGCTTCTTCGCGGGAGTGACAACTTGCTTGTCATTCTACTTGAAGTTTCCCTTTCTTTCCCTTTGCCCTTTTCTTGAAACTAGTGATCTTGTCAACCATCAACACTTGATGCTCTTTCTTGATTTCTACCTTCGTCGATTTCAACATCACGAAGAGCTCGGGAATCGTTTTCCTCATCCCTTTCATACTGTAGTTCATCACAAAGTTCTACTAACTTGGTGATGGTGACTAGAGAACTCTGTCAATCACTATCTTATCTGGAAGATTAACTCCCACTTGATTCAAGCGATTGTAGTACCCAGACAATCTGAGCACATGCTCACTAGTTGAGCGATTCTCCTCCATCTTTTAGTCATAGAACTTGTTGGATACTTCATATCTCTCAACTCGGGTATTTGCTTGAAATATTAACTTCAACTCCTGGAACATCTCATATGGTCCATGACGTTCAAAACGTCTTTGAAGTCCCGATTCTAAGCCGTTAAGCATGGTGCACTAAACTATCAAGTAGTCATCTATTGAGCTAGCCAAACGTTCATAACATCTGCATGTGCTCCTGCAATAGGTCTGTCACCTAGTGGTGCATTAAGGACATAATTCTTCTGTGCAGCAATGAGGATAAACCTCAGATCACCGATCCAATCCACATCATTGCTACCAACATCTTTCAACACAATTTTCTCTAGGAACATATCAAGATAAACATATGAAAGCAACAATGCAAGCTATTGATCTACAACATAATTTGCAAAATACTACCAGGACTAAGTTCATGATAAATTTAAGTTCAATTAATCATATTACTTAAGAACTCCCACTTAGATAGACATCCCTCTAATCCTGTAAGTGATTACGTGATCCATATCAACTACACCATGTCCGATCGTCACGTGAGATGGAGTAGTTTCAATAGTGAACATCAGTATGTTGATCATATCTACTATATGATTCACGGTCGACCTTTCGGTCTCCGTGTTCCGAGGCCATATCTGTTATATGCTAGGCTCGTCAAGTTTAACCTGAGTATTCCGCGTGTGCAACTGTTTTGCACCCGTTGTATTTGAACGTAGAGCCTATCACACCCGATCATCACGTGGTGTCTCAGCACGAAGAACTTTCGCAATGGTGCATACTCAGGGAGAACACTTCTAGATAATTTAGTGAGAGATCATCTTAAAATGCTACCGTCAAACTAAGGAAAATAAGATGTATAAAAGATAAACATCACATGCAATCAATATAAGTGATATGATATGGCCATCATCATCTTGTGCTTGTGATCTCCATATCCAAAGTACTGTCATGATCTCTATCATTACCGGGCACGACACCATGATCTTCATCATCTTGATCTATATCAATGTGTCGTCACATGGTCGTCTCGCCAACTATTGCTCTTGCAACTATTGCTATTGTATAGCGATAAAGTAAAGCAATTATTTGGCACTTGCATCTTATGCAACAAAGAGACAACAATAGGGCTTCTGCCAGTTGTCGATAACTTCAATAAAACATGATCATCTCATACAACAACTTATATCTCATCACGTCTTGACCATATCACATCACAACATGCCCTGCAAAAACAAGTTAGGTGTCCTCTACTTTGTTGTTGCAAATTTTACGTGGCTGCTACGGGCTGAGCAAGAACCGTTCTTACCTACGCATCAAAACCACAACGATAGTTCGTCAAGTTAGTGCTGTTTTAAGCTTCTGAAGGACCGGGTGTAGCCACACTCGGTTCAACTAAAGTTGGAGAAACAGACACCCGCTAGTCACATGTGTGCGAAGCACGGCGGTAAAACCAGTCTCGCGTAAGTGTACGCATAATGTCGGTCCGGGCCGCTTCATCCAACAATACCGCTGAACCAAAGTATGACATGCTGGTAAGCAGTATGACTGGTATCGCCCACAACTCACTTGTGTTCTACTCATGCAAATAACATCAACGCATAAAACCTAGGCTCGGATGCCACTGTTGGGTAACGTAGTAATTTCAAAAAAAAATCCTACGCACACGCAAGATCACGGTGATGCATAGCAACGAGAGGGGAGAGTGTAATCTACATACCCTTGTAGACCGAAAGCAGAAGCGTTAGAACAACGCGGTTGATGTAGTCGTACGTCTTCACGGCCCGACCGATCAAGCACCGAAACTACGGCACCTCCGAGTTCTAGCACACGTTTAGCTCGATGACGTCCCTCGAACTCCGATCCAGCCGAGTGTCGAGGGAGAGTTCCGTCAGCACGACGGTGTGGTGACGATCTTGATGTTCTACCGTCACAGGGCTTCGCCTAAGCACCGCTACAATATTATCGAGGAGGACTATGGTGGAGGGGGGCACCGCACACGGCTAATAGATCTCAAGGATCAATTGTTGTTGTGTCTTTGGGGTGCCCCCTGCCCCCATATATATAGGAGCAAGGGGGGAGGCGGCTGGCCTATGGAGGAGGCGCACCAAGGGGGGAGTCCTACTCCCACCGGGAGTAGGACTCCTCCATTCCTTGTTGGAGAAGAAAAGAGGAGGAGAGGGAGAAGGAAAAGGGGGCTACCCCCCTTGTCCAATTCGGACCAAAGGGGGGGGGGCGCAGGCCTCCTTCCTTTTGGCCTCTTTCCTCTATTCCCGTATGGCCCAATGAGGGAGTCCTGGACTAGGGGGTGTCTGGATAGCCGAACTATCATCATCGGCCGGACTCCAAGACTATGAAGATACAAGATTGAAGACTTCGTCCCATGTCCGGGTGGGACTTTCCTTGGCGTGGAAGGCGAGCTTGGCGATACGGATATGTAGATCTCGTACCAATGTAACCGACTCTGTGTAACCCTAGCCCTCTCCGGTGTCTATATAAACCGGATGGCTTTAGTCCGTAGGACGAACAACAATCATACCATAGGCTAGCTTCTAGGGTTTAGCCTCCTTGATCTCGTGGTAGATCTACTCTTGTAACACACATCATCAATATTAATCAAGCAGGACGTAGGGTTTTACCTCCATCAAGAGGGCCCGAACCTGGGTAAAACATCGTGTCCCATGTCTCCTGTTACCATCCGCCTAGACGCACAGTTCGGGACCCCAAACCCGAGATCCGCCGGTTTTGACACCGACATTGGTGCTTTCATTGAGAGTTCCTCTGTGTCGTCGCCGATAGGCTCGATGGCTTCTTTGATCATCAACAACGACACAGTCCAGGGTGAGACCTTCCTCCCCGGACAGATCTTCGTATTCGGCGGCTTTGCACTGCGGGTCAATTCACTTGGCCATCTGGAGCAGATCGAAAGCTACGCCCCTGGCCGTCAGGTCAGATTTGGAAGTTTGAACTTCACGGCTGACATCCGCGGGGACTTGATCTTCGATGGATTCGAGCCACAGCCAAGCGCGCCGCACTGTCACGACAGGCATGATTTAGCTCTGCAGCCGGATAGAACCGTGGAGGCCGCACTTGAGCTCGCTCCGATCTTCAATTCGGGGCCGGCTGCGCAGATCAAGGACGGATGGCTAGACACCGCCTCGGGGGCTGCAACCTCTACGGCGATAGAGCCGAACACTGACCTTGTCCCTCATGAAGCTTGTGACTCCGAGGTGCCAGACTCCTTGCCGGACTCTGAACCTCCCGCGCCCCCTTCAATCGAATCTGGTTGGGCGCCGGTCATGGATTTCACCGCGGGGGACATCTTTCAACACTCACCTTTCGGCGACATCTTGAGTTCGCTAAAGTATCTCTCGCTATCAGGAGAGCCCTAGCCGGACTGCGGTCAGGACGGTTGGGATGCGGACGACGAAGAAATTCAAATCCCACCCACCCCCACTTAGTAGGCACTATCGACGATCTAACCGACATGCTAGACTTCGACTCTGAAGACATCGACAGTATGGATGACGATGTCGGAGACGACCAAGAACCAGCGCCTATCAGGCACTTGAAAGCCACCCCAACTCACAACGTATACATGGTGGATACACCAAAAGGAAGCGACAATGAGGAACAACGGGACATGGCGAAGGACAACTCCACCACAAACAACCAAAACGGCGACGTAAGCGCCGCCCAAAGTCCCGCCTCGATAAAAACGTCACCCATACAGACCCGGCCCTAGAGCAGGGTGAAGCAGTGGACGGCGAGCACGCAACCAAGCAATCATCCGAACACGGTGAACTAGACAAGCAACCCATCCCCGGTGAAAACAAGAGCCTAGACGATCTCATGCCGAACACATCACCAGAGCATAAGAACCTTCATAAAAGGCTCGTCGCTACTGCAAGAAGTTTGAAGAAGCAAAAGCGGAAGCTCAAAATAGCAGAGGATGCACTCAGAATGAGAAGGAGCAAAGTACTCAATACCGCAGATAAATATGACGCTAGTCGCCAGGCAAAAAGTTTCCCGAAGCGCAAGTTGTTGCCCGAATTCGACGAGGAGGCCTTAGAGCCCCCGCAGTCAAAAAAGAAAGAGGCCGCTTGGCCGGATAGACGACCAGATGACAGGCTAAGAACAGCAAGGGGCTCCGCACACAAGCTGGCACACGATCCTCAGAAAAAGGATGACCCGGTCAGGTCCATCTATGGGCCAAAAAAGAAGACTCCAAGAAGCAACACAACCCGCCGAGCGTTTGAAGACAACGGCACACCTAAATACAGGGGCGCCGCACACCCACTATGTTTCACCGATGAGGTACTGGACCATGAATTTCCAGCGGGATTCAAACCCGTAAACATAGAGGCATATGACGGAACAACAGACCCCGGAGTCTGGATTGAGGATTATATCCTACACATACATATGGCTAGAGGAGACGATCGCCATGCCATAAAATACCTACCCCTCAAGCTCAAAGGGCCAGCTCGGCATTGGCTCAAAAGCCTCCCAGAAAATACCATTGGAAGTTGGGAAGAGCTCGAGGATGCGTTTCGAGCAAATTTTCAAGGGACCTATGTCCGCCCTCCGGATGCAGACAATTTAAGTCACATAACTCAACAGCCCGGAGAGTCAGCACGCAAATTCTGAAACAGGTTCCTCACCAAAAAGAACCAAATAGTCGATTGTCTGGACGCCGAAGCCTTAGCAGCCTTTAAGCACAACGTCCGAGACGAATGGCTCGCCAGACACCTCGGCCAGGAAAAACCAAGAACAATGGCCGCACTAACAAGCCTCATGACCCGCTTTTGCACAGGAGAGGACAGCTGGCTGGCTAGATGTAGCACCAGCGACCCGAGTACATCCGAAGTCAAGGATGGAAATGGAAAATCATGACGCAGAAAAGATCAGCGCCGGAATAAGGAAACTGGCCCAAAAAGCATGGCGGTCAACACCGGATTTAAAAGCTCTCGGCCGAATAACAAAACACTGCCCCCAAAGGACAACAGCGACGAGCTATCCAACCTAAACAAAATTCTGGATAGGCTATGTCAAATACATAGCACCTCCGGGAGGCCTGCAAACCATACCCACAGAGACTGTTGGGTCTTCAAACAGTCCGGCCGACTTAACACCGAACGCAAGGGGCTCGACACGCCAATCGAAGACGACGACAAACCCCACAAGCAGAACGCCGGAAAACAGAAGACTTTCCCACTAGAAGTCAAAACAGTGAACTCACTTCATGTGATAACACGAAAACACAGTGCGGCACCTACCATACCAGGACACCATCCGCAGAATGGGGATAGACCCTACCAAAATTCACTGTAGCAGCACTTCCTTTAAAGGAGTGACGCCAGGCCTTTAATCCGATGGAACAAGCTCTGCACCACTAGAGGCTGTGTCCGGTTCATCCGACAACCTCCGTCGCGAAAAGCTCACTCTCCATACCGCCCCATTTCACAGTGGCCCTCAAGCACTAGTGGGACGCGAAGCCTTCGCCCGCTTTAACACAATAACGCATTACGCGTCTCTTACGCTTAAAATGCCCGGTCCACGCGGCATAATCTTATTAAGAGTAACTCCGAGTGTTCCTCAACCACGGAGGACGTGAGGCCGCCTTGACAGCCACACACTAATCCGACCTTGCAGGTCAAAGCCCCTAGAAACAGGTCATTCAGACCTCGGACACGGTTAGGCGAGTCCGGCGTAAATAAACAAGGGGCTTCCCAGCCGCATACCCCTTTACAAGGGGCTGCGCGTTTAAACAATGAGAGCCAATAAAGCTCAACTTTATTCATCTTCCAAATTATACTTTATTTTAAATACAACCTTTGCACGATATTTTTTCCAAACTAAGTCCTTCTCTTTTACAGATGAAGCACGTGCTACACCCGTCCAGGATACAGCACAACGGAGACACAGGCGCAGACGTGCAGCAGGGACCCGTTGCAAGGATTCTTTTCAGATTAAGACCCTGCGTAAACCTTTCTTACTGTCTCTTGTTGATACACATCCCCCGGTTTTCTACCATAACCGAGGCGGAGGCTGGCGTTTTGGCATCGGCCGCGTCAGAAGTTCCCGCTTGTACCTGGACACTAGGGGCTTAGGGCATTGTTCTGCCCGGTATCATAAAGACCGAACACCTCAGGGAGTGTTCTCGAGTTAGGCCTTATATGCATCAGCTTCGAATCATGTCTTTGGTCAAATGTTGGGTTTGCCCGGCTCCTGTGTTTTGCTTCCTTATGTTCCGCTCCATCGGCTAACGCGGCACTAGGAGAACTACTGCGATTGTGCCCCGGTTCGGTCGGGCGAGCACCTCAGTAGAGAAAGCCGAAAACTGACTGTCATGATATAGCGAGAGACTTGTCAACCACTCGATCGACTATTGGAATGTTTAGAATTCCTCCGCTTTGACGAAGGACCGCTTCTCGGTCAGGCACATACGCGCCCCAAGTTTGGAGAGCGCGGTGCCTCTAGGGGCTATATAGTAGCCCCACCATCGAGCTCCTATGGCTAAGTGAAAGTGATAAAGCACTATAGTCCGGTTGCCTAGTTTGCTATGCTATCACCTCCTTCAAAGGAACAAGACGTTGGATTAAGTGTGAAAAAGCGCTTTTCTTTTTTTGCAAACATCCCTGCACCATGTGCATGGGGGCTGAAGCCAAAGACTGCACCTTTCAGGTTATTTATACATATACGGCCGCACAGGAGATAGTTCAATACTTGAACGCACAAGTATAAAAAGCTATTACATTATAAACATAATCTCACAAATCATACACGTCATTTGAACATGACATCTTTCGAGCACTGCGACTCTATTAAACGAGCGCCCTGCAGGACTTCCTCAAAATAGTGCTCGACGGGTAATCGTCTCTTGTCCGAACCCCGAGATGCAACAGCGGTGGCATTCATGTCCGCCTAGTATGTCTTCACACAGGCGAGACCCATCCGTGCACCTTCGATGCATGCCGACCGCTTCATCGCCTTGATATGCGGCACCGCCCCAAGGAATTGCTGCAACTAGCCAAAATAACTCTTCGGCTTGGGCCTTTCTGGCCACAGATGAGTGACCACATCCGTCATGGCAAGTCCGGACAATCTATTCAGCTCAGCCCACTCAGCCAGATGATCAGTCAATGGAAGTGAACGCTCCGGACTATGGAATTGAGACCAGTAAAGCTCTTCCATTTCGTGATCCTTCTGGCTTCGGAAGTGCACGACTGCGTCCGCCGCACTCGCCACCAAATCAAGATAAGGATTCTCCGCACCACACAACTGGCCCAGTTGAGCATACTTCGGATCCGTGAACTTCCTATGCAGAAGAAAGGGCTTCCCAGCCGCAATGTCTCTGGCTTGACGCAGTTCCTCCTTCATAGCCCGCATCTCACTCCAGGCATCCTTGACTTCGGCGTCGGCCTTCTTCAGGCCCTCTTGCTCCACTCGGCGTTCTTCTTCAAGAACCTCACAACGGTCGGTAGCACCTTTTAATTTCAAGGCCATTCCGGCCAACTCTTCCCTGCTTCGGCAGTGAGCAGCCTTTTCAGCTTTCAGCTCTTCTGCTACCTTCAAGGCAGCCGCGTCACTTATCCTGGCTTGCTCCTTAGCTCGAGCAAGCTCTGCTCGAAGATCTTCCACAGCAGCGGCGCCATCTGCATCAAGCATACATATTGTAAGGAACGGGCAACAGCTCCCTTACTAGGCAACCGCGGAGCAACCACCTACCTTGCGACTCGTTAAGTCGTTTATTGACCAGCGCGATGTCCTCATCCGCAACGTCAAGTTGCCTGTTCAGTTCGGCAACTCCACCAGTCCGGCTGGCCACCGAACGTTCCGCCAGCTGCATAGGAAAGGCGACATTCCATAACTGAGATTATGATCCTTGGCACACTATCGCTTTCGACAGCATACCAAGTCTCAGGGGCTACTATCTATACAGGGCGCACTTCATGTGCAAAACTGTCAAAAGGTATGTCATTTTTTGCGTACCTCAAACCCCGTCAGCAAGCTTCCGACGGCCTCATACAACCCGCTCTCGGCGGATGAGATCCTTTCAATCACCATACTCATTAATGTGCGGTGATCTTCCGAGATAGACGCCCTCTCGAGCATATCCTGCAGCTCCACCGGCCGTACCCCAATGGGTGCCGGACTCTCCGGCCCCGCCGGACTCGGGGAGACCCTCCGTGACGACACCTCAGGGTTGTCCGCCCTGCCCGACGGGGTGACAGATGGAGGCGTCTCGCTTTCCATCATCTCCGGATGAAGGTCCCCCGAAGTTGAGCTCTGCTGAGATGGGCTGAGATCCGAACTACAAGGTGAAAACTTCAGATACCTTTGGAAATAATATAGGGGCGTTCCCCATTACAAAATTTCCCCTTTTTTACTTACGACTCGTTGGAGGGCTGATTCCTATGGGGAGACTGTGCGGCTGGGGCCCTTCCCGGCACAGGACCTTCCGATGAAGATTTCTTTCCCCGCTTTGGGGCCTTGGCCTCCGGGTCTTCGGAAGCAGTCCTCTTCGCCCCCTGGAAGGAGGGACTCTCGGTTCCCCCCTTACTGAAAGCCTCCTTGGCGGAGGTGGTAGTTTCCCTGTGCCCCCCTTCGCCCTCCTCCGAAGGCGCAAACTCCAACATTTTGACTAACACGGGATCCGGTGTGGTCTCAGGGAGGGGGGTCGGACACCGTATCAGTTTTGCTTGCGCTATCCACTCCTGTCCAAAGGATAGCTGGTTAAAAGGCAAACCCATGATAAATAAATGGACAATGTGTCCGGACACGGGGCTACTTACTTGAGTATCGGGGCGATTGCAGCTTAGGCCGGTGTCCTCGGTCAAGTCCGGACGCATCTCTTGCGATCCGAAGAACAGTTTGTACATCTCCGCGGGTGTCAAACCCATGAAGTGTTGGAGAGCTCGTGGCCCCTCCGGATTAAATTCCCACAGGTGGAGGGGGCGACGTTTGTAGGGCAGAAGGCGCCGAATCAGCATTACTTGCGCCACCACCACTAGATTAATCTCCCTTTCTTGGAGGTCTCGAATCCGGTCCTGCAACAGGGCTACGTCTTTGGATGGCCCCTAGCTAAGCCCCTTGTTGACCCATGACGTCAGCCGTTGTGGAGGGCCCGAGCGGAAGACGGGCGGCAGCTTCTGCCTACTGCCCCTTGGAGCGGTGATATAGAACCACTCCTGTTGCCACAAGCCGAGCTCCTCCTGAAAAGAGCCCTCGGGCCATGGAGCATCGACCCTCTTGCTTATGACCGCCCCGCCGCACTATGCCTGACGCCCCTCAATCATCTTCGGCTCCACATTAAAGGTTTTGAGCCACAAGCCGAAGTGGGGGGTAGTGCGGAGGAAGGCATCGCAAACGACAATGAATGATGAGATGTGGAGGATGGACTCCGGAGCCAAGTCATGGAATTCCAGCCCATAGTAAAACATGAGCCCCCTCACGAAGGGATCCATCGGGAAGCCTAAACCCCGACGGAGGTGAGACACGAACACAATGCTCTCGCCGGGCTCGGGAGTAGGAATAACTTGTCCTCGGGCAGGCAACCTATGCGAAATCTCATAGGTCAAGTACCTGGCGTCTCTCAGCTTTAGCACGACTTCTTCCGTGACGGAAGAGGGCATCCACCGGCCCCGTAGGTCGGAGCCGGACATTGTCGAAGGTCGAAGGTACTCGAATCTGGAACCCTGGGTGTTGAAACTCGGGGGCGAGGGGTGGATTCAATGGAGGATTGAAGAAAAAGAACTGGCCTTGGTCTCATTATAAAGAGGAAGAATACCAAGAGCAGTCCCCGTGACCATTTGGAACCCGCCTTCGATGGAGGAGGCGTGGCAACGGGCGCGGTTGGGTTACCCACGTCCGTATTAATGAGAATCCTGGAATAAGGGGAACACGATCTCCGCTTCGACAAGACGTGCCAAGGAAACTGCTTCGCTAAACGCGCTAAGGTGGTACAATAAAAACAATTCGAGTAAAGGCTTGGTAGCAGTGTGACGGCACACCACCAAATACGTCAGGAGATTAAACTTGTGTAAATATTATTCTCTCTACGGTGGTATGTGGAAATTATTTTGCAGAGCCGGACACTATCCTGGTGTTCACAATCTTCTATAAATTATTCGGAGGAGGAACCCGCCTTGCAATGCCGAAGACAATATGCGCGCCGGACTCGTCGTCATTGAAGCCTGGTTCAGGGGCTACTGAGGGAGTCCTGGACTAGGGGGTGTCCGGATAGCCTAACTATCATCATCGGCCGGACTCCAAGACTATGAAGATACAAGATTGAAGACTTCGTCCCGTGTCCGGATGGGACTTTCCTTGGCGTGGAAGGCGAGCTTGGCGATATGGATATGTAGATCTCGTACCATTGTAACCGACTCTGTGTAACCCTAGCCCTCTCCGGTGTCTATATAAACCGGATGGCTTTAGTCCGTAGGACGAACAACAATCATACCATAGGCTAGCTTCTAGGGTTTAGCCTCCTTGATCTCGTGGTAGATCTACTCTTGTAACACACATCATCAATATTAATCAAGCAGGACATAGGGTTTTACCTCCATCAAGAGGGCCCGAACCTGTGTAAAACATCGTGTCCCTTGTCTCCTGTTACCATTCGCCTAGACGCACAGTTCGGGACCCCCTACCCGAGATCCGCCGGTTTTGACACCGACATCCAATAAGGCCCATATACTCCCCGGCGAATTCCCGTAACTCTCCGGTACTCCGAAAAATACCCGAATCACCCGGAACCTTTCCGAAGTCCGAATATAGTCATCCAATATATCGATCTTTACGTCTCGACCATTTCGAGACTCCTCGTCATGTCCCCGATCTCATCCGGGACACCGAACTCCTTCGGTACATCAAAACTCATAAACTCATAATATAACTGTCATCGAAACCGTAAGCGTGCAGACCCTACGGGTTCGAGAACAATGTAGACATGACCTAGAACTATTCTCGGTCAATAACCAATAGCGGAACCAGGATGCTCATATTGGCTCCTACATATTCTGCGAAGATCTTTATCGGTCAAACCGCATAACAACATATGTTGTTCCCTTTGTCATCGGTATGTTACTTGCCCGAGATTCGATCATCGGTATCCAATACCTAGTTCAATCTCATTACTGGCAAGTCTCTTTACTCGTTACGTAATGCATCATTCCGTAACTAACTCATTAGCTACATTGCTTGCAAGGCTTATAGTGATGTGCATTACCGAGAGGGCCCAGAGATACCTCTCCGACAATCGGAGTGACAAAACCTAATCTTGAAATACGCCAACCCAACATGTACCTTTGGAGACACCTGTAGTACTCCTTTATAATCACCAAGTTATGTTGTGACATTTGGTAGCATCCAAAATGTTCCTCCGATAAACGGGAGTTGCATAATCTCATAGTTACAGGAACATGTATAAGTCATGAAGAAAGCAACAGCAACATACTAAACGATCAAGTGCTAAGCTAACGGAATGGGTCAAGTCAATCACATCATTCTCCTAATGATGTGATCCTGTTAATCAAATGACAACTCTTTTGTCCATGGTTAGGAAACATAACCATCTTTGATAAACGAGCTAGTCAAGTAGAGGCATACTAGTGACACTATGTTTGTCTATGTATTCACACATGTATTATGTTTCCGGTTAATACAATTCTAGCATGAATAATAAACATTTATCATGATATAAGGAAATAAATAATAACTTTATTATTGCCTCCAGGGCATATTTCCTTCAGTTCCCACTCATCATTAAGTTTTCTAGGTATAGAAACTTCCAAATTAAGTTTTTCATCATAAGATTGCATCAAGGCATCAACAATATGTTTGGTAAAAGCTTTCTTTTGACTATAAGCATGTGGAGAATTAACAACGGATTGCAACAAGGAAATATAACTCTCTAAATAATAATTATCATAATCAAATTCCTTGAAATCCGAGATAGTGGGTTCAACACTATTTAAAATCGTGACCTCTCCAATCTTACTTTTACCAAAATTAGCATCAAGATCTAAAGACTCCGAATTTTTGGGACGCCTGCTAGGCAAAGTTGATTCATCATCAGTCCCATAATCATCAAAATTCATATTGCAAAACATAGATCTAATAGGAGATGCATCAATAACTTTAAGATCCTCATCATTATTTTCATGGAAACTAGAAGAACACGCTTTTATAAAGCTTTCTTTCTTAGCACGCAATCTAGTGGTTCTTTCCTTACACTCATCAATGGAAATTCTCATTGCTTTGAGAGACTCATTGATATCATGCTTAGGAGGAGAAGGTCTAAGTTTGAGAGAATCAACATCAAGCAAAAGTCTATCAACATTCCTAGCCAAATCATCAACTTTGAGCAATTTTTCTTCAAGCAAAGCATTAAAATTCTTTTGAGAAATCATAAATTCTTTCACATTATTCTCAAAATCAGAGGGCATCTTATTAAAATTACCATAAGAATTATTGTAGGAATTTCCATAATTATTAGAGGAATTACTAGGGAACGGTCTAGAATTAAAGTTTCCTCTATAAGCATTGTTTCCAAAACTATTCCTACCAACAAAATTCACATCCATAGATTCATTATTATTCTCAATCAAAGTAGACAAAGGCATATCATTGGGATCAAGAGGAGTATTTTTAGTAGCAAACAATCACATAAGCTCATCCATCTTTCCACTCAAAGCATTAATTTCTTCTATAGCATGCACTTTTTTACTAGTAGATCGTTCAGTGTGCCATTGAGAATAATTAGCCATAATATTATCAAGGAGTTTCGTAGAATCTCCTAAAGTGATTTCCATAAACGTGCCCTCGGCGGCCGAATCTAAAAGATTTCTAGAAGCAAAGTTCAAACCGGCATAAAATTTCTGTATGATCATCCATAAATTCAAACCATGAGTAGGGAAATTGCGAATCATCATTTTCATTCTTTCCCAAGATTGGGCAACATGCTCATGATCAAGTTGTTTAAAATTCATAATATCGTTCCTAAGAGTGATAATCTTAGCGGGAGGAAAATACTTAGAGATAAAAGCATCATTGCACTTGTTCCAAGAATCAATACTATTTTTAGGCAAAGACGAAAACCATACTTTAGCATGATCTCTAAGTGAAAACGGAAATATCTTCAATTTAACGATATCATTATCCGTATCTTTATTCTTTTGCATATCACACAAATCAACAAAATTGTTTAGATGAGTAGCGGCATCTTCACTAGGAAGGCCGGCGAATTGATCTTTCATAACAAGATTCAGCAAAGCAGTATTGATTTCACAAGACTCAACATCATTAAGAGGAGCAATCGGAGTACTAAGGAAATCATTATTATTGGTATTCGATAAATCACACAATTTGGTATTATCTTGCGCCATGGCAACAAGTAATCCAACACACAAGAAAACAGAAAACGGCAAACGGAAAAGAGAGGAGAAGATTGGGAAAGAGAGGGCGAATAAAACGGCAAAGGTGAAGTGGGGGAGAGGAAAACGAGAGGCAAATGGCAAATAATGTAAATGCGAGGGAGATGATTTTGTGATGGGTACTTGGTATGTCTTGACTTGAGCGAAGACCTCCCCGGCAACAGCGCCAAAAATCCTTCTTGCTACGTCTTGAGCTTGCGTTAGTTTTCCTTGAAGAGGAGAGAGTGATGCAGCACAGTAGCGTAAGTATTTCCCTCAGTTTTTGAGAACCAAGGTATCATTCCAGTAGGAGGCTCCTCAACAAGTCCCACGAACCTACACAAACAAACAAAGAACTCACAACCAACGCGATAAAGGGGTTGTCAATCCCTTCACGGCCACTTGCGAAAGTGAGATCTGATAGAGATAATATGATAAGATAAATATATTTTTGGTATTTATAATATAGATGCAAATAAAAGTAGATTGGAAACAAATATGATAAGAGATAGACCCGGGGGCCATATGTTTCACTAGAGGCTTCTCTCGAGAGCATAAGTTTTATGGTGGGTGAACAAATTACTGTCAAGCAATTGATAGAAAAGCGAATAATTATGACATTATCTAGGCATAATCATGTATATAGGCATCACATCCACAACAAGTAGACCGACTCCTGCCTACATCTACTACTATTACTCCACACATCGACCGCTATCCAGCATGCATCTAGAGTATTAAGTTCATAAGAACAGAGTAATGCATTAAGCAAGATGACATGATGTAGAGGGATAAACTCAAGCAATATGATATAAACCCCATCTTGTTATCCTCGATGGCAACAATACAATACGTGTCTTGCAACCCGTTCTGGTACTAGGTAAGAACACTGCAAGATTGAATCCAAAGCTAAGCACTTCTCCCATGGTAAGAAAGATCAATCTAGTAGGCCAAACCAAACCGATAATTCGAAGAGACTTGCAAAGATAACTCAATCATATAAAAGAATTCAGAGAAGATTCAATTAATATCCATAGAGAAATCTGATCATAAACCCACAATTCATCGGATCTTGACAAACACACCGCAAAAAGAGATTACATCAAATAGTTCTTCACAAGAGAGGGGAAGAACATTGTATTGAGATCCAAAAAGAGAGAAGAAGCCATCTAGCTAATAACTATGGACCCGTAGGTCTGATGTAAACTACTCACAACTCATTGGAGGGGCAAGGATGTTGATGTAGAAGCCCTCCGTGGTGGATCCCCCCTCCGGCAGAACGCCGCCGACGGCTCCAAGATGGGATCTCGCAGATACAGAAGGTTACGGTGGCGGAAATATTTCTTCAGGTGGCTCCTGGATGTTTTCAGGGTACGTAGACTTATATAGGAGGAAGAAGTACGTCGGTGGACGCCCGAGGGGCCCACGAGACAGGGGGCGCGCCCTATAGGGGGGGCCCCTCCTATCTCGTGGAGGCTCCGGTAGTTTCTTGACTTGCACTCCACATCCTCCGGATCACGTTCGTTCCAAAAATCATGCTCCGAAAGATTTCATTCCGTTTGGACTCCGTTTGATATTCCTTTTCTTCGAAATATTGAAATAGGCAAAAAAAACAGCAGTACGGGCTGGGCCTCCTGTTAGTAGGTTAGTCCCAAAAATGATAATAATGTATAAAATAAAGCCCATAAACATCCAAAACAGGTAATATAATAGCATGGAACAATAAAAAGTTATAGATACGTTGGAGATGTATCAGGGGCTAGCCCTACCCTTTTTTCCTTCCCTAGGGCAGGCCAAACAAGGGAGGGAGCGCACCAGCCCCCTTGTGGGCTGGTCTGTCCCCTCCTTTGGCCCATAAGGCCCATATCTTGCCGGGGGTGCCCGAACCCCTTCTAGTGATCTGATTCCTTCCCACTACGTCTCAAAATACTTCCGGTGTCCAAATACCATCGTTCTATTTATCAATTTTTACCTCTCGACCATTTTGAGACTCCTCGTCATGTCCGTGATTTCATCTGGGACTCCGAACAACATTCTGTTACCCAAACATATAACTCATCTAACACTATATCGTCAACGAACGTTAAGCGTGCGGACCCTACGGGTTCGAGAACTATGTAGACATGATCGAGACACCTCTCCGGTCAATAACCAATAGTAGAAGCTGGATGCCCATATTGTCTCCAACATATTCTATGAAGATCTTTATCAATCGAACTGTTATGACAACATACATAATTCTCTTTGTTCATCGGTATGTTACTTGCCTGAGATTCAATCTTTGGTATCTTCATGCCTAGTTCAATCTCGTTACAGGCAAGTCTCTTTACTCGTTTCGTAATACATCATCTTGTGAATAACTTCTTAGTCATTTGCTTGCAAGCTAATGATGTGTATTACTGAGAGGGCCCAGAGATACCTCTCTGATACTCAGAGTGACAAATTCTAATTTCGATCTATGCCAAATCAACAAACACCTTTGGAGATACCTGTAGAGCATCTTTATGATCACCCAGTTATGTTGTGACGTTTGGTAGCGCACAAGGCATTCCTATGGTATCCGGGAGTTGCATAATCTCATAGTCGGAAGAATATGTATTTGACATGAAGAAAGTAATAGCAATAAACTAAACGATCATTATGCTAAGCTAACGGGCGGGTCTTGTCCATCACATCATTCTCCTAATGATGTGATCCCATTATCAAATGACAACACATGTCTATGGTTAGGAAACCTTAACCATCTTTGATCAACGAGCTAGTCTAGTTGAGGCTCACTAGGAACACAGTATTTGTTTATGTATCCACACATGTATTTAAGTTTCTGGTCAATACAATTCTAGCATGAATAATAGACCTTTATCATGATTTAGGAAATATAATAATAACCATTTTATTATTGCCTCTAGGGCATATCTCCATCAGTTTGGGCCTAGGGAAAGGCATTGTGGGATTAGTTTGTAGATGATGGGTTGTGGGATTGACAGAAACCTAAACCCCAGTTTATGAGTTGTTTCGTAAGGGACTGTTGTGGATCCATATGTTTCATGCTATAATTAGATTTATCTTAATTATTCTCTTGTATTTGTGAATGTTTGCGAGAGTGGGTGATTATAAGTAGGTTGTTTGTTTAGGTAAGAAAAGAACCTTAGCACCATCCACCCACATAACAACTTATCAAGGCAGTTAACGCAAGTCAATGAATCATGGTGAAAGTACTTTTGCAATAAAAAGGATTGGGCCACCATGCTCCATCTTACTAATTTTGTTACTTGTTACTTGTCATGAATTATCTTACTAGAATACCTTGTTGAAAACCACTTATTGATTCCTTCTGCTCCTCGTTGGGTTCGACACTCTTACTTATCAAAAGGACTACGATTGATCCCCTACACTTATGGGTCATCAAAACTCTTTTCCAGCGCCATTCCTGGGGATTGAAGCGCTCTTGTAAGTGGAATTTGGTATGGAAACATTTATAATATGTGTTGATGTTTATCTTTGATTGTCAGTATGGAAGGCAACCCTTTGAGGGGCTTGTTCAGGGTATCTTCACCTCAAGTAGAAGCGGTAAGAGCCATGCCTCAACCTACTAAAAATATTTATTATGAAATCCCTTTTGGTATTATGGAAAAATTGCATGCCAGTACTTATGTAGGAGATGGAACAATACATCATGATATGCACTTAATCTATATGGATGAACTTCGTGGATTGTTTAAGCTTGTAGGTCTATCAAGGGATGGAGTTAAGAAGAAACTATTTCCTTTATCTATGTAAGGAAGAGAATTGGCATGGTATAGGTTATTGGATGATCCTAAAACATGGGACTAGAACTGACTGAAACTGGAATTCCATCAAAAAATTATCCTATGCACTTGGTTCATCATGATCGGAATTATATATATAATTTTTGGCCTTGTGAAGGAAAAAACATCGCTCAACCTTGGGGGAGGCTTAAGGACATGATGCTCAAATGCCCCAATCATGAGCTCTCGAGAGATATGATTATTCAAAACATTTATGCTCAACTTTCTCATAGTGATAGGACAATGCTTGATTCTTCCTCTGCAGGTTCTTTCTCAAACAGATGTATTGAATTCAAATGGGATCTTATTAAAAGAATTAAATGCAACTCTAAAGATTGGAAGGTTGACAAAGGTAATGAATCAGGTGTAAGTCATGAATTTGATTGTGTTAAGTCTTTTGTAGAAACAGATGTTTTCATCAGCTTAGTGCAAAATATAGACTTGATTTTGAGATAGTAGCAGCATTTTGTGAATCTTTTGCTTCTCATGTTAATCTTCCTAAAGAAAGGTGGTTTAAAATTCGCCCGTCTATTAAAGATAATTGTGAGTAACCAATTATTGCCAATACTGATGTAAGGGCATATTTATCCCTTAGTAGTTTTGGTGATTGATGACAATGCTTTTGCGGACTAATCATGTGCATTGTGCATTTCAGATATATCATGTCTAAACACAAGACGATTTGGTGCCCCTCGAAGACTATTGAAGATGTTGTTTCTCTATGTTTATTTTCGATGGATTTGAGTCGTAGGAAAGCCATACAATTAAGAGGGGGTCCGCGTTGGAAAGGTTCGGGTGGAATCTCACGTACACATGTTCCTTTTGCACCACCTTTCCTTTGGCTATTTGGAGCATCCTCCGTCTTTCCATGTCTAGGCAAAATGAAGGACTCCTATTGTTGCTGAACTGAGACAGGCGGTAGTATTGCTCCCCAGAGCGGTACTAACGCTGGCACTTGCAGTAGTACCAGACTCCTGCACGGTAGTACCATAGGTGCTCATGGTAGTACCGCTCCTTGGGAATGGTAGTACCATGGCCTCAGGCCAGGTTCAGTTGCTCAAGCGGTAGTAGGGGCGGATGTAAATTTTTTACATCCGCGTCCTATGCGGTAGTACCGTGCCCTCGACGTGGTAGTACCGTGAGCTCTGGTCAGGCACAGCAATACAAGCGGATGTAGGGCTGATGAATTTTTTTACATCCGCGCCCTACATGGTAGTACCGCGCCAGGCTTGCGGTAGTACCGTGTCAGATTTTTGCGTAGACATAAACTCAGCGGTAGTAGTCACGGATGTAATTTTTTATGTCCATGCCCTCTCTGGCTTGACTATCCCTGCCTTGCGGTAGTACCGCAAGGGGGCGCGGTAGTACCGCGCCAGCGGTTCTACCGCTCCCTGTCTTTACACAGCAGGTCTAGTCTTGGCCCCTACCGTGCCAGCGGTAGTACCGTGGTCCCCCGCGGTAGTACCGTAGGCCCGTGCGGTAGTACCGTTTGTATGGTGTAGTAGTACCGCGCATCGCAGGCTGAGTTGGTGGATAACGGCTGGATTTGTTCTTCCACTATAAAAAGGGGTGTCTTCTTCTCCGAGTTGACCACCTCTTCCATTCCCAAGCTCCATTGATGCTCTAAGCTCCATTTTCGCCCGATCTCTCTCCCTAGCCAATAAAACTTGTTGATTCTCTAGGGATTGGTTGATAAGGCCTCGATCTACACTTCCACCAAGAGAAATTTGATTCCCCCACTAATCCCTTGTGGATCTTGTTACTCTTTGGTGTTTGAGCACCCTAGACGGTTGAGGTCACTGCGGAGCCATAGTCCATTGTGTTGAAGCTTCGTGGTGTCGTTGGGAGCCTCCAATTAAGTTGTGGAGATTGGCCCAACCTTGTTTGTAAAGGTTCGGTCGCCACCTCCAAGGGCACTGTTGGTGTCAAAACCGGCGGATCTCGGGTAGGGGGTCCCGAACTGTGCGTCTAGGCGGATGGTAACAGGAGACAAGGGACACGATGTTTTACCCAGGTTCGGGCCCTCTTGATGGAGGTAAAACCCTACGTCCTGCTTGATTAATATTGATGATGTGTGTTACAAGAGTAGATCTACCACGAGGTCAAGGATGCTAAACCCTAGAAGCTAGCCTATGGTATGATTGTTGTTCGTCCTACGGACTAAAGCCATCCCGTTTATATAGACACCGGAGAGGGCTAGGGTTACACAGAGTCGGTTACAATGGGAGGAGATCTACATATCCGTATCGCCAAGCTTGCCTTCCACGCCAAGGAAAGTCCCATCCGGACACGGGGCGAAGTCTTCAATCTTCTATCTTCATAGTCTTGGAGTCCGGCCGATGATGATAGTTCGGCTATCCGGACACCCCCTAGTCCAGGACTCCCTCAGTAGCCCCTGAACTAGGCTTCAATGACGACGAGTCTAGCGCGTATTTTGTCTTCGGCGTTTGCAAGGTGGGTTCTCCTTCACGCTCCATGTGTTTGCCGGATAGTGTCCGGTTGCTTCGTAAATGTTGTGCTCCTTGGCTTCTACGTCCAATAATGGCCGTCTTCCACGTGTCGTACGAATGCGAAAAGCCAGGGTATTCTTACGTTTTACCCCCTAGCTGCGCGAATAAGCTTCCTATAAGAGAGGCGAGGATCCAGATCCAAATCACACCATCCTTCTTCCGCAAGTACTCATCGAGGCGCATCTGACAAAAAATCCATTCTAACATGGACGGTCGACGCGGCTCCTCTTCTCGCGCTCCCAGCCCTCAGCTAGGAGATTGGAGGAGATGCTCAGTCCCGCATAGCGAGTTAGTGACGCTCCAAGCGGAGGGATACCTTCCCCCGGCCTTCATGGTTCCGGTTCGAGCCGGACTGGCCACCTACAAGGGTGGGAAGCAGGCGGAGAGCATCCCCAATCCCTCCAAAGGAGAGCGAGTATGCTTCGTCCCCTATTTAATAAGGGGACTCGGATTTCCTGTACATCCGTTTCTCCGGGGGCTCCTGGAGTTCTATGGACTCCAACTTCACCACCTTACGCCTGCCTCCATCCTGCACATCACGGGCTCTGTAGCTTTTTGCGAGCTGTTTTTGGGCATCGAGCCCCATTTTGCGCTGTGGAAGAGATTGTTCTGCCTCGTACCCCGTTCTCACGAGGGGTCAATATATCAAGTCGGCGGAGCCGAAATATGGCGCATCGCCGGGACCGGATATCTATCCAGAACCACGAAGAAGGCGTCCGAAGACTGGCCTTCAGAGTGGTTCTATATGGAAGACGCCCCACTGCCGGATCCAGTTCCGATCGGCCTCCTGGAGTTCAGCAATGCTCCTCTGAAGAAACGCCGGAGTTGGCGCCCGCGGAGCCCTCAGCAGGAAGATGATAGGAGCGTCCACTATCTGATGGGCCGGATACGGCTACTAGCCCATTCCGGGTTAACCATGATTGGAGTCATGGCCACATGCATTATGCGAGGGGTGCAGCCGCTCCAATATAGGGGCCACCCCATGTGGGATTTTAACGGGGAGAACGACGCCACCCGTCATGGCCGTACGGGGCCGGGATCGGCCGACGATCTGGTGAAGATCCTGTCCGGCTTGTACTAGGGGGAGAAGGAGGACTTCCTCCACACGAATCCATTGAACGGATTCTCCATGAACAACCCTCGAAGCTGGGTAAGCGGACACTTGTATATCTGATCCGTGCTTTCAAAGATAAGTGTCTTACCCTATGATTTTGACGCAGGAACTGCATCGGGATGTGGAGGGCATAAAAAGCCCAACTCCACAACCCGAGGATCC
This sequence comes from Triticum dicoccoides, assembly GCF_002162155.2. NCBI lineage: Eukaryota > Viridiplantae > Streptophyta > Magnoliopsida > Poales > Poaceae > Triticum > Triticum dicoccoides. Next base: position 671,944,821 of record NC_041381.1, read on the forward strand.
GGGAAGATCCCTTGATCCGGCCTCCGAAGAGGATCCGGACATTAAGGTGGATTTGATTGACGAGGTGTTCCACCAGCTCAGCATAGACAATGCTCTGGTCGCCATTACGGCTGACTACCCCGCCTTATGTCCGACTTCCCATGTGAGTACGATCGAAGTACCAACACTATCACCTTTTTAATGCCTATTTCTGACCACCATGTACCAATGGTGTTTCGCAGGGGGAGCCTTTACAACAGGAAGCCGAGCCCGCGGCGACTGACCAAACGAGGTCAGTGCGGCCTAGCAGGCGGAAGAGGAGTGCGGTGCGAATCGAAACGTCGCCGCAAAGGTATGGTGCATCATTGTCTTTTTAAGGGAAAGACTCCTAGGAGGCATATTAATGCTCATGATTCCTCCAGGAGAAAGAGCGCTCGCCGGACTGAGTCCGGAGAGGGTGCCCACCAAGCCTCCGCCAGCCAGGCTCTAATGCCTGGTCCGGAGGGGGAGGCGAGCGCAAGGCGCGAGCCGGATGCTCCTCCAACAGAGGATGCCGACAGGTTGTCTGCCACCAGATCTGAGGTGGAGAGCGCCATGAATCACAGGCGCCGTCGGACAGTTCTTCGTGACGCATGTTTCTCCCCGAAGGCGTTGAATGCCTTTGATGCGGGAGACGCGCACCTCCGTGCCGCTCAAGATGGTTTAACCAGAGCCACGGAGCAGTATGTGAAGGACATACGGGTAAGTAATTTTAATAGTTATATATGCCAGTAGCCCCCGAGACTTAAAATAGTTAAAATAACTGATTTAAGGATCATTTATTATGCAGGATCTTACGGAGAAGAATACCCACCTGTCCTAGGAGCTTCAAGAGTGCAAGTCCCTACTTGAGGCCACACTGACCACCGCAGGAGGAGACACAGAGACCCCCTCCGGTAACACATATTTAAAAAATGGTTTATGGCGTGCGGTGTGCGTATAAATCTGCCAATAATATTGCAGATGTTGCCGGACTTGATCTGGACAAGCAACAGCTACTGCGCCAGTTGAAGGCCGGCGAGAGGGTGCTTATGAAGGTGCGGCAGGAGAGGAACAAACTCCAAGATGCCCACACCCAGCTTGGGGAAGAGCTAAAAGGTGTTCGGGCCCAGCTGTCTGGCTCCTTGAAGGAGAATCAGCGGCTTCGTCGCGGCATCTACAGTAAGTGCTTGAGCAAACTCTTTTGAAAAGAAGAGTTCGGCGAGGAAGTCGGCTGACAAAAATATGTCTGTAGGTGTGCTCACAGGTCGCCCTATGGAGGAAATTCCCGGTTCAATGCGTGACCAACTTCCTGAGCTGGTGCAACTGTTTGAACGTGTTCGGCAGGCGATGAGTGGCGTCGTTCAGGCCTTATGGCCTTCCGTCTCCCTACCTGAGGGCCTTGGAGGGCTTGCTGAGAAGCTTCAGGGAGTACGGCGACGTCTCCGTCTGTGGAAGATATCGGCCTGCCGTCAAGGCGCCAGGGAGGCCTGGGCCATGGTGAAGACGTGGTACCCGAAGGCTGACCCAAACCACATGGCCGAGGTCGGACCTGTGGGGCCTGATGGGAAGGAGATGCCTGTGAGCTTGATGTACGGCCAAGTAGAGCTGGCCGTGAAATATTCCCAACAGGACGGTAAATTAGACAACCTATTAGATGGGATTGAAGAGGAGTACAATCAGTCAGTTTGACGATGTAATTTTAAAATGACATGTAGAATGCCTTCTAGCCGGATTGTAGATCGTTTGCCTTTGCGGACCTTTTCGCTTCAACCTCGGGACCCAACAGTCCGGAGTGTGTCTAAATACCCTGACGGTTATAAAAGAACCGGGGCATGCGTGGAGACAAGGCGTAGGGGTCATAATTGCTTTATCAGACAAGTGCCCAACTAGCTATGTTATATTACATGGTTAGTAAGCAACATCTTCCAGGGAGAATAGTTCCGTTAAGGGTTCCTTTCCCTAGGAGGCATGCCCTAAAGTGCATGTCCGGACTGCGAAAATAGCAGAAAAAGCATCTGGGGGCAGATAATTAAGTAAGTAATAAATCATCTTTCAGGTCACCGACCGAATATTCCCTTAAGAACGCTAGCCTTCGGCTTCACCCAGTCTGAGGTACACATCCGGCTGACCCGGCAGTAACAATCGCAGAGGTGCTCCCTTTACCTCCTAGCCGAACAATCGGGAACGTAGGGGTAAGCACAGGAGCCAGGCAACCCGGCTTGGCCAAAACTTAAGTCATATTGATGCATATAATGGTGATCAAAAGGTACATGCGGAAGTGTGACACATGTGGTGGGCATGAAGCCCATATAAATAAGCTTCTGTTAAAGAAGCCCCCAGGTATAACGAGTGCGAGTAGCACATCGAGTGAGTGCGAACGAAGCGCAGATTAACCCTCAAGAGGTTTGTACTAAAAGAGGGAGAAAAAAGGAGGGAAAACAAAGACAGCGAAAAACATGAAAGGTGGACGGAGGAAGAAGACGAACCATGAGTCCGGCGCTAGGTGTAAAATCTTCGGAGACGGGCTGCATTCCATGGGTTTGGCTCGAGTCGGTTGTCAGATGCGTTGCGTAGACGGTATGCACTGCCGGTAAGGAGTTGGTCGATGATGAAGGGACCTTCCCATTTGGGCTTAAGTTTGTCCTTTTTCTTGTCCGGCAGGCGTAGAACTAGCTCGCCAACATTGTAAGTTTTAGCCCGTACTTCTCTGCTTTGATATCTTCGAGCCTGCTGTTGATAGAATGCGGAACGGGATTTTGCCACATCGCGCTCCTCCTCTAAAGCGTCCAAACTGTCCTGCCGATCCAACTCGGCTTCTATTTCCTCGTACATGCGCACGCAAGGTGAGTCATGAATTATATCGCAGGGTAAAACTGCCTCAATGCTGTATACCATAAAAAATGGTGTGAATCCGGTTGTGCGGTTTGGCGTGGTCCGCAGCCCCCAGAGTACGGAGTCGAGCTCCTCTACCCAGTGCGTGTTAGATTCCGTGAGGGACCGCACTAATCTGGGTTTAATGCCGCTCATGATGAGACCATTTGCCCGTTCCACTTGACCATTAGTTTGAGGGTGGTAGACTGAAGCATAGTCGAGCTTGATGCCCATGTTTTTGCACCAGAGTTTAACCACGTCGGCCGTGAAATTCGTACCATTATCAGTGATGATGCTGTGGGGGATGCCAAAACGGTGTACTACCCCGGATATGAAGTCTATCACAGGTCCGAATTCTGCCGTTTTAACCGGCTTGGCCTCTATCCATTTGGTGAATTTGTCCACCATGACCAATAAGTATTTGTGCTTGTGGGTTCCCCCTTTGAGGGTCCAACCATGTCAAGTCCCCAGACCCCGAACGGCCAAGTAATGGGTATAGTTTTGAGGGCGGTGGGTGGCATGTGGCTCTGATTAGCAAAGAGCTGGCAACCGACGCATCGTTGGACTAAGTCCTGAGCATCTGCCCGGGCGGTCGGCCAATAAAATCCTGTACGGATGGCCTTGCCTACAAGGGCCCGGGCGGCGGCGTGGTGCCCGCCAAGTCTGGCGTGAATTTCAGCCAAGAGATTTCGCCCTTCCTCTTCGGAGATACACCTTTGAAGGACTCTGGTTGTGCTTTTCTTATAAAGTTCTCCCTCATGGACCTTGTAGGCTTTATATCGCTGAACTATGCAGCGGGCCTCATTTTGGTCTTCGGGAAGTTCCTGCCGGATTAGGTAGGCTAGGAATGGTTCCGTCCACGGGGCAATTACTGCCAGTATTTCGTGGGCTGAATCTGTTATTTCGTTGGCTGAGCCACCGACTGTGTCAGAATGTTCTGCGTTAGGTGATGCAGTTGGTTCCGGATTGTTATTTCCGGACTCCTCTTCCCATAATATGGATGGCTTGAAGAGCCGCTCCAGGAAGATGTTTGGAGGGACGGCGTCGCATTTTGCGCCGATGCGTGCCAACACGTCTGCTGCCTAGTTATTATCCCAGGCGACATGGTGGAATTTGAGTCCTTCGAACCGGGATGACATTTTTAGGACAACGTTGCGGTAGGCTTCCATTTTCGGATCCTTGGCATCAAAGTCTCCATTTACTTGGGATATTGCGAGGGTTGAATCCCCGCGCACCTCTAGGCGTTGAATACCCATGGAGATTGCCATCCGGAGGCCATGTAGAAGGGCCTCATATTCGGCTGCATTGTTGGAGTCCATGTACATTATTTGAAGCACGTATTGGACTGTGTCTCCGGTTGGGGACGTCAAGACGACGTCAGCGCCCAAGCCAGCCAACATTTTGGAGCCGTCGAAATGCATGATCCAATTGGAGTATGCGCCGTACTCTTTAGGGAGTTCGGCTTCGGTCCATTCGGCGATGAAGCCAGCCAGAACGTGCGACTTGATAGCTCGCCGTGGTTTGTAGGTTATATCAAATGGTAAGAGCTCAATGGCCCATTTTGCAATCCTGCCCGTCGCATCGCGATTGTTTATAATGTCGTTGAGAGGTACTTCGGAGGCCACCGTTATGGAACACTCTTGAAAGTAGTGTCACAGCTTCCGGGATGCCATGAACACCGCGTGCGCTATCTTTTGATAGTGTGGGTACCGGAACTTGCATGGGGTTAATACAGTGGATACGTAGTACATTGGTTTTTGAAGAGGGAATTTGTGCCCTTCTGTTTCTTGTTTGACAACGAGTACCGCGCTGACAACTTGATGTGTTGCTGCGATATATAATAACATTGGTTCGCCCAGGTTGGGCGCGGCCAGGACCGGATTTGTTGCCAATACGGCTTTAATTTCTTCGAGTCCGGCCGTGGCAGCATCCGTCCATTCGAAATGTTCGGTGCGCCGGAGGAGGCGATAGAGGGGCAGTGCCTTTTCTCCCAAACGGGAGATGAAGCGGCTTAGAGCCGCCTTGCATCCGGTTAGTTTTTGTATTTGCTTGAGGTCTTTTGGGATATCCAATTGTGATAGAGCTCGGATCTTGGCTGGGTTTGCTTCAATTCCTCTACCGGATACATTGAAGCCCAAGAGATTTCCGGCTGGTACGCCGAAGACACATTTTTCCGGGTTGAGCTTAATGTCGTATGCTCGGAGGTTGTGGAATGTCACCCTCAAGTCGTGTACTAGAGTTTCGACGTGTTTGGTCTTGACGACCACATCATCTACATATGCCTCAATTGTTTTGCCTATCTGGGTGGCCAGACATGTCTGAATCATGCACTGATATGTCGCGCCGGCGTTTTTGAGTCCGAAGGGCATTGTGTTGAAGCAGAATGGTCCGTATGGAGTAATAAATGCCGTTGCGGCCTGGTCTTTTTCCGCCATCTTGATTTGATGGTATCCGGAGTATGCATCGAGGAAGCACAATGAATCATGCCCTGCGGTAGCATCGATGATTTGGTCAATGCGAGGGAGAGGGAAGGGGTCCTTTGGACATGCCTTGTTAAGGTCTTTGAAATCGACGCAAAGGCGCCAGGATTTGTTCTTTTTTGGTACCATTACTAGGTTGGCTAGCCAGTCCGGATGTTTTATATCTCTGATGAATCCGGCTTCTAAGAGTTTGGCTAGCTCCTCTCCCATTGCCTGTCTTTTGAGTTTGGAAAACCGCCGAAGAGCTTGTTTGACTGGCTTGAATCCTTTTAGGATATTTAGACTGTGCTCTGCCAGCCTGCGTGGGATTCCTGGCATGTCTGAAGGGTGCCAGGCAAAAATGTCCCAATTTTCCCGAAGGAATTCTCGTAGTGCGGCTTCTACATCAGGGTTTAATTGTGCCCCAATGGAGGCCATCTTTGTGGGGTCCATTGGACGGACCTGGAAGTTGACTATTTCGTCTGCTGGTTTAAAAGAGGTGGACTTGGACCTCTTATCGAGTATCACATCATCCCTATCCACCGTGGAGCGCAGCGTAGTTAGTTCCTCTGCCGCTAGGGCTTCGGATAATGCCTCTAGGGCCAGTGCGGCTGTCTTATTTTCGGCGCGGAGTGCTGTATCAGGATCACTGGCGAGAGTGATTATTCCATTGGGTCCGGGCATTTTGAGCTTCATGTACCCGTAATGGGGTATAGCTTGGAAGATTGTGAATGCCTCTCGCCCTAACAAGGCGTGATATCCACTGCCAAATGGGGCCACTTGGAATGTGACCTCTTCGGACCTGTAATTGTGCGGCAAGCCGAACACTACATCTAGCGTGATTTTTCCTGTGCAGTGTACTTCTCGACTAGGGATTATTCCCCTAAAGGTTGTGCTGCTTCGCTCAATGCGGCTCCAGTCAATTTCCATTTTTTGAAGGGTTTCTTCGTAGATGAGGTTTAATCCGCTGCCGCCATCCATGAGTACCTTGGTAAGACAAAAGCCGTCCACTATCGGACTGTGGACCAATGCGGCTGGTGCTCTAGCTGTTCGGAATTTAGGTTCGTCGCTGGCATTGAAGGTGATAGCCGTGTCGCTCCATGGATTTGCTGTTGCTACTTGGTAGACTTCGGCGAGGCTGCGGATTGTTCATTTCCGCATGTTATTTGATGGGAAAGTCACTTTTGGCCACTTTTGGCTAAAAAGCCTTCGCCACTTTTGGCCACCTGCCGTAGTATCCAACATGCTCGAAGGCTATGTGTTGGAGTGGCGCCCTTCGTGCTGTGGATTTTGCAGGGTCCGTTGAGCCATCCCTCCAGTACGGTTCCGTACCCTTTAGGGGTTTTTTGCTTTTTGGTTTTTAACCCAGGTGCTTGAGTATGACGCACTCTTTTATTTCGGACTGGGGTTGTATTCAGGGCCGGATTGTCCCAAAACCTAGTTTCGGTTTTCCAGGCACTCTCCATCACGCAGTATTTTTGTACAATGGTCGCTAGGTCGGCGAAGCGTGTAACTTCGCGACGACTGATGGCGTTTATGATTCCCTTGTCTGTGCAATTGATGCAGAAAATTGAAATCGCGCTTTCTTCATGGCAGTCCTTTATCCTATTCATAACCAGGAGGAATCTGGCCCAGTAATGATGTACTGTTTCATCGGGCTCTTGCCGTATTTGAGATAGATCGCTTATGTTTGGGTGGGCGGGTGGAATTAAGTTCGAAACCCCGCTCGATCTGAGGCTCAAAGGCCAAGAAGCTTCCGAATTTGGAAGCTTGGTTTGTTGGATGCTTTCCAACGAATCTGATCCGATGCCTGACTTTAGGTTCAGTATTTGATTGGCGTCCGTCCCTCCGCGGGAATCCGGCATGGAGGGATCGGGAATCCGTACATAGTTGGTTTTCAACATAGAAGGAGAGTCGTCGCATTGTTCCTCTACCACAACAACGTGGTGGGTAGCCTGGGGAAAGTTAATTTCTCTCAGATCGGTTTTAAGCCCAATCTGATCGTAGTCGGTAGCGACTCCCAGGGCGGCGATGCGATCCAAGAGCTCGTTTATGAAGGAGAGCTCCATCGGATCTAGCTTCTCGGCGAATTCCGAGCTGACGTGAAGATCGCTTTTGATGACCTGAGAGGTCATCGTCGGAGCGGTGGCCGAATAGGCGGTCATAAGAAAACCACCTAGCCGGATAGTTTGGCCGGCGGCCAAGGCTCCCTTGGCGACGGCGCCGTCTTTAAAGACGAGAAAAGGCATCCCTCCTGATCGCGACGGCACAGAGGAACTCTCAATGAAAGCACCAATGTCGGTGTCAAAACCGGGGGATCTCGGGTAGGGGGTCCCGAACTGTGCGTGTAGGCGGATGGTAACAGGAGACAAGGGACACGATGTTTGACCCAGGTTCGGGGCCTCTTGATGGAGGTAAAACCCTACGTCCTGCTTGATTAATATTGATGAATGGTGTTACAAGAGTAGACCTACCACGAGATCAAGGAGGCTAAACCCTAGAAGCTAGCCTATGGTATGATTGTTGTTCGTCCTACGGACTAAAGCCATCCGGTTTATATAGACACCGGAGAGGGCTAGGGTTACACAGAGTCGGTTACAATGGTAGGAGATCTACATATCCGTATCGCCAAGCTTGCCTTCCACGCCAAGGAAAGTCCCATCCGGACACGGGGCGAACTCTTCAATCTTCTATCTTCATAGTCTTGGAGTCCGGCCGATGATGATAGTTCGGCTATCCGGACACCCCCTAGTCCAGGACTCCCTTAGGCACCAATAGTGGAATCACGACATCTCGCATTGGATGAGGGCGTGAGGATAATACGATGGCTGATACGTCTCCGACGTATCTATAATTTATGAAGAATTCATGCTATTTTATTATCTGTTTTGAATGATCACGGGCTTTATTATACACTTTTATATTACTTTTGGGACTACCTATTAACTGGAGGCCCAACCCATATTGTTGTTTTATTGCCTATTCCAGTGTTTCGAAGAACAGGAATATCAAACGGAGTCCAAACGGAATGAAACCTTCAGAAAAGTTATTTTTGGAACAGAAGCAATCCCGGGAACTTGGAGTGCTAGCCAGGGAAGCGTCGAGGAAGCCACAAGATAGGGGGGCGCCCACCCCCCCTGGGCGTGCCCTCCACCCTCGTAGGCCCCTTGAGGCTCCCCCGACCGACTTCTTTCGCCTATATATTCCCATATACCCTAAAACCATCGGAACAGAAGATAGATCGGGAGTTCCACTGCCGCAAGCCTCTGTAGCAACCAAAAACCTCTCGGGAGCCCGTTCCGGCACCCTGCCGGAGGGGGATCCCTCACCGGTGGCCATTTCCATCATCCCGGCGCTCTCCATGACGAGGAGGGAGTAGTTCACCCTCGGGGATGAGGATATGTACCAGTAGCTGTGTGTTTGATCTCTCTCTCTCTCGTGTTTTCTCTATGGCACGATCTTGATGTATTGCGAGCTTTGCCATTATAGTTGGATCTTATGATGTTTCTCACCCTCTACTCTCTTGTGATGAATTGAGTTTTCCCTTTGAAGTTATCTTATCGGATTGAGTCTTTAAGGATTTGAGAACACTTCATGTATGTCTTGCCGTGCTTATCTGTGGTGACATTGGGATATCACGTGATCCACTTGATGCATGTTTTTGTGATCAACTTGCGGGTTCTGCCCATGAACCTATGCATAGAGGTTGGCACACGTTTTCATCTTGATTCTCTGGTAGAAACTTTGGGGCACTCTTTGAAGTACTTTGTGTTGGTTGGATAGATGAATCTGAGATTGTGTGATGCATATCGTATAATCATGCCCACGGATACTTGAGGTGACAATGGAGTATCTAGGTGACATTAGGGTTTTGGTTGATTTGTGTCTTAAGGTGTTATTCTAGTACGAACTTTTGAATAGATCGATCCGAAAGAATAACTTTGAGGTGGTTTCGTACCCTACCATAATCTCTTTGTTTGTTCTCCGCTATTAGTGGCTTTGGAGTGACTCTTTGTTGCATGTTGAGGGATAGTTATATGATCCAATTATGTTATTATTGTTGAGAGAACTTGCACTAGTGAAAGTATGAACCCTATGCCTTGTTTCCTAGCATTGCAATACCGTTTACGCTCACTTTTATCATTAGTTACCTTGCTGCTTTTATATTTTCAGATTACAAAAACCTATATCTACCATCCATATTGCACTTGTATCACCATATCTTCGCCAAACTAGTGCACCTATACAATTTACCATTGTATTAGGTGTGTTGGGAACACAAGAGACTCTTAATTATTTGGTTGCAGGGTTGTTTGAGAGAGACCATCTTCATCCTATGCCTCCCACGGATTGATAAACCTTAGGTCATCCACTTGAGGGAAATTTGCCACTGTCCTACAAACTTCTGCACTTGGAGGCCCAACAACGTCTACAAGAAGAAGGTTGTGTAGTAGACATCAGTGGCCCTAGTGGCTTCTTGGGGAGCATTGTGCCTCCACACCGCTCCGATGGAGACGTACTTCCCCTCAAAGGGAAGGAACTTCGGTAACACATCCTCATCTACATTAGTTCCACTCTTGGTTATCTCTTACCTTTACTTGTGCAAGCTATATTGTGTTCTATCCTTTGCTTGCTTGTGTGTTTATTGTTGTTGCATCATATAGGTTGCTCACCTAGTTGCATATCTAGACAACCTACTTTGATGCAAAGTTTAATTTGGTAAAGAAAAGCTAAAAATTGTTAGTTGTTATTCACCCCCCTCTAGTCAACTATATCGATCCTTTCAATTGGTATTAGAGCCTCCTCTCTTTATTAAGGACTTTGCCGTCCGAAGAGTATGGTTGACACCGTAGATGGTGAGGAGGAGCACCCCTGTGTGATTCCGTCCTCGTCTACAGCCGATGGGGGAACCTCGGTCTCATGTGAGGAATTTAATGTGGCTTTGGACACATTGAAAACCTCCATGACGGCCGAGGTCAAAGGCATTCTTAAGAACTTTCTTGATGGTCTCAAACTATCCACCGCACCGTTGGAAGTGGTCGATCCCACTAACAAGGTGACGGATGCTAACTCCGACAAGGGGGAAGCTACCAGTGAGAAAGTTCCTTCGTCTAGTGGTAGAAATGGTAGTGGCACCTTTGCCCATGTGGAACCTCCTCTTACTTATGGAGGACCGATTCCCTCTACTCATTTAAATCATGCCGGTTCTCCTCCTAAGATTGTGAAAAATGAGGATTTTGATGCTTGGGTCTATCGCTTTAAGCATCATTTAAACCATGTTAACACTAATCTTTGGAGAATCATTGAAGAAGGTTTCTATCCGCATGATTGAAGCAACTTCACCCCTAGATAATCCCAGGATAATCAATTCAATGAGAATGCCCTCTTCATCATTCAAGATGCAATTCCACCCGAAGATATTCCGCATCTCCGACCCTTCACCGTGGCCAAGGAAGCATGGCACCATGTTGTTTCTCTCTACAAGGGAAGCGCAAGCATTCAACGCTCCAATATGAAGTGGTGCAAGATGAAGCCGATGAGTTTGCAATGAATGAAGATGAAGAACCTCAGGAGCTTTACCAGAGATTAACCACTCTTGCAGTCTCACTCCGAGATAATGGGAGCAAGGATACGGATGACAATTGGATCAAGCGCAAGTTCCTCAAGGCAATGATTCCCTACCACAAGGCTATGTCCTCCGTCATCCATCAAAGGTCGGACTTCCACACCTTGTCCTCAAGTGAAGTGTTGGATGAATTTGTGGCAATGAGGATCTTGGACAGGACCGCCGACAATGCGGTGTTGTGTTATCAAAGAGCAAAGAAGCCCAACCTTGCCTTGAAGGCCAAGGTTAGTGTGGAAGAAGAGGATGAAGAGGAAGAAGAGGAGAACAACCCCGAAGATACGAAATATGATTACCATGAGCACGTAACGCTTGCTTCAAGGCAATTTTGGAGCAAGAAGAACACAAGGCCCAACTTCAACAAGAATAACTCAAGTGGCTTCAAGGGCAAGCAACGTGTGAGAACATGCTACAATTGTCGCAATGTGAGCCATTTTGTTGCGGAGCGCCCTTACGAGAAGAGGGAAGACAATGGTGGCAAGCTCATCTGAAAAGACAAAGCCAAGTCCTTCCCCAACAAGAACAACTTCACCAAGAAGACTCCAAGTAAAGGGTTGGTGGCTCAAGAAGAAAACCATGAGGATGACGATGATGATGAAGATAGTGAAGCCATGGCCATGGCCTCCGTTGCCATTGCCACAACTCCACGGGTGTCCCTCTTTGACTCACCCAACGAGAACATCACCGCCAAGTGCCTCATGGCTAATACCACCAACAAGGTAACCCCCAACATCAAAACCACCATCATTACTAATCCCTCCTTGACGAATTGCATTGATGAAAGTGATGGGTCTAATGAGGAAGTAAATGAATTTGAGTCTTTTATGAGTAAGCTCAAGGGAAAATCCAAGAAGCACTTCGTTGCTCTCTTGGAACAACTTGGTGAAGCCAATGACATGATCGAGGCTCACGAAGAAACCGTCTCTAAGATGGAAGGTCATAGTCATGACTATGCCAATGAGACATCCGATCTCTATAATGCACTTGAGGAATAGCGTGTTCATAATTTGGCCCTTGAGGAGTCACACAACGATGACCATGCTAAATTAATGAAAGATATTGATCATGCTCTTGTTGTATCTCGTGTGCTAAATTCTGAGAAGGCTAAACTTGGGGTTGACCATGCTAGACTCAAGGAGGAGTTTTATATACTTGACAAGGCTCACAAGGTCTTGAAGGGTGCTCATGCTAGCCTCAAGGATCCTCATGATCAAGTCCAAGTGAAGCTAACCAAGGAGAAAGCCACTTTTCCTCATATGGTATTAATTGATAATGCAAATGCTACTAACCTGTGTTGTGAGCATGTGCATCTTGTGGAGGAGAATTCCAAGTTGAAAGAGAAACTTGAGAAAGGCCTTGTGACGTGCATACAAGGTGAGAAGAACCTCAATGACCTTTTGAGCAATCAAAAGGAAGTTGTGGCCAAGGAGGGAGTTGGGTTCGCACCCAAGTCCAAGAACAAGAAGAAGAACGACAAGACCAAACGACCTCCCCCTCTCAAGCAAACTTTTGTGAAGGAGGGAGAGGGTGCTCCAAAGGAGAAGAAGAAAAATGTGAAGGGTGGTGATGTCAAAAAGGGCAATGCCACCCCTTCCAACAAAGCCGGCGACTTTAACCCTTCTTATGTGTTGTGCCGTGCTAGTGATGGGCATGTTTATGCTAAATTTGTTGGTTCTCCTTATGAGTACATTGAATGGTCTATTTGGGTTCCTAAGACCCTTGTTACTAACATCAAAGGACCCATTACAAAATGGGTACCTAAAACCAAGCATTGATCTCTTGTAGGTGTTTGCTTCCGGTGGAGGATCATGGTTGCTCGATAGTGGAGCCACAAATCATATGACTGGAAGCAAGGACTTGGTGGTGGACGTGCACAAGATCCCATCTATGCCCACCAACATCAAGTGGGGTGATGCTTCGTCCTCTAAGGTATTGGGTGTTGGCAAGGTTGTCATTTCTCATGATATCACGATCGAGAAAGTCATGCTTGTTGAGTCCCTTGCATTCAATCTTCTTTTCGTTCGTCAACTTGCAATCATGGGCTTTGCCACATTCTTTGATATTGATACTGTGGCCCTCTTGTGGAGAAAGACTCTTAAAGTAGCCTTTGTTGGGCATGTCGAGAACGTTCTTTATGTGATTAACTTTTCGGAGCGACCCACTAAGACCGCGACATGCCTAATGACTAAAGTTGATGTGGGGTGGCTTTGGCATCGCCATTTAGCCCACGTCAATATGAGATCTTTGCAAAGTCTTCTCAAGGGAGACCATGTCCATGGACTAACAAATGTTAGTTTTGCCAAAGATCGTGCTTGCAGTGCTTGTATCGAAGGAAAGTTACATGAGAAGGCTCACACTCCCACGACTATCATCTACTCGAAGAGACCCTTGGAGCTCCTTCACATGGATCTCTTTGGGCCTCCATCCTTTGATAGTCTTGGGGGTAGAAAGTATTGCTTGGTGATTGTCGATGATTACTCAAGGTACACTTGGGTGTATTTCTTCAAGAGGCAGAGCGAAACCCAACAAATTGTCATCGACTTTGCAAATGAAGCTCAACGTCAACACGATGCAAAGATCTTGACAATAAGAAGTGAAAATGGCACCGAGTTCAAGAACTACACCTTGGATGAGTTTCTTAGTGATGAGGGGATCAAGCATCAATATTCTGCACCATACACCCCTCAACAAAATGGTGTCGCGGAGAGGAAGAATCAGACGTTGATGGATGCGGCAAGAACCATGATGGCGGAGTTCAAGTCTGCTTACAACTTTTGGGCCGAAGCGATCAACACCTCATGTCATGCATCTAATCGACTCTATCTCCGCAAAGGCTTGAACAAGACTCCTTATGAAATACTCACCGGTAACAAGCCCAACCTCAAGTACTTCCGAGTGTTCGGGTGTAAGTGTTTCATTCTCAAGAAAGGTGTTTGTTTGTCTAAATTTGAGGATAGAGCTCTGAGGGCATATTTGTTGGTTACGCTACGAACTCTCATGCTTACCGTGTCCTCAACAAGTCCACAGGACTCATTGAGGAGACGTGTAACATGGAGTTTGACAAGAATAACGGCTCCCAAGTGGAGCAAAGTGGTACTTGTGATGTAGGTGATGAAATTCCTCCCCAAGCCATAAGAAGAATGGGTGTTGGTCATATCCTACCCATTGAGGAACCCCTTGTGGCCAAAGGAGAAGGACAATGCTCCACTCAAGCGGAGCCATCACCAACCCAAGACCCACACACTTCTGAAGAACAAAGTGAAGGCCCTCGACCACATGAACAAGATCAAGGGCAAGATCAACCTCAAGATGGTGGTGAGCCACCAAGTGATGCCCAAGGTCAATTTCTTCCTTTCGAGCAAGTCCAAGATCAAGAGCAAGTTCAAGATCAAGAACAAGCTCAAGACGGCGCTCAAGATGATCAAGTTTCCCCTCCTCTTTTCACACCCGAGGAGGAATTAGAGCGTCGTGCCGCGAAGATCGCTTCCAAGCTCACAACAAAAGGTCATCTCATGGAAAATGTGGTTGGAAGCCTAAGAAAGGGGGTAAGCACTCGTAGACAATTAGCAAACTATTGTGAACATCACGCATTTGTTTCTTGTGTCAAACCCCAAAAGGTCTATGAGGCGCTCGAGGATCCGAATTGGCTCAATGCCATGCATGAAGAACTCAACAACTTCAAGCACAACCAAGTGTGGAAATTAGTTCCAAGGCCAACTAGGAATCATAATATCATTGGAACCAAGTGGATATTCAAGAACAAGCAAGATGCTCATGGAATCATTGTTCGCAACAAGGCTCGTTTGGTGGCACAAGGCTACTCCCAAGTCAGGGGTATCGACTACGGTGAAACCTTTGCTCCCGTTGCTCGCCTTGAATCTATTCGTTTGTTGATTGCCTATGCTTCTCATCATATTTCAAGTTGCAACAAATGGATGTGAAATGTGCTTTTCTTAATGGTCACATTAATGAGTTGGTGTATGTCAAACAACCCCCGGGGTTCAGGATCCCTATTTCCCCGATCATGTGTACCAACTCAACAAGGCACTCTATGGCCTTAAACAAGCCCCACGTGCGTGGTATGAGCATCTTACTGAGTTGTTGCAAGATCGTGGGTTCGAAATTTGGAAAATCGACCCCACTCTTTTTACTAAGAAGGCTAAAGGGGAGTTGTTTGTGTGCCAACTATATGTTGATGATATTATCTTTGGTTCCCCTAACAAAGCTTTCAATGAGGAATTTGCCGCTCTCATGACCTCAAAGTTCAAGATGTCTATGATGGGAGAGTTGAAGTTCTTTCTCGGGTTCGAAATCAAGCAAATAAGAGAAGGAACCTTCATCAACCAAGCCAAATACACTCAAGGCATGCTCAAGAGATTCAAGCTAAGTGATGTAAAGTTGGCTTCCACTCCAATGCCTGTCAAATGCCAACTTGACATTTATCCCAATGGTAAATTGGTGGATCAAAAGGTATATCGCTCCATGATTGGATCCTTGCTTTACCTTTGTGCATCTAGACCGGATATCATATTGAGTGTGGGAATTTGTGCTTGGTTTCAAGCCGCACCTAAGGAAATCCACTTTGTGGCGGTCAAGCGAATCTTTCGATATTTGGCTCATACCCCAAACTTTGGCTTATGGTACCCAAGAGGCGCCAACTTCGATCTTTTGGGAAATTTGAACTCAGACTGGGCGTGAGACAAAGTGAATAGGAAGTCCACCTCCGGAGGGTGCCAATATCTTGGTTGCTCTTTGGTGAGTTGGTCTTCTAAGAAGCAAAGTTGTGTATCTCTCTCGTCCACTGAAGCGGAGTATGTGGCTGCCGGTAGTTGTTGTGCTCAACTTCTATGGACGAGGCAAACTTTGAAGGATTACGGTGTCACTTGTGGCCATTGTTGAGGAAATTGTTAACTGGTAGCTACTCGGTTGGATGGTGAGTAGGGGATTAATCAGCTAATCGGCAAGTTAATCGGCCATTTAGTCAATTAATCGGAAGATTTATCGGTTTATAAGCTACTCGGTGACCCTACGAGTTGGGATTAATCGGCATGTTAACTGGTTAATTGGATGAATTCTTGAACAGGGCTTGTGACGAAGTGCCTCTTTGGTGTGAAAATTTAAGTGCCATCAAGATCTCTCTCAACTCGGTGCAACACTTCAAGACGAAGCATATTGATATTCGGTATCACTTCATTCGGGATCACATTAGGCGAGGGGAGATCAAGCTCAAGTATGTCAACACTCATGATAATCTTGCAGATATTTCCATGAAGCCCTTGGATGAAGCAAGATTTCCCGAGTTAAGGCATGATCTAAATATCATTGATTCCAGCAATATAGCTCGAACCCTTGCACACCCCACCATACTCAATGTGATATCTTGTTTAGGTGTAGGCATGGACATAGGGGGAGTGTTGTTCTCTCAATGAACTCCCCCTCCCCCCATTAAGCATAAATCGATCAACTCTTTCACATTAGCCATTTTTTATGGTACTTGTGCTTCAAAGACGAGTCTCGGTCATGGGCCCAAGGATAATTCTTCGCGGTGCCATACCAACCGACTCATACATAGGTGGCTCCGGCCACCGCCCTCTCTTCTTGAGAGTTTTGTTTTGTGTTTTGGTCTTCGTTGTCTTTTGCCTTCGTTTTGTGTCATGCTTGTGTTTGTGTTTCCTCGCGTTCTATCTCTTGGTGTGTCCGGTTGCGTGAAGGTTGCGTTGCAAAGGCTGTTTTCTTCCTTCATTTGTGAAACATGCATTTTCTTGGGTCTACGGCACTACTGTGGCTTGACACGGTACTACCGCAGGAGCTGCACACCGTACTACCACAACCAGCATGGCAGTAATTTTTTACTGCTGCTGCTCGAGCGATACTGCTGCCCCGCATGCAGTACTTCCGCCCGGGCGGTACTATCGCAATGACGTGCGGTACTACCGCACAGTCCTGAGCGTGTGGGGGTTAAGAGCGGGCAGGGGGAGTTCTAACTCCCCCATACCCATTCAACCCCTTTTCCCCACGTCGTCGTCTCTCTCTCTCTCTCTCCTGCCCAAGAACGGCGCCGGAGGACCTCGCCGGGTCTCCGTCTCCGGCCGCTCTCCTTGGATTCCGACCGATGGGATCGTTCCCCACCTCGCCCTCTTTCCATGGACCAAGGTGGTGGCTCCGGATACAATGTCCGTTGGTCGAATCTGGTCTATGACACAGGCTCAAAGCGTCTGTGCAACCAAGATGAAGCTCATGAGGGCTCCAATGCCTCCCAACGCAGAACCAAGCACACCGCCAGCAAGCTCAAGGAGCCCACCATGGGCATGGATGAGATCCATCTGGCTGAGTTCATTGTTCGAAGGAAGATCAACCCCTATGTGAATCCCCGTGCCAACTTCAGAGGGAATGATCTGTTCTAGACCAAGCAGCAGAACCTTATCTACCTGGATGTGATCAAGACCAAGCAGAACATCTACGTGGACGTGCACTGGATTGAGATGAATCACATGAGGCAGAATAAGCAGTGTGACTATTTTCGTGAGGCTCTGGACCTGGTGGAGTAGTTTGGCATTGAGCACATGCTTACCTTTCACTTGGACTTTGACCCAGACATTGTGGCTCAGTTCTTTGCTTCGGTCCACTTCCATTCTGATGAGCCAAGGACCATCACATGGATGACCAATGGTCAACAGTTGACTCCTAAGTGGAAGGACTTCATGGATTTGCTTCAGGTTCCTGATGAGGGGCTCGACACGCCCGTTGGAGTTCGCCCTCATGCCAACTCTGAGTCAGCCACCAATAACAAGCTCCAGCCGTCCTTGTTGAGAAGACGCTTGCTAAGAAGAAGAAGGTGTGGGTGCTAAACTCCTTCCTTGATATCATGCATTGATACGTCCATTTTGCATCATGCTTTTATATCAATATTTATTGCATTATGAGCTGTTATTTCACGTTATGTCACAATACTTATGGCTATTCTCTCTTATTTTACAAGGTTTACATGAAGAGGGAGAATGCCGGCAGCTGGAATTCAGGGCTGGAAAAGGAGCAAATATTGGAGGCCTATTCTGCGCAACCCCAAAAGTCCTGAAACTCCACGGAATATCTTAAAATAAATAAAGAAAAATCATCGCCAAAGATGAAGGCCAGGGGCCCACACCCTGCTCACGAGGGTGGGGGCGCCCCCCCTAGGGTGCGCCCCCCTACCTCATGGGCCCCCTGGTGGCTCTCCGATGCCCGTCTTCTCCTATATGAAGTCTTTCGATGAGAAAAAAACCAGAAGCAACCTTTCTGGATGGGACTCCGCCGCCACGAGGCGGAACCTTGTCGGAACCAATCTAGGGCTCCGGCAGAGCTGTTCTGCCGGGGACACTTCCCTCCGGGAGGGGGAAATCATCACCACCGTCATCACCAACGCTCCTCTCATCGGGAGAGGGCAATCTCCATCAATATCTTCACCAGCACCATCTCATCTCGAAACCCTTGTTCATCTCTTGTATCCAATTCTTGTCTCCAAGTCCGGGATTGGTGCTAGTAGGTTGCTAGTAGTGTTGATTACTCCTTGTAGTTGATGCTAGTTGGTTTATTTGGTGGAAGATCATATGTTCAGATCCTTTATGCATATTATTACCCCTCTAATTATGAACATGAATATGCTTTGTGATTAGTTACATTTGTTCCCGAGGACAAGGGATAAGTCTTGCTATTAGTGGTCATGTGAATTTGGTATTCGTTCGATATTTTGATAAGATGTATGTTGTCTAGCCTCTAGTGGTGTTATGTGAACGTCGACTACATAACACTTCACTATTATTTGTGCCTAGAGGAAGGCATTGGGAAGTAATAAGTAGATGATGGGTTGCTAGAGTGATAGAAGCTTAAACCCTAGTTTATGCGTTGCTTCGTAAGGTGCTGATTTGGATCCATATGTTTCATGCTATGGTTAGGTTTACCTTAATACTTTTATTGTAGTTGTGGATGCTTGCAATAGAGGTTAATCATAAGTGGGATGCTTGTTCAAGTAAGAACAGCATCCAAGCACCGGTCCACCCACATATCAAATTATCAAAGTACCGAACGCAAATCATATGAGCGTGATGAAAACTAGCTTGACGATATTCCCATGTGTCCTCGGGAGCGTTTTTCCTATTATAAGAGTTTGTCCAGGCTTGTCCTTTTCTACAAAAAGGATTGGGCCACCTTTCTGCACTTTATTTACTTTTGTTACTTGTTGCTCGTTATAGTTTATCTTATCATAAAACTATCTGTTACCACTTATTTCAGTACTTGCTAAGAACACCGTGCTGAAAACCGCTTATCATTTCCTTCTGCTCCTCTTTGGGTTCGACACTCTTACTTATCGAAAGGACTACGATAGATCCCTTATACTTGTGGGTCATAAAGACTCTTTTTTGGTGCCGTTGCCGGGGAGTGAAGCGCCTTTGGTAGGTGGAATTTGGTAAGGAAAAATTTATTTAGTGTGCTGAAATTTTCTATCACTTGTTACTATGGAAAGTAATTCTCTGAGGGGCTTGTTCGGGGTATCTTCACCCCGTCCAGTAGAGCAAAGAGTTGCTCCTCAACCTACCGAACCTATTGAAAATGAAACTCCTTTTGAGATTCCTTCGGGTATAATGGAAAAACTGCTAGCTAACACTTTTACAGGAGATGGAACAAGGCATCCTGATGAACATCTATGCTATGTGGATGACGTTTGTGGACTATTTAAGCTTGCAGGTATACCCGATGATGTTGTTAAGAAGAAGGCCTTCCCTTTATCTTTGAAGGGAGATGCATTGACATGGTACAGGCTATGTGATGATATGAGATCATGGAACTATAAAAGATTGAAATTGGAATTTCATCAAAAGTATTACCCTATGCATCTTGTTCATCGTGATCGCAATTATATATATAATTTTTGGCCTCGCGAAGGAGAAAGCATCGCTCAAGCTTGGGGGAGGCTTAAATCAATGTTATATTCATGCCCCAATCATGAGCTCTCGAGAGAAGTAATTATGCAAAGTTTTTATGCTTGGCTTTCTGATAACAATCGCACCATGCTCGATACTTCTTGTGCTGGCTCTTTTATGATGAAGACTATTGAATGTAAATGGAATTTATTGGATAGAATTAAACGCAACTCTGAAGATTGGGACCTCGACGAAGGTAAGGAGTCAGGTATGACACCTAAGTTTGATTGTGTTACATCTTTTATGGATACCGATATTTTCCGTAAGTTTAGCACTAAATATGGTCTTGACTCTGAGATAGTAGCTTCTTTCTGTGAATCCTTTTCTACTTATGTTGATCTCCCTAAGGAGAAGTGGTTTAAATATCATCCTCCCATATAAGTAAAAGTAGCTGCACCTATTAAAGTTGAAGACAAGACTGTTACTTATAATGATCTTATTGTTCCCACCTCTTATGTTGAGAAACCGACTTTCCCTGTTAGAATCAAGGGTCATGCTAAAGCTTCAACTGTTGTTCGTAAATGCAATGTTAGAACTTATACACCTCCTGAGCAAGTCAAAGTAGAACCCAATATTGCCATTGTTAAATATCTCTTGTCTGATAATATCGATGGGCATGTTATTCAATTCCAGGGTGAAACTGCTAGAATTGCTAAACCTTGTGATAAAGATAAACATAGACCTGTGGTAGGAGTGCCTATCATTTCTGTTAAAATAGGAGATCATTGTTATCATGGCTTATGTGATATGGGTGCTAGTGCTAGTGTGATACCCATTGACTTATACAAATAAATTATGCATGATATTGCACCTGCTGAGTTAGAAGACATTGATGTTACAATTAAACTTGCCAATAGAGATACTATATATGCAATGGGAATTGTTAGAGATGTTGAAGTCTTGTGTGGAAAAACCAAATATCCCGCTGATTTTCTTGTTCTTGGTTCTCCACAAGATAGCTTTTGTCCCATTATATTCGGTAGACCCTTCTTGAGTACTGTTAATGCTAAGATAGACTGCGAAAATAATGTTGTTACTATTGGCTTGGATGATATGGTTCATGAGTTTAATTTCTCTAAATTTAGTAAACAACATCGTGAGAAAGAATCGCCTAGTAAGGATGAAATTATTGGTCTTGCTTCTATTGCTGTACCTCCTAGTGATCCTTTAGAACAATATTTGCTAGACCATGAAAATGATATGTTCATGAATGAAAGAAGGGAAATAGATGAAGTATTCTTTAAACAGGAACCTATCCTGCAACACCATTTGCCTGTTGAAATCCTAGGGGATCCTCCTCCACCCAAGGGTGATCCCGTGTTTGAGCTTAAACCGTTGCCTGATAATCTTAAATATGCTTATCTTGATGAAAAGAAAATATATACTGTTATTATTAGTGCTAACCTTTCAGAGCATGAAGAAGAAAGATTATTGAAAACTTTGAAGAAGCACCGTGCCGCGATTGGATATACTCTTGATCATCTTAAGGGTATTAATCCCACGCTATGTCAACATAAGATAAATCTGGAAGCGGATGCCAAACTAGTTTGTGATCCTCAACTACGTTTGAATCCGAAAATGAAAGAAGTGGTAAGAAAAGAAATACTCAAGCTTATGGAGGCAGGTATAATTTATCTCGTTGCTGATAGTCAGTGGGTAAGTCATGTCCATTGTGTCCCTAAGAAGGGAGGTATTACTGTTGTCCCTAATGATAAAGATGAATTGATCCCGCAAAGAATTATCACGGGCTATAGGATGGTAATTGATATCCGCAAATTAAATAAAGATACTAAGAAAGATCATTACCACTTACCTTTTATTGATCAGATTATGCAAACATACACATTATTGCTTTCTAGATGGTTATTCTGGTTTCTCTCAAATACCTGTGTCAGCTAAAGATCAATCAAAGACTACTTTTACATGCCCTTTTGGTACTTTTGCTTATAGACATATACCTTTTGGTTTATGTAATGAACCTGCTACCTTTCAAAGATGCATGATGGCTATATTCTCTGACTTTTGTGAAAACATTTGTGAGGTTTTCATGGACGATTTCTCCGTCTATGGTTCCTATTTTGATGATTGCTTGAGAAATCTTGATCGAGTTTTGCAGAGATGTGAAGAAACTAATCTTGTCTTGAATTGGGAAAAGTGCCACTTTATGGTTAATGAAGGTATTGTCTTGGGGCGTAAAGTTTCTGAAAGAGGTATTGAAGTTGATAAAGCCAAGGTTGATGCTATTGAAAAGATGCCATGTCCCAAGGACATCAAAGGTATAAGAAGTTTCCTTGGTCACGCCGGATTCTATAGGAGGTTCATTAAGGACTTCTCAAAAATTTCTCGGCCTCTGACTAATTTATTACAAAAAGATGTACCATTTGTCTTTGATGATGATTGTGTAGAAGCATTTGAAATACTTAAGAAAGAATTAGTCTCTGCACCTGTTGTTCAGCCACCGGATTGGAATTTACCCTTTGAAATTATGTGTGATGCTAGTGATTATGCTGTAGATGCTGTTCTAGGGCAAAGAGTTGATAAGAAATTAAATGTTATCCATTATGCTAGTAAGACTCTAGACAATGCTCAAAGAAATTATGCTACTACCGAAAAGGAACTTTTAGCCGTTGTATTTGCTTGTGATAAATTCAGACCCTATATTGTTGATTCTAAAGTAACTATTCACACTGATCATGTTGTTATTAAATATCTTATGGAAAAGAAAGATGCAAAACCTAGACTTATTAGATGGGTTCTCTTGCTGCAAGAATTTGATTTGCATATTGTTGATAGAAAAGGAGCTGAGAACCCCGTTGCAGACAACTTATCTAGGTTAGAGAATGTTCTTGATGACCCACTACCTATTGATGATAGCTTCCCTGATGAGCAATTAAATGTCATAAGCACTTCTCGTAGCACTCCATGGTATGCTAATTATGCTAATTATACTGTCGCCAAATTTATACCACCTAGCTTCACATACCAACAAAAGAAAAAGTTTTTCTATGACTTGCGACATTACTTTTGGGATGACCCACATCTTTATAAAGAATGAGTAGATGGTGTCATTAGACGTTGTCTACCTAAGCATGAACAGGAACAGATCCTACGCAAGTGTCACTCCGAAGCTTATGGAGGACACCATGCTGGAGATAGAACTGCACATAAGGTATTGCAATCTGGTTTTTATTGGCATACTCTCTTCAAGGATGCCCGTAAATTTGTTTTGTCTTGTGATGAATGTCAAAGAATTGGTAATATTAGTAGACGTCAAGAAATTCCTATGAATTATTCACTTGTTATTGAACCATTTGATGTTTGGGGCTTTGATTATATGGGACCTTTTCCTGCCTCTAATGGATACACACATATTTTAGTTGCTGTTGATTACGTTACTATGTGGGTAGAAGCTATTCCAACTAGTAGTGCTGATCATAACACTTCTATTAAAATGCTTAAGGAAGTTATTTTTCCGAGGTTTGGAGTCCCTAGATATTTAATGACTGATGGTGGTTCACACTTTATTCATGGTGCTTTCCGTAAAATGCTTGCTAAATATGACGTTAATCATAGGATTGCATCTCCTTATCACCCGCAGTCTAGTGGTCAAGTAGAGTTGAGCAATAGAGAGATCAAATTAATTTTGCAAAAGACTGTCAATAGGTCTAGAAAGAATTGGTCCAAGAAACTGGACGACGCATTATGGGCCTATAGAACTGCATATAAGAATCCTATGGGTATGTCTCCGTATAAAATGGTTTATGGAAAAGCATGTCACTTACCCCTCGAACTAGAACATAAGGCATATTGGGCTATTAAAAGAGCTCAACTATGATTTCAAGCTTGCCGGTAAGAAGAGGTTATTTGTTATTAGCTCACTTGGTGAATGGAGAACCCAGGCTTATGAAAATGCCAAGTTGTTTAAAGAAAAAGTTAAAAGTGTTGGAAATATGCCCTAGAGGCAATAATAAAAGGATTATTATTATATTTCCTTGTTCATGATAATTGTCTTTTATTCATGCTATAATTGTGTTATCTGGAAATCGTAATACATGTGTGAATACATAGACCATAATTTGTCCCTAGTGAGCCTCTAGTTGACTAGCCCGTTGATGAACAAATAGTCATGGTTTCCTGACTATGGACATTGAATGTCATTGATAATGGGATCACATCATTAGGAGAATGATGTGATGGACAAGACCCAATCCTAAGCATAGCACAAGATCGTGTAGTTCGTTTGCTAGAGCTTTTCCAATGTCAAGTATCTTTTCCTTTGACCATGAGATCGTATAACTCCCGCACACCGTAGGAGTGATTTGGGTGTACCAAACATCACAACGTAACTGGGTGACTATAAAGGTATTCTACGGGTATCTCCGAAAGTGTCTGTTGGGTTAACACGGATCGAGACTGGGATTTGTCACTCCGTATGATGGAGAGGTATCTCTGGGCCCACTCGGTAATGCATCATCATAATGAGCTCAAAGTAACCAAGTGTCTAGTCACGGGATCATGCATTACGGTACGAGTAAAGTGACTTGCCGGTAACGAGATTGAACAAGGTATTGGGATACCGACGATCGAATCTCGGGCAAGTAACATACCGATTGACAAAGGGAATTGTATACGGGGTTGCCTGAATCCTCGACATCATGGTTCATCCGATGAGATCATCGAGGAGCATGTGGGAGCCAACATGGGTATCCAGATCCCGCTGTTGGTTATTGACCAGAGAGTCGTCTTGGTCATGTCTACGTGTCTCTCGAACCCGTAGGGTCAACACACTTAAGGTTCGGTGATGCTAGGGTTGTAGAGATATTTGTATGCAGCAAACCGAAAGTTGTTCGGAGTCCCGGATGAGATCCCGGACATCACGAGGAGTTCCGGAATGTTCCGGAGGTAAAGAATTATATATGAGAAGTCGAGTTTCGGCCATCGGGAAAGTTTCGGGGGTCACCGGTATTGTACCGGGATCACCGGAAGGGACCCGGGGGTCCACCGGGTGGGGCCACCCATCCCGGAGGGCCCCATGGGCTGAAGTGGGAGGGGAACCAGCCCCTGGTGGGCTAGTGCGCCCCCCTTGGGCCCCCCTGCACCTAGGGTTGGGAACCCTAGGGGAGGGGGCGAATCCACTTGCCTTGGGGGCCAAGGCACCCCCCTTGGCCACCGCCCCCCTAGGAGATCCCATCTCCTAGGGCCGGCGCCCCCCTGGGGACCCTATAAATAGAGGGGGGAGGGAGGGCAGCCGCACCCTTGCACTTGGCGCCTCCCTTCCCCCTTGCTACACCTCTCCCTCCCACAGACGCTTGGCGAAGCCCTGCCGGGATCCCTGCTGCATCCACCACCACGCCGTCGTGCTGCTGGATCTTCATCAACCTCTCCTTCCCCCTTGCTGGATCAAGAAGGAGGAGATGTCATGCTGACCGTACGTGTGTTGAATGCGGAGGTGCCGTCCATTCGGCGCTAGGATCTCCGGTGATTTGGATCACGACGAGTACGACTCCCTCAACCCCGTTCTCTTGAATGCTTCCGCTCGATCTACAAGGGTATGTAGATGCACTCCTCTCTCTCATTGCTAGATGAACTCATAGATTAATCTTTGTGAAACCGTAGGAAATTTTTTATTTTCTGCAACATTCCCCAACAGTGGTATCAGAGCTAGGTCTATGCGTAGTTCTCTTTGCACGAGTAGAACACAAATCTGTTGTGGGCGTAGATGTTGTCAACTTTCTTGCCACCACTAGTCTTATTTTGCTTCAGCGGTATTGTGGGATGAAGCGGCCCAGACCGACCTTACACGTACGCTTACGTGAGACAAGTTCCACCGACTGACATGCATTAGTTGCATAAGGTGGCTAGCGGGTGTCTGTCTCTCCCACTTTAGTTGGAGTGGATTCGATGAAAAGGGTCCTTATGAAGGGTAAATAGAAGTTGAAAAATCACGTTGTGACTTTTTTGTAGGTAATAAAACGTTCTTGCTAGAACCCTATTGCAGCCACGTAAAAGATGCAACAACAATTAGAGGACGTGTAACTTGTTTTTGCAGCAATTGCTTTGTGATGTGATATGGCCAAAAGTTGTGATGAATGATGAATGATATATTGTGATGTATGAGATCATGTTCTTGTAATAGGAATCACGACTTGCATGTCGATGAGTATGACAACCGGCAGGAGCCATATGATTTGTCTTAATTATTGTATGACCTGCGTGTCAATGATTTAACGCCATGTAATTACTTTACTTTATTGCTAAACCGTTAGCTATAGTAGTAGAAGTAATAGTTGGCGAGAAACTTCATGGAGACACGATGATGGAGATCATGGTGTCATTGTAAGTGCATCTAGTGCCACCCCTACTTGGTTTTGGAGTATTGACGACAAAGTTGGTTGAGGGACTAATGCGTTTGTGAGAATTGCAGAATAACACAGGTAGTGTCCCTCAATGATTCGTTTTACCTACCAGAGATGACGCCTAAAAATGTATGAAGACATTGAAGACAATGGTGGTATGAGAAGATATTCATATTGAAGACTATGACATGAGAAGACAATGCGTGAAGACTATGGAGCGCGAAGACTGTGTGGCTTTGTTGTTTCCTTTTCTTCTTTGTTGAGTCATAGGAACCACCATACTGTTAAGTGGGGTCCAAGTGAACTAAGTCAGAGTGACTGAAGTGATGCTCAACCCAAATCCTATGTGAGGGAGTCTCGGACTAGGGGGTGTCCGGATAGCCGAACTATCATCATCGGCCGGACTCCAAGACTATGAAGATACAAGATTGAAGACTTCGTCCCGTGTCCGGATGGGACTTTCCTTGGCGTGGAAGGCAAGCTTGGCGATACGGATATGTAGATCTCCTACCTTTGTAACCAACTCTGTGTAACCCTAGCCCTCTCCGGTGTCTATATAAACCGAATGGCCTTAGTCCATAGGACGAACAACAATCATACCATAGGCTAGCTTCTAGGGTTTAGCCTCCTTGATCTCGTGGTAGATCTACTCTTGTAACCCACATCATCAATATTAATCAAGCAGGACGTAGGGTTTTACCTCCATCAAGAGGGCCCGAACCTGGGTAAAAACATCGTGTCCCTCGTCTCCTGTTACCATCCGCCTAGACGCACAGTTCGGGACCCCCTACCCGAGATCCGCCAGTTTTGACACCGACATTGGTGCTTTCATTGAGAGTTCCTCTATGTCGTCACCGATAGGCTCGATGGCTTCTTCGATCATCATCAACGATGCAGTTCAGGGTGAGACCTTCCTCCCCGGACAGATCTTCGTATTCGGCGGCTTTGCACTGCGGGCCAATTCGCTTGGCCATCTAGAGCAGATCGAAGCTACGCCCCTGGATGTCAGGTTGGATTTGGAAGTTTGAACTTCACGGCTGACATCCGCGGGGACTTGATCTTCGACGGATTCGAGCCACAACCGAGCATGCCGCACTGTCATGTCGGGCATGATTTAGCTCTGCCGCCGGACAGCACCCTGGAGGCCACACTCGAGCTCGCTCTGATCCTCAATTCGGAGCCGGCCGCGCAGATCGAGGACGAATGGCTAGACATCGCCTCGGGTGCTGCAACCTCTACGGCAATAGAGCCGAACACTGACTTTGTCCCTCATAAAGCTCGTGACTCCAAGGTGCCGGACTCCAAACCTCTCGCGCCCGCCCTGATCGAATCCGATTGGGGGCCGATCATGGAGTTCACTGCAGCGGGCGTCTTTCAACACTCACCTTTCGGCGACATCTTGAGGTCGCTAAAATATCTCTCGTTATCAGGAGAGCCCTGGCCGGACTGCGGTCAGGACGGTTGGGATGCGGATGACAAAGAAATTCAAAGCCCACCCACCACCCACTTGGTAGCCGTTGTCGATGATCTAACCGACATGCTAGACTACGACTCCGAAGACATCGACGGTATGGACGACGATGCCGGTGATGACCAAGAACCAGCGCCTACTGGGCACTGGAAAGCCACCCCAACTCACGACGTATACATGGTGGATACACCAAAAGGAAGCGATAATGAGGAAAAACGGGACGTGGAGAAGGACAACTCCCCCAACAAACAAACAAAACGGCGACGCAAGCGCCGCCCGAGGACCGGCCTCGATAAAAACGACACCCATACGGACCCGGCCTTAGAGCAGGGCGAAGCAGTGGACGACGCACGTGCCACCAAGCAGCAATCCGAACATGATGAACCAGACAGGCAACCCATCCCTGGCGAAGATGATCTCACATCACCAGAGCATACAAATCTTCATAAAAGGCTCGTCGCCACGGCAAGGAGTTTGAATAAGCAAAAGCGGAAGCTCAGAACAGCAGAGGAACTCTCAATGAAAGCACCAATGTCGGTGTCAAAACCGGCGGATCTCGGGTAGGGGGTCCCGAACTGTGCGTCTAGGCGGATGGTAACAGGAGACGAGGGACACGATGTTTTTACCTAGGTTCGGGCCCTCTTGATGGAGATAAAACCCTACGTCCTACTTGATTAATATTGATGATGTGGGTTACAATAGTAGATCTACCACGAGACCAAGGAGGCTAAACCCTAGAAGCTAGCCTATGGTATGATTGTTGTTCGTCCTATGGACTAAGGCCATCCGGTTTATATAGACACCGAAGAGGGCTAGGGTTACACAGAGTCGGTTACAAAGGTAGGAGATCTGCATATCCGTATCGCCAAGCTTGCCTTCCACGCCAAGGAAAGTCCCATCCGGACACGGGACAAAGTCTTCAATCTTGTATCTTCATAGTCTTGGAGTCCGGCCAATGATGATAGTTCGGCTATCCGGACACCCCCTAGTCCGGGACTCCCTCAGTAGCCCCTGAACCAGGCTTTAATGACGATGAGTCTGACGCGCATATTGTCTTCGGCATTGCAAGGCGGGTTCCTCCTCCGAATAATTTATAGAAGATCGTGAACACCAGGATAGTGTGCGGCTCTGCAAAAATAAATTCCACATACCACCGTAGAGAGAATAATATTACACAAGATCAATCTGCTGACGTATTCTGCGGCGTGACGTCACACCACTTCCAAGCCTTTACTCGAATCGTTTTTATTGTTCCACCTCAGTGCATTTAGCGAGGCGGTTTCCTTGGCACGTCTTGTCGAAGCAGAGATCGTGTTCTCCTTATTCCGGGATTCCGATTAATACGGACGTGGGTAACCCAACCGCGGCCGTTGCCACGCCCCCTCCATCGAAGGCGGGTTCCAAACGGTCACGGGGACGACTCTTGGTACTCTTCCTCTTTATAATGAGACCAAGGCCCGTTCTTTTTATTCAATCCTCTATCGAATCCGCCCCTCTCCCTGAGTTCCAGCACCCAGGGCTCTGAATTCAGGTACCTTCGATCCTCGACAATGTCCGGTCCTGATCTACGAGGCCAGTGGATGCCCTCCTCCGTCACAGAGGAGGACGTGCTAAAGCTGAGAGATGCCAGGTATTTAACCTAAGAGATTTCGCATAGGCTGCCTGCCCGAGGGCAAGTTATCCCAAATCCCGAGTCTGGCGAGATCGTCGTGTTCACGTCTCACTTCCGTCGGGGTTTAGGCTTCCCGACGGATCCCTTCATGAGGGGGCTCATGTTTTACTATGGGCTGGAATTCCATGACCTGGCTCCAGAGTCCATCCTCCATATCTCATCATTCATTGTCGTCTGTGAAGCCTTCCTCCGCACTACCCCTCACTTCGGCTTATGGCTCAAAACCTTCAATGTGGAGCTGAAGATGATCGAGGGGCGTCAGGCAGAGTGGGGCGGGGCGGTTATAAGCAAGAGGGCCGAAGCTCCATGGCCCAAGGGATCTTTCCAAGAGGAGCTCGGCTTGTGGCAACAGGAGTGGTTTTATATCACCGCTCCCCGGGGCAGCAGGCAGAAGCCACCGCCCGCCTTTCGCTCGGGCCCTCCACAGCAGCTGACGTCATGGGTCAACAAGGGGCGTGACTGGGGGCCGCCCAAAGACGTCCCCCTGTTGCAGGAGCGGATTCGAGGCATCCAAGAAAGGGAGATCAATCTGGTCGCAGTGGTGCAGGTCATGTTGATCCGGCGCCTACTGCCCTGCAAACGTCACCCCTCCGCCTGTGGGAATTTAATCCGGAGGGGCCGCGAGCTCTTCAACACTTCATGGGTTTGACTCCCATGGAGATGTATAAACTGTTCTTCGGATCGCAAGAGACGCATCCGGAATTGACTGAGGACGCTGGCCTAAGCTGCAATCGCCCGGATACTCAAGTAAGTAGCCCTGTGTCCGGACACACCATCCATTTATTTATCGTGAGCTTTCCTTTTAACCAGCTATCCCTGGACAGGAGTGGATAGTGCAAGCAAAACTGATACGGTGTCCGGCCCCCCTCCCTGAGACCACGCAGGATCCCGTGTTAATCAAAATGTTGGAGGTTGCACCTTCGAATTAGGGCGAAGGGGGGCACGGGGAAACTGTCACCTCTTCCAAGGAGGCGTTTAGTAAGGGAGGAATCAAGAGTCCCTCCTTCCAGGGGGAGAAGAGGAACGCTTTCGAAGACCCGGAGGCCAAGGCCTCAAAGCGGGGAAAGAAATCTGTACCGAAAGGTCCTGCACCAGAAAGCGCCCCGGTCGTACTGTCTCCTCGGAGGAATCAGCCCTCTAACGAGCCGTAAGTGAAAAGGGGGATTTTGTAATTATCAGACACCCCTGCTTAACGTCTAAAGGTAACGAAGTTTTTACCTTGTAGTTAGGATCCCAGCCCATCTCAGCACAGCTCATCTTCGGGAGACCTTCGTCTGGAGATGATGGAAAGAGAAACGCCTTCATCTGCCGCCCCATCGTGCGGGGCGGACGACCCTGAGGTGTCGTCGCGGAGGCTCTCCCCGAATCCGGCGGGACCGGAGAGTTTGGCGCCCATTGGAGTACGGCCGGTGGAGCTGCAGGATTTGCTTAAGAGGGCGTCCATGTCAGAAGATCACCGCACATTAATGGGTGATGTGATTGAGAGGATCTCGTCCACCGAAATCGGGTTGTATGAGGCCGTCGGAAGTTTACTGACGGGATTTGAGGTACGCAAAAAATGACATACCTGTTGACAGTTTTGCACATGAAGTGCGCCCTGTATAGATAGTAGCCCCCGAGACTTGGTATGCTGTCGAAAACAACAGCGTGCCTAGGATCGTAATCTCGGTTATTAACTGTCGCCTTTCCCATGCAGGTGGCGGAACGTTCGGTAGCCAGCCGGACTGATGGATTGGCCCAGCTGAAGAAGCAACTCGACGCTGCAGATACGGACATCTCGCTGGTCAATAGACGACTTGATGAGTCACAAGGTATGTGGTTGCCCCGCGGTTGGTTAGTAAGGAAGCTGATGCCCATTCCTTACAAATTGTATGCTTAGATGCAGATGGTGCTGCTGCTGTGGAGGACCTTCGAGCAGAACTTGCTCGGGCCAAGGAGCAAGCCAGAAAAAGCGAGGCGGCTGCCTTGAAGGCAGCGGAAGGGCTAGAAGCCGAGAAGGCTGCTCACTGCCGAAGCAGGGAGGAGATGGCTGGAATGGCCATGAAATTAAGAGTTGCTACCGACCGCCTGGAAGTTCTTGAAGGAGAACGCCGAGCGGAGCGAGAGGACCCGAAGAAGGCCGATGCCCAAGCCAAGGATGCCCGTAGTGCGATGCGGGCTATGAAGGAGGAACTGCGTCAGGTCGGAGACATTGTGGCTGGAAAGCCCTTTATGCTGCGTCGGAAGTTCACGGATCCGAAGTATGCTCAGCTGGGCTGATTGTACGGTGCGGAGGATCCTTATCTGGACTTGGCGGCGAGTGCGGCTGACGCAGTCGTGCACTTTCGAAGCCAGGAGGATCATGAAATGGAAGAGCTTTTCTGGTCTCAATTCCATAGTCCGGAGCGTCCACTTCTGTTGGGTGATCGGCTGGTTGAGTGGGCTGAGCTGAATAGATTGTCCGGACTGGCCATGACGGATGTGGTAACTCATCTGTGGCCGAAAAGGCCCAAGCCGAAGAGTTATTTTGGCTTGTTGCAGCAATTCCTTGGGGCAGTGTCGCATATTAAGGTGATGAAGTGGTCGGCATGCATAGAAGGTGCGCGGATGGCTCTCGCCCGTGGTAAAACATACTGGGCGGAGATGGATGCCACCGCTGTTACATCCCGGGGTTCGGACAAAAGTCGATTCCCCACCGAGCATTTCTTTGAGGAAGTCCTGCAGGGCGCTCGTATAATAGAGTCGCAGTGCTCGAAAGATGCTATGTTTGAATGACATGTATGATTTCTAATATCATGTTTATAATGTAATGACTTTTTATACTTGTGTGTTCAAGTATTGAACTATCTCCTATGCGGCCGTATATGTATGTATAATCTGAAAGATGGCAGTCTTTGGCTTCAGCCCCCACGCACATGGTGCGGGGGTGTTTGCAAAAAGAAAAACGCTTTTTCACACTTAATCCAATGTCTTGGTCCTTTTAAGGAGGTGATAGCATAGCAAACTAGGCAACCGGACTATAATGCTTTATCACTTTCACTTAGCCATAGGAGCTCGAATGTGGGGCTACTATATAGCCCCTGATGGCACCGTCCTTCTCCAAACTTGGGGCGCGTATGTGCCTGACCGGGAAGCGGTCCTTCGTCAAAGCGGAGGAATTCTAAACATTCGAATGGTCGATCGAGTGGTTGACCAGTCTCTCGCTATATCATGACAGTCAGTTTTCGGCTTTCTCTACTGAGGTGCTCTCCCGGCCGAACCGGGGCACAATCGCAGTAGTTCTCCTGGTGCCGCGTTAGCCGATGATACGGAATGTAAGGCAGCAAAACACAGGAGCCGGGCAAACCCAACATTTGACAAAAGACATGATTCGGAGCTGATGCATATAAGGCCTAACTCGAGACGCCGAACACTCCCTGAGGTGTTCGGTCTTTGTGATATCGGGCAGAATAAACGCCCTAAGCCCCTAGTGTCCAGGTACAGGCGGGAACTTCTGACGCGGCCGATGCCAAAACGCCAGCCTCCTCCTCGGCTCTGGTAAAAAACCGGGGGATGTTTATCAACAAGAGACAGTGAGAAAGGTTTACGCAGGGTCTTAATCTGAAAAGAATCCTTGCAACAGGTCGTCTGCGCCCGTGTCTCCGTTGTGCTGTATCCTGGACGGGTGTAGCACGTGCTTCATCTGTAAAAGAGAAGGACTTAGTTTCTAAGAAATATCGTGCAAAAAGTGTATCAAAATAAAGTATAATTTGGAAGATGAACACAGTTGAGCTTTATTAGCTTTCATCATTTATGCGCGCGGCCCCCTAAAAAAAGGGGTATGCGGCTGGGAAGCCCCTTGTTAAGTTACGCCGGACTCATCTAACCATGTCCGAGGTCTAAATGACCTGTTTTTAGGGGCTTTGACCTGCAAGGTCGGAATAATGTGTGGCTGTCTAGGCAGCCGCACATTCTCCGTGGTCGAGAGACACCTGGAGTCTTAAGAATATGCCACGTGGACCGGGCATTTTTAAGCGTAAGAGACGCGTAATGTGGTATTGCATTAAAGCGGGCGAAAGCTGCACGCCCCAGTAGTGCTTAAGGGCTACTGCTAAATGGGGCGATGGAGGATGAGCTTTTCATGACGGAGGTTGTCGGATGAACCGAACACGACCCCTAGTGGTACAGAGCCTGTAAAATTGGCTAAAAAGGCCTGGCGTCACTCCTTTGAAGGAAGTCCTTGCTATAGCGAATTTTGGTGGGTTCTATCCCCAGTCTGCGGACGGTGTCCTGGTATAGCAGGGGACGCGCTGCGTGTTATCACGTGAAGTGAGTTCACTGTTTTGACTTCTAATGGGAAAGTCTTTTGGTTTCCGGAGCGCTGCTTTTGGGTTTCGTCACTTTCACTTGGTGTGTCGAGCCCTTTGTGTTCGGCGTTAAGTCGGCCGGACTGCTTGAAGACCCAACAATCTCTGTGGGTATGGTTTGCAGGCCTCCCAGAGGTACCGTGTATTTGACACAGTCTATCCAGAATCTTGTTGAGGTTGGATAGCTCATCACTGTTATCCTTTAAGGGCAGTGTTTTGTTGTTCGGCCGAGAGCTTTTGAATCCGGCGTTGACCGCCGTACAATTTGGGCCATTCTCCTTGTTCCGACGCTGATCTTTTTTGCGTCGTGATTTCCCATTTCCATCCCTGGTTTCGGATGTACTCGGGTCGCTGGTGCTGCATCTAGCCAACCAGCTGTTTTCCCCCGCGCAAAAGCGGGTCATGAGACTTGTTAGTGCGGCCATTGTTCTTGGTTTTTCCTGGCCGAGGTGTCTGGCGAGCCATTCGTCTCGAACATTGTGTCTGAAGGCTGCTAAGGCTTCAGCGACCGGACAGTCGACTATTTGGTTCTTTTTAGTGAGGAACCTATTCCAGAATTTGCGTGCTGATTCTCCGGGCTGTTGAGTTATGTGACTTAAATCATCTGCATCTGGAGGCCGGACATAAGTCCCCTGAAAATTTGCTCGAAACGCATCCTCAAGCTCTTCCCAACTCCCAATCGTATTTTCTGGGAGGCTTTTAAGCCAATGCCGGGCCGGCCCTTTGAGCTTGAGGGGAAGGTATTTTATGGCATGGAGATCGTCTCCTCTTGCCATGTGTATGTGTAGGATATAATCCTCAATCCAGACTCCGGGGTCTGTTGTTCCGTCGTATGCCTCTATGTTTATGGGTTTAAATCCCGCTGGAAATCCATGATCCAGTACCTCGTCGGTAAAACATAGTGGATGTGCGGCGCCCCTGTATTTGGGTGTGTCGTTGTCTTCAAATGCTCGGCTGGTTGTGTTACTTCCTGGAGTCTTCTTTTTTGGCCCATAGATAGGCCTGGTCGGGTTATCCTTTTTCTGAAGATCTTTATGCTGATCATATGCCGGCTTGTGTGTGGCGCCCCGTGTTGCTCTTGGGCTATCATCTGGTCGTCTATCTGGCCAGGCGGACCCTTTCTTTTTTGACTGCGGGGGCTCGAAGGCCTCCTCGTCAAATTCGGGCAACACCTTGCGCTTCGGGTAGCTCTTTGTCTGGTGACTAGTGCCATATTTATCTGCGGTGT
The DNA here is from genome assembly GCF_002162155.2 of Triticum dicoccoides. NCBI lineage: Eukaryota > Viridiplantae > Streptophyta > Magnoliopsida > Poales > Poaceae > Triticum > Triticum dicoccoides. The sequence continues at coordinate 671,979,783 of NC_041381.1, forward strand.
TGAGTACTTTGCTCCATCTCATTCTGAGTGTGTCTTCCACTGTTTTGAGCTTCCGCTTTTGCTTCTTCAAACTTCTTGCAGTGGCGACGAGCCTGTTATGGAGATTCATATGCTCTGGTGATGTGAGATCATCTTCGCCAGGGATGGGTTGCTTGTCCGGTTCATGTCCGGCTGGCTGCTTGTTGACGTGTGCGTCATCCACTGCTTCGCCCTGCTCTAGGGCCGGGTCCATGTGGGTACCGTTTTTGTCGATGCCGGTCTTCGGGCGGCGCTTGCGTCGCCGCTTTGTTTGTCTGTTGGGGGAGTTGTCCTTCTCCACGTCCCATTTTTCCTCATTGTCGCTTCCTTTTGGTGTGTCCACCATGCATACGTTGTGGGATGGGGTGGCTTTCCTAACGCTGGTTCTTGGTCGTCCCCGGCATCGTCGTCCATACCATCAATGTCCTCGGAGTCGTAGTCTATCATGTTAGTTAAATGGTCGACAGCGGCTAACAAGTGGGTGGTGGGTGGGCTTTGAATTTCTTTGTCGTCCGCATCCCGGCCGTCCTGACCACAATCTGGCCAGGTCTCTCCTGATAACGAGAGGTATTTTAGCGAACTCAAGATGTCGCCGAAAGGTGAGTGTTGAGAGACGTCCGCTGCGGTGAACTCCATGATCGGTGCCCAGTCGGATTCGATCGGGGCGGGCGCAGGAGGTTCGGAGTCCGGCGAGGAGTCCGTCGCCTTGGAGTCATGAGCTTTATGAGTGACGAAGTCAGTGTTCGGCTCTATCGCCATAGAGGTTGCAGCCCTCGAGGCGGTGTCTAGGCATCCATCCTCGATCTGCGGAGCTGGCTCCGAATTGAAGATCGCAGTGGTTTTGAGTGCGGCCTCCAGGGTACTGTCCGGCGGCAGAGCTAAATCATGCCCGACGTGATAGTGCGGCACACTCGGCTGTGGCTTGAATCCGTCGAAGATCAAGTCCCCGTGGATGTCAGCCGTGAAGTCCAAACTTCCAAATCTGACCTGACGGCCCAGGGCGTAACTTTCGATCTGCTCTAGATGGCCAAGCGAATTGGCCCGCAGTGCAAAGCCGCCGAATACGAAGATCTGTCCGGGGAGGAAGGGCTCACCCTGGACTGCATCGTCGTTGATGATCGAAGAAGCCATCGAGCCTATCGGTGACGACATAGAGGAACTCTCAATGAAAGCACCAATGTCGGTGTCAAAACCGGCGGATATCGGGTAGGGGTCCCGAACTGTGCGTCTAGGCGGATGGTAACAGTTCGGCGGCTTTGCACTAAGTCAGAGTGACTGAAGTGATGCTCAACCCAAATCCTATGTCTTCGAGCGAAGATAATGAGAGCAAATCTTATCCAGAGTTGGATGAGTCAGCTTTGCTTGTAGCCCAAGTAAAGTTGCCGCGTGTGTTTGAAATTAGTCTGTTGGAACACGTGTCAGTTCCTTAGTGACCCAGGGTCATTTCAGACAAATCAGGTCGGGTTGCCTTGTGGCTATAAATAGCCCACCCCCTACACCATAAATTGGTGGCTGCTTAGAGTTAGTTTACGGCTTTTGTCGTTTTGAGAGCAACCCATCTCGAAGCCTTTGAGAGAGAAATCCTTGCGAGGACAAAGCCGAAACACCCAGAGCCAAAGAGTGTTAGGCATCACTGAAGTCTTTCTGTTTGTGTGACCTGAAGACTTATTACACTTGAGGACTGTGCATCCTCCAGCCGGTTAGGCGTCGCGTTCTGAGCATCCAATAGTCATTGTGGATTGCCGGGTGAACGAAGTCTGTGAAGGTTTGGAAGTCTACCTTGAAGACTTACCAGAGTGATTGGGCGAGGACTAAGTGTCCTTAGCTCAAGGGGAATAAGGTGAAGACACGGTCTTCTGAGTTGAATCTCAGCCACCCTAACCAGACGTATAGTTGTCACAGCAACTGGAACTGGTCCAACAAATCCTGTGTCTTCAACAAGTGACTGGTTCTATCTTTTCCCTCCTTTACTTTGAGTTTGTCTTCGTGAAGTCATTGCTTATCTGTCTTATCTGACTGACTTCATTGCTTGACTACTATTGTTGATTGGCTTCATACTATCTTCAATCCTGATCCTACTACCTAGCTGCTATTAGTCTTCGTACGTTCACGCTATTGCATACTTGACTATGGCTTGCTTGTTGTAGTTTATCTTCCGCTGCATATCAATTAGGTCATTTCTATTGTTTGTCTTCGAAACTTCCATGTTTTGAAGACTTTCATAAAAATCGCCTATTCACCCCCCTCTAGTCGATAACTAGCACTTTCAATTGGTATCAGAGCAAGGTACTCCCTTGTTCTGTGTGATTCGGTTTAACCACCTAGAGTTTAGCTATGTCGACTACAGGGATAATCAAAGTCTCCGCTGCTTGCCCCGTGTTCGATGGAACAGAATATCCCTACTGGAAGAATAAGATGCGCATGCATCTTGAAGCCATTGATGTCGACCTCTGGTATGTCATCAAGAATGGCGTTCCAAAGACTAGTGAAGGTGTCACCCCTGCTGATGTCAAGAAGTTCATTCAACTGGACTCGACTGCAAAGAACATCATCTGTGGTCATCTGACCAAAGGACAGTATGGCCGTGTGAGTGCTCTATAAACGTGAAAGCTAGTCTGGGACTGGCTATCCAAGGTCAATGAAGGCGTCTCTACACAGAGAGACCAGAGAATCAGTGTTCTTCGCAATCTCTTCAACCGCTTCAAGAGAAATGACAATGAAAATGTCCAGCTCACGTTTGATCGCCTCACCGACATCACAAATGAGCTTCAGGCTCTCGGCGCCACTGAGATCACCAAGCATGAAATCGTCAAGATGCTGCTGAGATCCCTTGATAGCTCTTTTGACACCCTTGCCCTCATGATACAAGAACGTAGTGACTTCAAGACTCTCGATCCGTCTGATATACTTGAGAGGCTCAACACACATGAGTTCCAGCTTTCTGAGAAAAGAGATATTTATGGCCCCAACTATGGCCGAACTCGTGCTTTGAAGGCAAAAGTTGTTTCCTCATTTGAAGAAGAAGAATCTGACTGCGGTTCTGATGATCCTGAAGACATTGGAAGGGAACTTGCAATGCTTGTGAAGAAGTTCCAGAAATTCACCAACAAGAAGGGCTTCAGAAAGTCTTCACGATCCAGTTCAAGAAATGATGAAGCTTCCACTTAAGACAACAAGAAGAGAACATGTCACAAGTGTAAGAAGCTTGGGCACTACATCTCTGAGTGTCCTCAGTGGGAAAACGAGAAGAAGAAGAAGAAGAGCATGGAATATGACTCTGATGACAAGAAGAAGAACAAATCTTCGAAGTCTTCTTCCAAGTCCTCATCAAGGTCTTCATCTCACAAGAAGAGCTCATCTGGCAAGGCTCGTGCTTTTGTTGGCAAGGAAATGGATTCAGAGGAGGAGTCTGCTTCTGAGGAGGCCGAGGTGGAATCTAAAGCTGAGTCCAACTCTGGTGTTGCAAGTCTGGCTCTGGCCACAGCCTACGTTGCAAAGTCCATCTTCAACAATGAAGACAATGACTCCCACACCAACACTGATGATGACAAGGACGATCCTACTCCCACCTACTGCTTCATGGCATGCGGTGCCAAGGTAAAATCACGCGATGCTTACTTTCAAACATCAAGTCAAGATGACTCTGATTGTGAATCTAAACCCAGCTACAAAACACTTGCTAAAATTGCTACTGAACAACAAAGAGCTATGGAACATACTCAAAAACTGTTAGACAAAAGCGATGACCTGTTGGACGCGGAAATGACACGTTCACAGTCCTTAGTTGAAGACATAAAAAATCTTCATGCTAAGTATCAAGAACTTGAAAGTCTTCATGAGACGCTCTCAACCACTTATGAAAAGCTCTCCTATGATTATCTTCAAAGGAAGCAAGAGCTTGAGAAATTGAAAGCGACTCATGAAGATCTTCAAAAAGAGAATGAGTCATTTCACGCTCAACAGATCAGTCCCGCTCAGGATGAATTTGAACCACCATGCTTAAAATGCATTGTGCGTGATAACACTGCCTCTGTTACTGAATGTTCCACTGCTGCTATTGTTGCTCTGTCTTCAACTACTGATGTGGTAACTAATCCCTCTTTTGAGGATACCATTACTATTGCTGATGAAAATGCTAGGTTGAAGACATAGCTTGAAACAGGGATGTATAAAAGTCTGAAAGGGCATCAGACACTTTGTGATGTCCTCAAAAAGCAGATTCTGAACCGAAACCCTAGGAAAGAGGGTGTTGGGTTCGAGAGGAAAATGAATGCTGATGGTTCCTACTGGAAGCCTGAGCAGTATCCCAAAACCACATGGGTTGCTGCAAAGGAACCTTCAGTGGATCCATCCACTTTATCTGGCTTTACCTGTGCTAATCCTATTATCATTGATGAATCCTTTGATGCAAACTATAAACTGTTGAAAAATCAGAATGGTGAAGTGTTTGCCAGGTATATTGGTACTAACTGCAGGAATGGACCGCCAATGAAGAAGATCTAGGTTCCGAAAAGATGTCTTGAGAATCTTCCTGTGAATGTTGTCATGACACCACCAGGGAAGAAGACAAACCCCAGACCAAAGGCGTCACATGGTCCAACGGCTTCATACGGAAACAGGACTCACCTGAGTCACCCTAATGCCAATGTTTTGCAGGGAAATCACACTCAAACTTATGAATATGACCGTGTGTCTTCAAACCGCTATGTTCATAATACTAAGAACTTTTCTGCTTATTCATATGAGTATCATTCATCTCCTGCAAGGCTATTTGCTAGGGCTCCAAAGCCGAAATTCTCAGATGCTGCACTTAGACTCATTGCTTCTAAGCCACCCCTGAAAATGTGGGTGGTGAAGAAGAATTAACTCTCTTTTGCAGAATGTGGTCTCCAGCCAGCAATCAAAGGCGTCCGATATAATTGCTGGGGACCTAAAACACAAAGGGACGCATGATAAAATGACTCACTATGTATTCCACATATGAATCGCTTACCTGTCATACTGTGTGCTAACTCTCATCTATGCTGTGATAATCCAAGTGTGCATCAACTGCTTATGCTTCACAACAAACATTGTGAAGCCTATCCTCCTAACTGCACTGTAGGCCATGTCACCAAAAGCTTCAGAATGGATTATTGACAGCGGATGCACAAATCAAATGACTGTTGATCGAAGTCTTCTCATGGACTCAACCTTACGGCCATCCGACAAGAGTCAAATCACATTTGCTGAAACTGGTAAAGGCAAGGTATTGGGTCTAGGTAGAGTTGCAATCTCAAAGGATCAACACATGGATAAAGTGATGCTTGTTGAACCCTTGGATTCAACTTAATGTCTGTCTCAATGCTTTGTGACTTAAACATGATTGTGATATTTGGAAAATATCGTGGCCTTGTACTAATGGAATCTGACAAGTCTCTAGTCTTTGAAGGGTATAGGAAAGGTGATCTATACATGGTAGATTTCTCAGCAGGTCCACAACTTGCCGTATGTCTTCTTGTAAAAGCTTCAGAATGCTGGCTCTGGCATCGAAGGCTAGGGCATGCTGGCATGAGGAACTTGCACACTCTCGTCAAGAAGAAGCATGTCATAGGCATCGAAGGTGTCAAGTTCAAGAAAGATCATTTGTGTGGTGCTTGCGAAGCTGGGAAGATGACGAGGGCCAAGCACCCCTCAAAGACAATCATGACGTCATCTCAACCCTTTGAGCTGTTGCACATGGACTTATTTGGCCCTACTCACTACTCTACCCTCACAACAACGGCGTGTCTCTATGGCTTCGTCATTGTTGATGACTACTCAAGATATACATGGGTGCACATAATTCTCTACAAGACTGAAGTACAAGATGTCTTCAGATGATTCGCCAATCGAGCAATGAACAATTATGGCGTCAAGATCAAGCATATCAGAAGTGATAACGACACTGAATTCAAGAACACCGGCCTTGATCTGTATCTGGATACAATGGGAATCACTCATGAATTTTCTGCTCCACACACACCTCAGCAAAACGGCATTGTAGAGCGCAAGAACAGAACCCTCATCGAGATGGCTCGAATAATGCTTGACGAGTACAAGACACCAAGAAAATTCTGGCCTGAAGCCATTGATACTTCTTGTCACATCATCAACCGTGTCTACATCCATAAGCTTCTGGGCAAAACAACCTATGAGCTCCTTACTGGCAAGAAGCCAAATGTCAGCTACTTCAGAGTCTTTGGTGCTAGGTGCTGGATCAAGGATCCCCATCACAAGTCAAAATTTGAACCCAAAGCTCACAAAGGCTTCATGCTTGGCTATGGAAAGGATTCGCACTCTTACAGAGTCTTCAACCTCTTCCACTACAAAATCGTTGAAACAGTGGATGTGCGATTTGAGGAAACCAATGGTTCACAATGAGAGCTCCTGCCAAGCACACTTGATGAAGCTCCTTCCAGTGAATCTATCAAGCTGATGGGAACTGGTGAGATCATGCCCTCTGAAGCACGGCCTGAAGAGGAACTTATCATTTCTGCACCAAACCAACCCGAAGACAATGCTCAGACCAAAGACAATACTTCCACTGATGACAATGATCGGCATGAGCAAGGTCTTCGTCCAGTTCATCCTCGTGTTGCAAATGAAGTACAAATTGAGAAGATAATTGATAGCATCAATGCACCTGGTCCACTTACTCAATCAAGAGCAACACAGTTAGCAAATTTCTGTGGGCATTTTTCATTTGTATCAATATCTGAACCCAAGAAAGTTGCTGAAGCCTTTATGGAACCTGAATGGATTCAAGCCATGCAAGAAGAACTTCAATAGTTCAAGCTCAATAATGTTTGGGAACTGGTCAAGCGCCCTAACCCTCGCAAGCATAACATTATTGGCACAAAATGGATATATCGGAACAAACAAGATGAGCATGGTCAAGTCATCAGAAACAAAGCACGTCTTGTGGCACAAGGATATACTCAAGTTGAAGGAATTGACTTCGACGAAACATTTGCTCCTGTTGCTAGGCTTGAAGCTATTTGCATACTGCTAGCCTATGCCAATCACCATAACATCTTGCTATATCAAATGGATGTGAAAAGTGTTTTCCTCAATGGCAAGATTGAAGAAGAAGTGTATGTTTCTCAACCACCTGGCTTTGAAGATCCAAAACATCCTGATATGGTGTACAAACTCAACAAAGCACTGTATGGCCTCAAACAAGCTCCTCGCGCTTGGTATGATACAATCAAAGACTTCCTGAAGAGCAAAGGTCTCAAACCAGGATCCCTAGATCCCACACTCTTCACGAAGACATATGATGGTGAACTGTTTGTGTGCCAAATATATGTGGATGACATAATCTTCGGCTGCACCAACCAGAAGTATAGTGATGAGTTTGGATACATGATGCAAGAGCAATATCAGATGTCCATGATGGGTGAGCTGATGTTCTTCCTTGGTCTTCAAATTCGTCAACAAAGAAATGGAGTCTTCATATCTCAAGAAAAATATCTCAAAGACTGCCTGAAGAAGTTCGGCATGCAAGATTGCAAAGGCTACACGACGCCAATGCCAGCCAAACATCATCTTGGTCCCGACGACAATGGTAAAGAGTTCGATCAAAAGGTATATCGCTCCATGATTGGTTATTTACTTTACCTATGTGCATCTAGGCCGGATATTATGCTTAGTGTTTGCATGTGTGCTCGATTCCAAGTGGCACCAAAGGAAACGCATCACTTAGCCGTGAAGCGAATTCTTCGATATTTGGCTTACACCCCAACACTCGGATTATGGTATCCAAAGGGCTCAAGGTTTGATCTGGTTGGATTCTCGGATGCTGATTATGCTGGTGACAAGGTGGATCGCAAGTCAACATCAGGAACATGTCACTTTCTGGGACGATTACTTGTCTGTTGATCTTCAAAGAAGCAGAACTATGTATCACTCTCAACTGCTGAATCTGAATACATTGCTGCTGGATCCTGTTGTGCTCAGCTTCTATGGATGAAGCAAACTCTCAAGGACTATGGCATCAACCTGAAACAAGTACCTCTCTTCTGCGACAACGAAAGTGCCATCAAGATAGCCAACAATCCAGTTCAGCACTCGAAGACAAAGCACATTGAAATACGTCATCATTTTCTCAGAGATCATGTCATGAAGAAAGATATTGACATCATTCACGTCAACACTGAAGAACAACTGGCAGATATCTTCACAAAGCCCTTGGATGAGAAAAGGTTTTGCAAGTTACGGTGTGAGCTAAATATCTTGGAATCCTCTAATGTCCTGTGATCAGGCACACATCCTAACACTTATGCATGTTGATGACTTAGATGTGCAACACACGAAGTAAGGTATATCTTCAATCAATGAAGACTTACACTCTGAGTGTGAATACATTAACTTGGAATTTGACTTCAGAGCGCCACGATAATTGTGCGCCATGTCTGGGTCTAATACTTCCTATACGGTGGGTAACGCCACCACCAAATTTCTCTGTTTGAAGTGTTTCACTCATGGCGTTACTTTTGCAAAGACTTCACATTTGGTTTGTCTTTAGTTTCAATTTATCTTCATGATTTTCTGCGCTATGATGATTTGACTGCATTCACTTATAGCTATGTCTTCAAGTTGAATCTTTTGAACTAAGTGAATGTGATCGGACCCTAACCTCTCTATGCTTTCTATCTCAAACTCTATCTGTCCAAATCATATGCATTCTATTGAAACTGTCGAATGTCTTCTCTGCGTCCTAGTCAGCAGAAGACACAGAGACAAACATCAAGTCCTATTTAAATGATTCATTTTTATTGTCGATATCCGGAGAAGCCGGAACGAACATCCGACAAACTTGGCGGGCGTGGGAACATGGGACAACTCCAAGTATGTTGCATGCTTGCCACGTGTCCCACGGATGTGAACAGACAGGGGCACCTGTGTAATTGCGTTGTGTCGCACACCTACTTATAAATACGTGTCCCCTGCGGTCAAGAAAACCTTCTTCCACCTCTCCACCTCGTCAAAACCCTAGCGCCACCGCTAGCTCTCGACGACGCCGGCGACCAAGCGCTTAGCTGCCGCGACTTCTCCGACGCCGTCCTCACGCCGGCCGCGGACATTGTCCTCTCCGCCATCGCCGTAGGTGTCCTCCGTCGCCGAGTTAGGGCACGGTGGGCTGAACTGCTCGGTCTCCTATTCATCCCTTCTAGCAGTTCTTCGTGCGGTAATTATAACTCTATTTTTACCACCTTTTTGATCTTCATAGATTCATCCTATTTACCGAAAGTGGTTTCTACCTACTCAATGTTAGATCTATTCTGTCTGCATCTCATAATGCCTAGTCTATTCACTTAGATTTCCTATCTAGTTTGATTCCTCACTTGTACTTATTCACGGATTGGTACAAATCTGGAACCAACTCACCTCATATAAGTGAATGTCTTCGCATCATGAGGTTAATGTCTTCAAACTGATTTATCTTCAAAATCTTCTGAGAATGCATATGACCTCTTCCCCTTCCCTTGCATCTCGAATGCTGTCACAGGTACATGTCCATGGGAGAATCCCTAGGTTCTCATAGTTTGCATTCGTTTGCAGAATTCTTACAGCAACACATTGATTCTCCTGAAGCCAGTTCCTGTCTGACCAGCAAGCGAAAGCCTTTGGAACATATTGAAACCGTTCAGTTTGAAGTTCATGGCTACAGAGAAATCTGTCAGGAAAGGTGGCAGACAGCGTCGTGGAGGAACTTCAAAGGATCTGCCTGATGATCTGGCAGAAATGTATAAAACAGATCTTGAAGAAGATTACAATCAGCGCAAGACTCGAATCCAATGGATTCGACGCTATTGGGCTGAACAGTGGTACAAGTACAAGTTCGTCACCCAGGAGTACGCAGAGAAAAACGCTATCAAGAGCCCTTGGGGTGATATTCTCTATCGAGGCCTTCCCTCCAAGAACAAAGCTGAAGCCATTGCGCAAGAATTCTATCCTTGCATGGTCCATAGACCACAGCCTGAAGAAGCCGACCCATCATCATTGCTCTAGTGTCGTGACGACAATCTCTTCAAGCGCAACCTCCAGTTTGCTAAGGCTTCGGCAAAGGAAAACAAGAAGTCATGGGGATTAGACTTCAATCCTGGCCCGTCTGCTCCCCGTGAGGATGGCACACGTGAAGCTGAAGAAAATAGAATTGGCCCCTTTGCAAACCTTGATGGTCTCATCTCCTACATCAAGGTACAAGGTGCCAAAGTAGATCATTCTGACAATGATGCTGATTCTGATGAAGCCCCAGCTCCTACTCCAAGGCCGCAGAAGCCAAAGAAGATTAAGGCTTCATCATCAGCTGCACCTCCAAAAGCTTCTTGTGTGAAGCCACTAGCCACTGCACCTCCTGAAGTCAGTGTGCAGTCTAAAGATCTTTCCTGCATCTCCAAGAAGACGGAGAAGAAAAAGAAAATCGTCAAGAGAACTTATCTGGCTCTGACTCCTGCTGCTATTCTGCGTGAAGAGCCCATTGATCTGTCCAGTGATGAAGATCTTGCTGATGATGCCCTTGGACAACTGATCAAGAGCAAGGAAGAAGCAGAAATCTTCAACAACTTGCCTCTCTTTGATGTGGCCGTTCTCCATAACTTCATTGATGAATGGTTCGACACCCCCAATCTAAGCTTTGAAGATTTGCAGCTTCCCATTGTCCTCAACGTCGCTTTCAATGGCGCCATTGCTTCTGAGCTAGCTCTTGCCCAGCGCATCGCTGAGCTAAAGAACAAAATTGATTATAAGAAGGCTCAATTCAAGATGCATGTGGCAAAGCTCAGTGTTCAAGACGTCAGAAACTTCAAGGTCATGCTGCATGAGCTTAAACAAGCTTTTCTAAAGAAGCGCCAAGAAGCTCAAGGCTCTAGTGAGCGCATGAAGAGTTTGGCTGATAAGTGTGTGCTTGCCTACAATGAGGCTGAGAAGCGCAAGTCACTTGGCCGTCCTGGCATTGACCCCAGGATGGCTGCAAAGAAAAAGAAGAAGCTTCCTTCTAACCAGCCTGCACCTTCAAGCCAAGAAGCTCCTCGCATTATCTTCCCAAGTAGCATGACTGGCTCGAAGCCAAAGGTCACCACAACCGCTTCAGAACAAAAGAAGACGAGGGCTGCCGAGGCTGAAGCCAGAAAGAGGAAGAATACTGAAGCCTCTGATGCCGCTCCCTCCAAGAAGAAGCGCAAAACCAAGAAGAATCGGGCTGCTACCACAGAGCCCCTTGTTGTTGAACCCATCTCAGTGGTTCATCCTGCATCCAGTACCCAAGAACTTCGCATGACTGTTCATGAGCCTGCTTCCACAGAGGCTCCTGAAGCTGAAGAGATTCCAGCAGTTGATCCCACCGCTGCTGAAGACATTGGTCATCATGACAATGTTGAAGATGATGAAGTTCTTCCTCAAATTGAACATAATGTGGTATCATCGCCTGTTCGTACGAACATCGAAATCATCAACATTGGTCGTCCTCTGACGCGAATTGCTCAGGATGCTTCATGGGCGGATCGCCCGCAACAACAAGATTCCCCAAGTACTCCCCAACAACAACAACCAGCTACACCACCCGTGCAAGAAGAACAAGAAGACTTTGAGGCCCAGTGAGGGAGTCCTGGACTAGGGGGTGTCCGAATAGCCGAACTATCATCATCAGCCGGACTCCAAGACTATGAAGATACAAGATTGAAGACTTCGTCCCGTATCCGGATGGGACTTTCCTTGGCGTGGAAGGCAAGCTATCCTACCATTGTAAACGACTCTGTGTAACCCTAGCCCTCTCCGGTGTCTATATAAACCGGATGGTTTTAGTCCATAGGACGGACAACAATCATACCATAGGCTAGCTTCTAGGGTTTAGCCTCCTTGATCTCGTGGTAGATCTACTCTTGTAATACCCACATCATCAATATCAATCAAGCAGGACGTAGGGTTTTACCTCCATCAAGAGGGCCCGAACCTGGGTAAAACATCGTGTCCCTTGTCTCATGTTACCATCCGCCTAGATGCATAGTTTGGGACCCCCTACCCGAGATCCGCCGGTTTTGACACCGACATTGGTGCTTTCATTGAGAGTTCCTCTGTGTCATCACCGATAGGCTCGATGGCTTCTTCGATCATCAACAACAACGCAGTCCAGGGTGAGACTTTTCTCCCCGGACAGATCTTCGTATTCGGCGGCTTTGCACTGCGGGCCAATTCGCTTGGCCATCTGGAGCAGATCGAAAGCTACGCCCCTGACCGTCAGGTCAGGTTCGGAAGTTTGAACTTCACGGCTGACATCCACGGAGACTTGATTTCCGATGGGTTCGAGCCACAGCCAAGCGCGCCGCACTGTCACGATGGGCATGATTTAGCTCTGCAGCCGGACAGTGCCCTGGAGGCCGCACACAAGTCCGCTCCGACCCTCAATTCGGAGCCGGCTGCGCAGATCGAGGACGGGTGGCTAGACTCCGCCTCAGGAGCTGCAACCTCTACGACGATGGAGCCGAATACTAACCTTATCCCTTGTGAAGCTTGTCGCATCCCGAGCTTCTGGCATTGCACTAGGCTAACTTCATGTGTGCATCATGTTTAAACTTTGATAGAAACTTGAAATGGGGATGTTCAAACCCTAGCACCAAATGGAATTCAAATAGGTTCAACCTAAAAATATTTTTAGTGAATCCAAATGGCTTTCAAAAATGTTCATCATTTCTGGAAAATGCTAGAACCATAACCAGAGGTGTTGCACATTTTTCCATGACAAATTTGGTCACTGAATTAAATCATATGTACTTTGCATTTGGGCATTTAAATGCTAGTAAATATTTTAAATGCTCAAATAATTCTGGAAATAAGTGTGGGCTGTTGGAATTAATTTAAATAGAGCCTATGATTATTTTCAGGATTTTTTAAGGTGTCTAACTATTTTTAATAAAGCCATAAATTTATAGAAAAATAGAAAAACAGAATTTTAACAGAGAGAGAGTTTTACCTGGCACTCACCTGGGCAGCCCACCTGGCCAGTCCACTTGGCGGCCCAGCCCACCAGGGACACCGCTGTCTTCAACCTCTGCCAGTAGGCAGAGGCGTGTCAACGCCTGCGCGCCCGAGGCCTCCACCTCCTCCCTGCATGTTCGCCTCGCGCTCCCGAGCTCCCTTCGCACGCCACGGAGACGCCCCGACCCCACTGGACACCTCGCTCCTCCCCCCTCACCCTCTCCCTCTCCTCTGATCGCCATAGCCGACGCTGCCGAGCGCTCGCCGCCGTGAAGCTTGCCGCCACCGTGCCCCCCCTCGCCTCCCCGACGCGCCAAGGAGCTCCTCCGTCGACCTCTACATCGTCTCCGTCAAGCCACGCGAGCGGACGTGCCTCGCTTCACCGTCCCCGACCCCTTCTTCCTCGTCGGTCACCGGAGATCCATCTCGCCGCCCCGACCGCTCCTGGCCTTCTCCGAGCTCGCCGTCTGCACCGTTGTAACCGCCGTAAGCCTCTCCCTCGAACCCCCCCTCTCCGTTGTTCCGTTTTCACGCCGTAGCTCCTACTTCACTGACGAACGAAGCCGCCGTCCGCCATGGCCGGTGAGGTCCTCGCTCTTGAGCACCTCCGCCCGGTCCAGTGGCACCAGCGTGCTCCTGGAGCTCCCAGCAATCCACCCCGCCGCTTAGCTCGCCCGTCAGCCAAGCGCAGCGCCTCGCCCGTGCTAAGCCGAACTCCAGCTACCGCCGCGAGCTCCGTCCGGCTATCTCCGGCCACCCTAGCTCCATCCGTCGCCACCTCTGGATGCGCGACACCTTCAGCTCCCCGTAGACGCAAACCACGCGCAAAACCGAGCCCTGTAGCAGTTTTCTGGCGAATTTCCGCTGCGGTTTGAGGTCGCCGCCGGTAAGGCGCCGGCGACTGCCGACGTGGCCGTGATTAGGGCCTAATCACACCGCTAACCAACCCCCTGGGCCACTGACGCATGGGCCCCACGCCCTAATTAATCCTAATTTTGTTTCTGTTTAGGTTAGTTTAAAAACCCAGCGGGACCCACATGCCTGAGTTGACCGCGCTGACTTCGCTGTTGACTGGGCCCACACGTCAGCGACCCTAACGAGCACCGTGACACTGACCAGTGGGACCCCCTGGTCAGGTTTGACCAGGGGCAGCCCTGTTGACTCTGCTGATGTCACCCTGATGCAATGCTGACACAATTAACAATTTTCTGGATTTAAGATAAATCCAGGAAATTCTAGAAAAAGGCTTAAACTTCTAAAAATCATATAAAATCAACCGTAACTCCAAATGAAACAAATTATATATGAAAAATGATCAGAAAAATCCAATCTATCCATCTGTACCATTTTCATGCATGTTAGAACAACGTATAGCTGCTGTTTAGCACAAATCATATAATGGCATTTAAACCCTCACATATGGAGTTTGAATTTGAATCTTGGATTCAAACCAACTCCATTTAACTTGCTGCTAGTTGCATTAGCTCAAACCACAGCATATTGCCATGTCACACTCATGCATCATATTGTTGCATTGCAATTATTGTGTTCTTTCTCTGTTGCCGGTGTTTGTCCCTCTCAGTAGACGTGTACCGACGATGTGATCGATGACACCGATGAAGAACTATACTATCTTCAGAAGTGCCAGGCAAGCAAAACCCCCTTGTTCATTCCAATACAATCCTACTCTCTCGCTCCTTCTCTCTTTTACTGCATTATGACAACACCGATTCATCTATTACTTGCTGCGGTAGCTGAACCCCTTTATCCTTTGCATGACCTGTCATTGCCACAGTAAATAGATGAAACCCACTAGCATGAGTAGGAGTTGTTTGAGCCCTGTTGTGCCTACTCATTCATGCTTGTTTTTCATGCCTGCTACTGCTTAGAGTTGAGTCAGGTCTGATTCATCGGGGATGAATCAGAGGTGTGTGAACATGTCCTATTGTTGAGAGCTAAGTGTGTGAACACGATTTGGTAAAGGTAGCGGTGAGAGGCCATGTAGGAGTACATGGTGGGTTGTATCATTGCAGCCGTCCTCAGGAACTGAGTTCTGTGTTTGTGATCCATGAACAGTTACTACCACACATTGGGTTCCGGTAACTCGGCCCCTCTCGGCTTATTAATCAACTTGATCTCTGTCCAGGAGTTGCAACTAGTTTCTGGTGTTTGTAGGTAGTGTTAGTAGTCTACCAAGTGGCACCCGGTACAGGTGGGCTTGGGACAGACTAGGCACAGTGGCCCGGTGTACCAAGTAGCACCCGGATGGTGGGCTTGGGAACCCTGCACACATCGTTTGGGGCCGTGAGGGACACCCCAGCCGGATCTCCTTGCGGATGGAACCCGAATAGGCGATAAACCTGGACGAGAGACTTGTGTGGTTAGTCAGGTCGTGGCCAACACCCTCACTGGGCTTCCGCTTGAAGGTTGCTGAGTACATGTCGTGTAAACGGCGGTAAGTGGTGAGAGCGTGTGTGAAGAAGTACACCCCTGCAGGGTTAATATGATCTATTCGAATAGCCGTGTCCGCGGAAAAGGACTTCTGGGTTGCCTGTACAGTTCATAGACAAGTGAAAGTGGATACTCTAAAATGCGCAAGATAAGCGTGAGTGCTATGGATGGCGTTTCGCAGGGAGACGGGAGCGGATTCATATTGGTGTATGGATATGGTGAATATGTGGACTCGTGTGCGCCACCTCAAAAGAGTTACTTGCAGTCGTAGTTCAGGATAGCCACCGAGTCAAAGCTGGCTTGCTGTAGTTAAACTCCACCACCCCCTTTGTTGATAATGATGCATATGTAGATAGTTCTGATGTAAGTCTTGCTGGGCACATTTGTACTCACGTTTGCCTATTTTATATTTTTGCAGAGAGACTTCAGTCTCGCTAGTAGATCCATGTGGACTTTGACGTTTAGCTTGTTACCTCAGCTACGATCTTGTGCCCTCGGCAGGATCTGGTAGATAGTCAGGCTTCTCAGCCTTTTTCATTTATAGTTGTCTGTACTCAGACATGTTAAGCTTCCGCGTGTGCTTTGACTTGTATGCTCTGAATGCTGGGTCATGAGACCCATGTTTGTAATATCTCGCTCCTTGGAGCCTATTGAATAAAATACTTGAGTTGTAGAGTCATGTTGTGATGCCATGTTGTATTTGCACATATCGAGCATATTGTGTGTATGTTATTGAAATGCTTGGTATGTGTGGGATCTGACTATCTAGTTGTTTATCCTTAGTAGCCTCTCTTACCGGGAAATGTCTCCTAGTGCTTCCAGTGAGCCATGGTAGCTTGCTACTGCTTTGGAACACTTGGGCTAGCCGGCATGTGTCCTTCTTCGTTCTTGTGTCTGTCCCTTCGGGGAAATGTCACGCGATGAATACCGGAGTCCTGTTAGCCTGCTACAGCCCGGTTTACCGGAGTCCTGCAGGCCCAGTTGCTACAGCCCGGATTCACTCGCTGATGACCGACACATTCGTTGTTGGGTCATGTATGCCTGTCCCTGTAAGTTAGTGCCATTTTGGTTTCACGACTAGCCATGTCAGCCCGGGTTCTTTGTCATACGGATGCTAGCGGCACTATCATATACGTGAGCCAAAAGGCGCAAACGGTCCCGGGCCAGGTAAGATGGCACCCATGGGAATACCGTGCGTGAGGCCGCAAAGTGATATGATGTGTTACATGCTAGATTGGTGTGACTCAGGATCGAGCTCCTGACAGCTTTGGTATCAGAGCTTGACTGCCTGTAGGATTACCAAGCCAAACTGGTCGAAGTTGAGTCTAGAAATTCTTTAGTTATATAAGGGAATTGATTGTGGGATGGAACGTAAGGCTCTTTTTACTCCTTTACCTTATGCCCTTCTGATCTGAGTCATCTTATTTTTCCTACGGGGTTAGGGAACTAGGCTTCCTCTTCTCTCTATCAGGATCACGTGTTACTAATCCATAGACTTATAAGATTGTTGGATTTAAATCTTAGTTCAGTTCCTACTATCTTCTGTATGTTAACTGTTGATCTTGAAACCTTGATATTGTGCTTCTGAGTGGCTATGCCACCATTTTTGTAGCATGTCTCCAATCTTTCGAGAATTTACAGCCGTTATGCTGTCCGAGTGATCCCAGGTTTCTAAATAGTCTGATGCATTTGCAAATCCCTTCCTCCTGTTCCCGATGTGCCTTTGGTCAGATTAATCACACAAATCAGTGAGTTGAGGTACTTTGCTGCCTCGACATATATGTTGGAGCTACTATTATGACCCTAGGTGTCTTAGAGGATCACCTAGTAATCCAGCCATGTTTTGTGTTCCCAGTGTGATCATTCTGGCCATCATTCTCGAAAGCATCTCGTGATGCCATTTAGCAGTAGGTATTCTATTCCTGGGTTATGGAACCCGAGATTCACCCTACTTACTTCATGCTGATATTGTTTTCTAGTTCCTTTAGGATATTAGTAACCTTTGCGATAGTCCTCGAGGTCCGTGGTATATCCTTCTTCCAAATACCACGAACTGCCTGTGGCAGAAGTTCTTTTGAACCAAAAGATCACAACCAGAGTGCTCTTGATGAGTTCTCGATTCTATGTTGTGACTCTGCCAGTTCTACCTTTCTGCATGGGTTATCCGGAAGAAACATGTTGAACTTGTTCGACATGCTAATCTATGCATCCACAACTCAGAAAATCATATGTTCTTTTGAGTTGTCCCTCTTTAGTTGTTTTCTGGCCCTTGTCTATCAATTGATAGTCAGGAGTGATTATGCATTCATGTTATCAATGCCTATTACTCTTGTGGTCCGTCGAGCCAATCTATCTCCGGAATGACTAGGAGAAACAAACTCCAGAACCCCATCCATATCTAGGATTGGGTCAAAGCAATTGTGTTCCGCAGATCAAAATGCCAATCCACCTTTTGTTCTGTTCTACCCTGGAGTATTACCCTCTTGATGTCAAGAAAGTCATAGGAATTGCACACCATCTTATAAATTCTTGGTGCAGTGATACTTCTTGCCATCATCATTCATTCTTCGGTCTCCGTGTTGTTGCAACTGGAATGCCGACAGGTGAACTATGATGTGTGAAATCAATACTCCTAGCAACCGTTGCCTAGTAGTTAAAGGACAATAATCTCATTCTTAGTGTCTTAGCTATTGAGTTATCATTCTAAGACTGATCATGCTACCTAGTCCTTATTTCCGGTGCACCCTTCGATCAATGAGTTAGGATTGTGCCAATCCCTCGCTCTTTTGATCATATCATCTTGCCCTGAAAAGCAAGATTGTTCTTGAGCTTAGTAACATATTGGTGGTTCGTGATTTTCCAAATATCTTCTCGGAAGTATCACCAGGTCGCCACCTGACCGCTATGTTGAGTTTGTGATCAAGTTGGTTTCTCTATGAACCACCCCTTCTCCAAGAATCTGTGTCGGATACCCCGAGCGAGTTGGTTAGGCTAAACAACAACTTGGAGAGTTGGAAGATGAAAGCTTGTCCGACTTAGATCATTTTACGGGATATCTTGTGTGTGTGTGTTGAAGATAGATGATATCTTCCTTGATTGAACCTCGTGGTCAATTATTTGATCTATTGTCTTGCCAAATTTTGATTTGAGTGTGGGCTATCCTCAAATCAAATCAGAACCAACGATGTTCATAATGTTGTCTTACTCGTGGTTGTTTCCTCGAGCATACACTGTTATATCTTTTGGTTCTGACCAATGCTATCAGTTGATCTCATAATTATGGAATTCTATCTTCATGGAAATTTGGATGACCTGTTGTTGACCCCATCGACAACATTTTTACCTTCCCCATGATTCATGTTAAACATCCAGCTAGTATTGGAAACTTTTTATAAACATTATCTTCATGACTCTTTCGTGAAGCATATGTTTGGATGAAAAGAAGTGACTTCCTCTAATTCATGTGCATTTGATGCAAGTTGCCGCCGTGAATTCGAGAAAGCATGTTTTTACCTCCTCTGGAATCATCCCAAGTCAGTTATGCACGTGCGAAGTATTCCGTGGTCTATTAGACTGATCATCTTCATTCCATATGAATTTCCTAGCACACCAAGCCACTAACTGATTTGTTCTAGTAAAAGGAATTCCTCCATAAGAGCTAACCCGGGCTTATACAAGGACTTTGATATCCTCAATGATGGTTCCCCACCTGAACTCGGTAGTGTTTTATTATAAGACTACTACGTGGTCATGCTTGTCTGGGACAACGTGTTCACATGTTTATAGCAGAAACAGCTCATGTTTTGGAGCTTACTACCGTAGTCCATTTACCAAGAATCTCGCAACGTCGTCTCATCGATTTGTGTTGCAAACTTTCATTTTTCTTCCTAAACTCGATGAGTCTGGAATATCCTGACACCAACCAGATCTGAATCTCAGGTAGATATGATGGTTGGAACATTTCCCAAGAACTATAATACTCGTCCCTCGATAACCGGTAAAGTGGATGTTGTGGCCAACACACCCAGCCGGAAGACCTATTATTGTAGTATCTTGATTGAAGATGTTGGCCACCTCCCCATAAGGATTTCGTAGGATTTACTCCCTAGTTGTTCTTTATGGATTTTTGTGTTCCCGAAGTCCGACCTTTACTTGATGTTCTAGATATCAAACCATATGAATGGGATACACTAGCACATCAAGGAGAACATTAGAAGCGGAGTGCTAATTGTCTCTCGGTCGATCATCCAGATTTTGTTTCCTTGGCCTTGCTAAGGTGAAATTTGAGAAGTGTTCTCCTACTTTGCATCTGCATCATCCATTGTTGTTCATCATGGTAGTATGATGTGTTGCCAGGATCCCTGACACGGATGTTGGTAAAACCTTGATGAATATGGAAATGCTCAAGTTCTTGAGAGCACGCGCAAGCGCTAGGTGTTATCATTGGCACTAACTAGGTTTGCTCTCAGCTTCCTCGGTTATGCTATAACTTCTCAAACAGTGGACTCACTCTCTACTGTTGAGCTTCTCCCCAGTTACTAAAATCATTCATTGTGTTGTTTTCAACAAGGTAATCCACATCATCCATACTAGTCCGAGCATGTCATTCTACCGAACTCCTCCAAATGATCGATTGTGATTTGCCTTAAGCTGGTATAAAGAGTTTCAATGATCGTTGAATCAAAGGTAATTCTTTTTGCCACTTAAGGGATAATTCTACGAGTCCCCTTCCCTGGGGTGCCCCGTTATGGAATTATGGCAATTAACTCCTCACTACATTGACAACCGTTCACCACCATCTTAAGTTTGTCTACCTAGTGAACCCTCTTCATCTGTTCCACTCCATCCCTCTAGATGTGTGTTTCGTGTCTCAGCTCGAGAGATGTTGCTATGTCTCATTCCGTAAGTTGATCCTGACTTGTTCGGTCTTCGAGAAGATCAATTCTTCTAGAGTTTTCCTTTCCTCTTCTTGTCATGTTAGTTGGAGTTCTCAGAGCAAGACGTCAAGACAAGATGGTGATTGAATCAACGTTCATTTGAAGTGCAACCTGGATCATGAAGATTGCGTTAGTTGCGTTTCCCCTTCATCTTACCCTACGCCTAAATCTCGGGACGAGATTCTTGTTTAGTAGGGGTGAGTTGTCACATCCCTAGCTTCTGGCATTGCACTAGGCTAACTTCATGTGTGCATCATGTTTAAACTTTGATAGAAACTTGTAATGGGGATGTTCAAACCCTAGCACCAAATGGAATTCAAATAGGTTCAACCTAAAAATATTTTTAGTGAATCCAAATAGCTTTCAAAAATGTTCATCATTTCTGGAAAATGCTAGAACCATAACCAGAGGTGTTGCACATTTTTCCATAACATATTTGGTCACTGAATTAAATCATATGTACTTTGCATTTGGGCATTTAAATGCTAGTAAATATTTTAAATGCTCAAATAATCCTGGAAATAAGTGTGGGCTGTTGGAATTAATCTAAACAGAGCCTATGATTATTTTCAGGATTTTTTAAGGTGTCTAACTATTTTTAATAAAGCCACAAATTTACAGAAAAATAGAAAAACAGAATTTTAACAAAGAGAGAGTTTTACCTGGCACTCACCTGGGCAGCCAACCTGGCCAGTCCACTTGGCGGCCCAGCCCACCAGGGGCACCGCTGTCTTCAACCTCTGCCAGTAGGCAGAGGCGTGTCAACGCCTGCGCGCCCGAGGCCTCCACCTCCTCCCTGCCTGTCTGCCTCGCGCTCCCGAGCTCCCTTCGCACGCCACGGAGACGCCCCGACCCCACTGGACACGTCGCTCCTCCCCCTCGTCCTCTCCCTCTCCTCTGATCGCCATGGCCGACGCTGCCGAGCGCTCGCCGCCGTGAAGCTTGCCGCCACCGTGCCCCCCCCCCTCGCCTCCCCGACGCGCCAAGGAGCTCCTCCGTCGACCTCTACATCGTCTCCGTCAAGCCACGCGAGCGGACGTGCCTCACTTCACC